>NW_024080683.1:3009706-3043090 GCF_003009895.1 Hyaena hyaena | reverse complement strand
GGGGGGGGTCCCTGCCCCACTGTTCTTCCACCTCCTGGTCCGGGTTTTGTGCAGAGCTCCAGAAGTGCAGGGGATGTGTGAACATGTCAAGTTAATGAAAAACAAAGTTAAACATTTCAGAACCTGCAAAAGGGTTCAATTCCAGAAATGAGCAAAGGTTTGGGAAGAGCCTTATTTTTTTTTAGCAAGGTTTATTCATCCTCCATAGGCACAAAAATAAGTCTTTCAAAGAACATGAATATTTGAGGCATTTGGCAACATGCAGACTCTGGCAACCTCTCCTTATTTATACCATGTAATTATACTTGCCTTTATTTGTGTGTCCCTTCCAGTACTGACCCTAACATGGTCTTTTGTGAAATTCCAGTTATTGATGAGCCCCGTCAACTCTGAAATGCAGCTCTTTATATATCAATAAATCTCTCCCCCCACCTCCTTTCTTAAATCACAGCAGATCTTGTTGGACATTTGGGGAGAAAACAACTTAAAATTCACATCCAGATCTTGGCTGCCAACTCAGGGCTTTGTGACTCTGAGATTTGCCAAGTTTTCAGCTTACTCCTCGCTGAAAATGCAGAGTCTGGGGGTGGGGGGGATCCCTGTACAAATGGAGTGACATCATTGGAACTCGGCTACCTCTGTGGCTCCTGGAAGATCCTGGCCTTGATGCCTCCCTCCACCTCCTTGTTTCTGTCATCCCAGCCCGCGCCGCTGCCCCTCAGCCGGTCCTGTCCAGTCCGTTCTCAACCTGAAAGCAAACAAAGCAGTGCTCAGAGGCATGACATCAGCGGCCAACTATGAGCCTGTCCAGTTTGTTTGAATAAACATAAATAAACAACCAAAGACTTGGCGTTTCTTCAAGACCTTTAATCTTTTCGCCAGTTGTACACTTACAGTGTCCATTTTCATGAGGGAACCGGTGCCCATTTTGAAAGGAGGGAGTTAATATTCCTGGGGAAGAAACAACATGAGGCGCGAGTGGGGGCATCGGGTAGGTCCAGCTTCCCTTTATCCTTCACAAAAGTTACCATCGTGTCTAATCCACAGCGCGGCCAAGAAAATGTGGCAGCAGCTAGTTATTCTAAACTCAGTGATACCTCGGGTTGAATCTCTTTAAGAAGGAAAGACAAAGGCTCTTTGATAGTACCATCTTCATATGACACTTTTATATCAAGAGACATTGAGACCGTAACGTTTCCTTGGGAAGGTTACCCTAGTTCACACGTTAAATGGGACCCTCGAGCCTGAAACAGTTAACGCAGCTCTCTCACACCGCCTGCTCTGCAGTCACTACATTTCCCCGTGCGTTTGTGAAATTAATAGACTTGTTCTTACCTTTGTCTGATTGTGCAGAGATTTGCATGAAGACCTACTAAACCTGCCAACGCTGGCAAATGGTGAGCATCTAGTCTCAATATGGGTGAGCCCACAGAGTACCGCTTCAGAGCGGAACGCGATTTCCTCACGGCAAGTCTCCTTCTTTCTGTTGAGTGTTGGCAACCTTGATTTTGGAATATTTTTGCATTTACAATCAAGAAACTTTCAAAGAATGTTATTTCTGACTGGCTTATTAGGGATCCATGATTTATGGTGTGTTTAATTCCACCTGACTTCCGTCGGGTGGTTGCAGTAGAGAGAACGTGGAGTGTTTTCGGGTTTTGTTCAATCCCAAGAATAGCATAGGCTTTGCCACATAGCAGATTTGAGCCTGTATTCCAAGAATTACTACATTTTCTTCATATATAAATATAGTAACACCAAAGTGATTAATATGTGGACTTTGAGACCTGGCCGCTTGTGGGATGGTTTCCACCTCTTCCAGGGTCAAAAGGCCATTAAAGCCGTACAGCAGGCACACGGTGAGTTCTGATGAACCATTTACTTTCTCGTAACGCAAGAGCCTATTTAGGGTGATGCTTGTGCTGCTGTCAGAGCAATGAGGGTCAGCAGTTGTGGTGACAAATTAGTTTTGACAAGCTTAATGACCCCAAAGAAGAAAAGTCTGTGGCTCTGATAGCAACTGGGGAATAATTGGTGAGCTCAGCCAAATGGGGAATGTGTTAAAATTCCCCAATTCTCTATGGCAGGCCAATTACACCATTCAGCTAAGGGGTGGAAGGTTGCCATCCCCGTCTTCAGCCTTACAAAAGCATCAGCAGGCTATATTTCAATCAATTGAATTTGGTTTGGCGGGACGTCAGGACATTGAAAGAAACAACTAGATCTTTCAAACTATGTTCATACAAAACATTTGGGCAAAGGGCAAAATGAGAATTTTTGTAAGGCACCGGGGATGATGCTGATCTCACCGTTGGCAGGTTCTGGGGGTACCGTGCAGGCTAGCTTTCCTGCCTGGAGTGGGGGGCCCTGTAAACGAGCCTCAGTGCAGTATAGCGCATGCTACCACAGACTGCGAATCACAGGCCACCCAAACACAACCTATTCACTGACTCGTGCAACGAGAAACTTACTGTGAAACTGCTGTGTGTTGGGGCCATTCTGGGCGTCGGGGAATAAGATGAACAAAGCAAGAGGAGACCTCTGGCTGCACAGAGACTGCGTGGTAAGGGGTAGCTATGGTGATATACCAGTAAATAAGCCACGCGACTCCAGAAGATGGCGGCAGGCTCCATGGACGTGGCAGGTAGAGCTGCCATAGCGCAGTGCCACCAGCTGAGTGGCTTAAATAACGGAAACGTGCTGTCTCACATTTCTGGAGGCTGCAAGTCTGAGATCCAAGCCTCGGCAGGACTAATTCCTTTTGAGAGCCTTGGGGGGAGAATCTGTTCCAGGCCTCTCACCTTGGCTTGCACATGGCTGTCCCCTCCCTGTATTTTCACTTGGTCTTCCCCCCATGTGAGTCTCTGTGTTCACACCCCCCCTTTCTTTGAGGACACCAGTCATGTTGGATCATGTTCCCCCCTGGCTCCCCTCAGTGATCTCCTACTGATTTGATTGTCTCTATAAAGATCCTGTCTTCAAATAAAGTCCCATTCTGAGGAGCTGGGGGTCAGGATTCTAATGTGGAATTTGGGGGGGGCATGCAGTTCAGTTCATTGCAGCAGTTAAGTTGAAGCCACCCAAGAGAACGTGGTCAGAGAATACATCCTGGAGGAGGCGGTGATGGTGTTGAGCCCTGAGAAGATGAAACCATTCCTGGGAAGAGGTGGAGGCCAGTGTTGGGGCAGGAGAGCCAGCATGGAAAAGACTGTGAGGCAGGAAGGGCTTTCTGCATCCTCAGCAGAGGCAGCCAGAGTGTTTGTGAGGACTTTGGGCCCGGGCTCTGTCAGCCACCAGATCCCATGGCCTCGCTGGCCAGCTGGAGAGAGGAATTTGGCTCTTACTCTGAGTAAGGTAGGAAACTAGTGGAGCATTTTAGTCAGAGAAGATTTGCGTTCTGCTTTTCATGGTAAAACCTATATTTATAGAGTGCCTACTGAAAACAAAGCAATGTACCCAGTGCAGAGTGGGGCTCAAGGCTTTCCTGCAGACCTTGGATCTCTAACTCTTGCATTGAACCACCAAAAACTTCTTGCTGCTCTCAAGGCCAGCTCCCACGCCGGGTTGTCTGATTTCTCACCTCTTGGTCTTTGCCAGTGATATTTCTTCGGCCCAGATATCCCAAAGCACCTACTATGCACATTGAACTCCTGTTCATACTTTGACACCCATCTCAAAAGTTACTCCCTGGACGGTATCATCCCTGAACCATGCAACCCATGTCTGTTTTTTATTATATGCCATTGTGTTGCCTCTTCATGTTCCCATGCCCATCTAACCAAATACTGAGTGAGCTCTCTGAGGGCAAGAACCCCCGCCCCATTCATGGGCACGTGCTATGAGCCTTACATCAGAGCCCCACACTGCTCATCAAAATGAACGACTCCGTGACGTATAAGCCTGGGCCCTGCACTTAGGAAGAGAAGCCTGACCAAGAACTCCCAGGCTAGCAGAGTAGAATGGAAAGAACAAGGGGCTGTGTAGACACACCCACATCAGTCTGATTCTAGCCCCAGCCGGCATTAGCTTCTGGGCACTGCCGCTCCCAAGTTCTCAGAGCCTTCATTCCTTTACTCATCAAATGAGCTTACAGATTCACGACTTCTGAAAATTTGAGTTAATTAGGAAACAGTTGTGACTGTCCATGGCCCACTACCTGGCACACAGTAGTTGCTCAATAAAATGGTCCTTTCTTTCTCTTGCCCTCATTTTCAGGAAGCCTTGTAGGGGCAGCATATTGACATTTAGGAAAACTCTGAACTGGGCATGTGTTCACTCGAGGGCTCGGTGGTTGTATATAGCAGAGGTTTACCTGCAAAGTATGTTTTCAGGGAACAGAGAGAATGGAAGGCACTGTTGTGTCAACATTCTGGTGGAAAATCAGGGACTTGGCGGCAATGGAGCAGCCGCAGCTCTCCACTTCCAATCAGCTCTTTATGAAGAACTTCAGGAGGAGAACATTTCCTACCACAGAACATTCCAGCACCGAAGGTCTGACTCATGAACCGTATGATCCCATAGGTACTTCATTTCCCATTCCCGGGGTGGGGGGCTGCCTTTGCAGCATGGGCCTCTTACATGGGACGTTGTGCGCAGTCTCACCGCATCTACCGCATGAGCCTTTGCGTGGACCCATGCAGGGGACACTGAACTTTGAAGACAAACGGAAAACACGCTAAGAAGCCCTTTCCTCTAGGCCTCTGAGCCAGAGTGGGGATGAGCATTAAAGAGACTTCACCACGAGGTCTGCTGGTGCTGCGATTTCTTGGGGTGTTTTCCAGAATGGTAGTATATCTCTGTGTGCCTAACAGGAAGGTTTTATATATGGTTTCTATTTAAAAACCCCCATTCTCTCATGTTCCATCTGGGGTGAGGACCTCATTTTCCATGGCAGTGCTGCCCCGGTGGCCTACGCCCAGGGCAGCTCCAGAAGTCTCTTGGTCAACGTGTCTGCAGTATGCACATTCCATCCCGGGGTTCATCTTGAACTCCCTGCCATTTGGGCCTTTGTTCCTCCCGTGTGCACACGCTCTCAGTGCCACCTCGCTAGCAACTCTTACAGAATTCTTTTAAATGTGCTAATTTAAAGGTGAAAGCAAAGACATTAATTGGCTAGGCCGCCAAACTGGAAAACTGTTATTCAGTCCAAATACATTGATTAGTGTATAAACAAGAGCAGGTTTGATGTGTAGGCAGCGTAAAGCGCTCTCGGGCGAGGACTCCAAGCCCACTGCTTGGTGACGATTTTATCCTGCTTTTCCATTGGAGACCCCTAGGCCACCCCTTCAAAGGAAGAACAGATACACAGACATGGAGCCCCTTTGAGATTTTCTTCCCATCCTGCAGCCCGGTGGGAGGCAGGGGGCTTGGGGGCCCAGGAAAGAGTTTTCAAGTTTTAGCTCCAACTGCGTAAGCCATGCTGAGTTCAGATTCTCGGGATGGAGGTTTTAGATGATTTGTCAGGGAAGATGTGGGGGGCTTAATCAGCTCGTGCCTGCACATGTAGATTGTTCTTTTTATTGACGTGCCTGAGAGGTGAGGCAGAAATCTCACCTTGTGGGGGGAGCTCCCCTGGTCCCAGCCAGACTGCAGAAGAAACGGCCAGCTAAAGACTAAATATCTAAATATCTAGAGTTGCTCAAGCATGGCCAGCCCTATCGTGTGCAAGGCTGTTCCTGTAACATAATTCCTCTTTGGGGGTTTATTCAGAGTTGGCCGAAGGAGGAAGCCAGTTTGGTAATCAAAGGAGAAAAGAGTATAACGGGTCCTTGGGATCAAAAGAAAATAAAAAGAAAGAAAGAAAGAAAAAAACAACAACAAGAAAACCTCCATGCAATGTCTTCTGGTGCACCCTACAGCTAGCGGCGAGATCCAGTGTGCTGAGTTACTTAAGAATGGGCTGAGAATCAGAGTGATGTATCCAAGCCCTCTGGCTTTCTGGGAAAGGCCTTTATTTGATGGGCCAAAAATATTCCGCTTGAGGGTTGGGTCTCCACAGAATTAGACAAAGGGCATCAAAGCCTGTTCCATGGTGATCGGAAGGCTTCTGTCCAGGACATTTCTGTTGATTTGGATACCAACTCTAGTCTCAAACCCAGGGCACTTGCTTGTAACATTTTAATAGTTAGCCTGGATTTTTGGCAGGCTCTTGTTTGGTTTATTTTTCTCTAAGCTCGCGACTTAAGGAATTGAAATTTGAGAGCATTGCTGTGTCTTGAAACTTAAAAATAAAATTTAGAAAGCTATTGGAGGTGATTTCTTTTTCTTTCAACTGCTGCATTGAAGAATAGAATTTAACTTTTATAAATGACCACTGAGTAATGTAACCACAAGTTTTTTTTTTTTTTTTTTCATGGACAGTGTAAGCAGGTGGTTTGACCAGAGTTGGAGAAGTCTTTTCTTTCTTCTTCTTGTTATTCATCTCCTTTTTTCTCTAAATCCAGAGGATATAGATTGTAGCAGGAAATAGTTACAGGTGGAGCAGACCATGGAATGGCCTTAACTACTGGCTTGTTTGTGTACTTCAGGCAGATTTGTCATCATACCCATGGCTGCAATGAAAGGGAAACTTAAATTTCTCTTTGCTGATTATATTGACCCCTTCCTTTTCCTAGATTCTCTCTCTTTTTTTTTTTTTTTAAGAAAGCTTTACACCCAGTGTGGTGCTTGAACTCACAACCCGGAGATCAAGAGTCACACGCCTCACCCACCAAGCCAGCCAGGTGTCCCTAAATTTTACTTGTTTATATTCTACCTCTTAAGCAGCCAAACTCAACATAGGCATTCTTGGAAGAACTAGATATATGATTGAGTCATCAGGTGACCTGTTAGTCCTTAAATATAATTTATCAATTATATTTCCCTATGGCTTGTGAGTCTCTAAATGCTGGGAGATGAAATGATCTGACATTTTGGCTTTTTTTTTAATACTTAACTCTTCACGACTGTGTTTGGTAAGAATCTGTTCTGAGATCCCAGAAGCATCTTGGGTATTTCCTGTTCTTTAATCTAATGCCAACCACAGCCCCTGCTCAGGAGCCCTCTTTCATTGGTACGATGCTTTTAAGTTTGTAAAATATTGTATACATGTTATCTCTTGGAGCTTCACAACGGCCCTTTGAAGCAGGCCCTTCTCAGTAGCAGAAATTCCTTCTCAGACGCCATGACCCTTCAAACCCCGTGTCTTCCGTGGAATTCAAGTGCAGAGGTTTTATTGATAAACTTTGATGGAACTGCTTTTTTTTTTTTTTTAAGAGCACAAAATGACCTTTCACTTTCATTTTAAACCCTGAGAGAGCCAGGCAGAACACCACGTCTTCATGGATGTTGTAATCCAGGATGGAAAGACCAGACTTCACTCACGACGCTCCCTCCCACACCCCTGGGAGGCCATGTTTGCCGAGTCTTCTCGGCCTCTTGACTTACAGTCTTGCTTCCTGGGTTACCTTCATCTGAGCAGCTGCTCGCACCAGCCTGTGTGCGTTCTCCCCCCACAGCCTGTCCCCTCGTCCATCCGTCTGTCCCCCTCCTCCCGGAATGAATTCTTTTGCTTTTGTAGAACTTCTGCTCCCCAGGTGGGTCCTTTTGAGCTTGCACGTCTCTCTTTTATTTATTTATTTTTACCCACAGGCTTATTCCGTGTGCACCATTGTTTGAATTGTCATGAATTTTGGATTTTATTCCAGAGAGTCAAAGGCATGTTTTCAGCTGAACAGACCAAATGAAGTAAAAAGCTCCATCCTCCTTTTACTTTTATTCTCATTACCCGTCCCAGTGGGGAGGGTGAGTAAAGAATGCATCCTCTAGATCCTGAAAGAATTTCTGATATTCATTCTTTTTCCATAAGATACAGAGCTTAATCCTTTCTTTAGACATTTTCTTTTTTTCTAAATAAACAGGGCCTAATTGGAAAAAGCTGAGAGAGCTAAGCAGAAAAGAATAGAAAACATTTACTGAGCTTGGAAGTGCATATTGAATACTGCAGGAAATTTGCATATGGATTACTTTGGTGAAAAAAATAGAAACATTCTCAGCCCATTAGTTACTGTGATGGACTCCCACTGACTAAAATCCAAGTACTTTTGCCTTGTTTTCTCCAACTGTTCTTTTCTGTAATCATTTCTCTTTAACCACAGGGCAGCTATTCTGTTCCTGCACTTTGTATGAGGGAAAAGAAAAAAAAAAAAATAAGGAACATAGCTGTGTCTAGAATATGAGCAGGCTACCTCTGGTTTAATACTGGAACATTGTCCTGTTATTTCTCAGCTTTGCAGGAGGGTCGTCCCTTTACCAGAGGGGGCTTCTGAGTCACATTTCCAGCTCTACAGTCGAGTAAAGCGCCAACCCTTAACATTCTTCCTTGGTGCCTCAGTTTCTCCAAATGCTCCTACACATGGAAGATGTTTGCAGATAATGGAGACGGGGTGGGGGGGGAGAATCAATGAATATTTATAAAAGTAAGTTGAGTCCCCGGAATATCAGATCCCACAGAAATTCAAAGCATAATTAAGGTAGGGAGAACAGATTAGTGTTAAATGTATGTGTGAAACACATTTTACATTTCCTTCCAACAAAGACTGAATTTAATTTACTCCAAGTGAGGAGGAGAAAAAAGGGAAAAAAATGGTATTGTGAATTAGGGTTCTAAATTTGGATTTTGATATGTTGATTGGTGTACTACAGACATAAAGCCACATGTTGGCTTTTCAGCAAGTGCCTGTGCATGTGTGTGTGCGCGCGCACACACACCGGAAGTAGAAAAGGCGTCTCCGTACTGAACAAATGTAATTACCATCGTCAGTGCGCCTCCAGAAGAGCCACGTCAAGTGCTAGCAGAAGAATTGTTATCAAAAACATATTTAAAACTATTTATCTTTAATCCATAAAAGAATATATATGGATTGTGGTGTGAAGCAAGACCGTGTTTACAAAGAGACATTCAGACGTTGCCTGCAGAAAATGCCTACATTATTATGTCCCTGTTTGAGAAAACGACCCAAACTCTGTCACATTATCAAGAAATCATTGAATGTTAAGATAGGGAAGTTGGTGTAAAAGGTCAAATTATCAATAACCATTTCAGCCCATTTTCGGGCTTTCACAGTGACTTAGCAACTTGAACAAGGATCTGTGTAACGTTGATCACAGGAATGGAAAGAAATCCTAATAAAAGGGACCACTCTGTGTTTTAGAAACACCTAAATGCTGCATATGCACGAATTTCTCCAAAGAACTAGAAAAAAGACAAATATTCTCGAAACTGTTTATCGTAAAAAGAATGCCCCCTAGAAAATTCAAGTTCATTTTTTTTCTGATGACGTTCCCTTGACACGAGTGAAGCTCCCACTGCGATAGTAAAGACATGGCTATATTTTCTAGCAAGATAAATAGTTCATCAGAGAATATGCGGAGTACAGACCCCAGGTCCCAGAGAAAACCAAGAAATGGTGGGCCTTCTTCCCTTCCAAGCAGACATCCATGTGTATTGCTAAACCAGGAACTACCTAAACGGTAATCACAGTGTGGGGCTTTTTAACGCACGATAAATAAGATTCACGTGGAGGAAAGGCTGGTTTGGGTTGTCCCTCTGGCCTCCTGGGACCTGACCTTATAAAGCAGGGCCTGAGGACAAGCAGCATCAAGGATCTCTTGGGGTTTTTTTTTTTTAGGTGAGTAGACTCTCCGGCCCCAACCCAGACCTACCCAGTCAGAGATCTGTGAGTGATTTCCTCAGGAGATTTGTGTGCACGTTAAAGCCTGAGAAGCATTGTCCTCGCAAACACTTGTTATATGATTGTTTCAAGTCTTACTCATTGACTTTTGATCATTCCCTAAAGGATGATGGAGAGGAGCTTTGCCATTTGGGTGGTCTGACCTCATATTACACAGCAGTCCCAGATTTTGTCATTTTCATTTGCACCCAGCGAGCTCCAGGGACTACTCTAGGTTCCAGAAGCAGAGGGGTGGACAAGATAGATGCAGAATACGGGACGCAGACATTGACCAGATGATCCCTGACATTTTTATTGAATGGCATATGAGTAAATAATTATGAAGGAAATATACAGTGTGCAAAGAAAGTTCAAGCTGGGTGAGCTCATGATTGGATCCGGAAGATCAGAGAGTGCCATGGGACCCCCTGCAGGGGATGCTGCCCTTCTGAGGCTCCTGGTCCTGGGAGGGTGGGGGGCTCGACCTGGTGGACCCCATATAGGTGGAAGGGCAGCGAGGCCAACCGCCACCTCCCAGCAGTCAGATGGCCAGGAAAGTAGGACACCATTGCTGTTAAGCTAACTCTTTCCCCCTTGAATAAACATTTTTATTGGCCATATGATTTCAGTTTTTTGAGGTGCCAAAAAGCTTACATGGTTTGCTCAAATTAGAAAAATAATAAATACCACAAGTTCAGAGAACATGCAAACAAGAGCTCTAAACAGTGCAGTGGTTAGGGATCTGCCTTGTTGATTGTCCTTCTCCAAATTCTCTCCGTCTGGGGGGACCCCCTCCCCCTCTCGTCTTCAAGTCCTCCACAGGGTCCTCATCTGTCTCACTTGTGGCTGCAGCTGACCTCAGGTGTCCCAGGGGACAGGCCTCATGCTTCCTCCTCACCTTCCCTCCTTCCTTCTCTCTTTCCTGTTGACCTTGCTTTTCCATCTCAGACATTTCAAGTTTGAGTTGGATTTGCATATCTAACCTGCTAATTATACCAGTTACTCCCAAGGCTTCTGCATTCTAAAAAGAAGTCTGAAACTGACCCCTTTCATTAAAGTCAGTGTCAGTTTACCCTGAACTTTGGAGCTATGGAGACAAATATATTTCTTTTCTTTTCTTCTTCTTCTTTTTTTTTTTTTTTTCAAATCTCATAAATGTATTTTTTTAAAGGCCAGCTGCCAAGAACTGTATTTTTCAGGTCCCAAACGCTCATGTTTCTGGTCATGTTTTTCTGTAGTACAGCATACATTCTTTAACTAAATACTACTTTCGAAAGATCAAAAGAAGGACTCCCTGCTTTCATTTTGTTCTTGGCTGTAGCTCATGGATGTCTATTTTTTTTTTCTTCTTAATTTACGAAAAGCTTTCCTTCCCTCAGAAGAAAAAGAAGTGGCTTTGTGGATCATAAAGAGATCATTAGCGTTTACTAACACAGTCTGTTCTTAAGTTGCTTTACCACCACGTCTTTTCGGTATTATTTACTGAGCAGCTGAAATAATTGGGCTTTGAATTTTCAGATTACTATAAAGCAAGACCTATTGTCACTTATTGCTGGGAATAATTGTACCATATGTATTTAGTGAAGCTATTTATTCATCTCCCTGGTGAATAACTTTGTCAAAATGAGTTGAGATATTTCTGTGTGTGCATTTGGAATCTAGAAAACATTTGCATTTCATATAGCACTCAGAAATTATAGAGGACTTCACAAATATTTTTTTTCCCTCCAGACCTGAGGGTCTGTTGAGATCTACTCATCTTTTATTATTCCCCGTTGTTTGTTAGAACAAGCACCATGCTTATGAGTGTACAGTTTTTCTGAGTAGATTTTAAACCCTAGAAACATAGTTTTAAAAAAGAGAAAGGAAGGAAGGGAGGGAAAGAAGGCATTATAATGTAAATAACTTGCGTTTTAGTGTAGAAGAACTCTTTTGTCCATTATTCAACAAATCTGCATCGAGAGCTTACTGTGCGAGGTAGGGCATCATGAAGAGGCCCAGGCTGGCCCCTTGTCCCAAAGGAGCTCACATTCCATGAGGCTGTTCTAGAAGAGGGAAACTAAACCTAAGCTTGGGGACAGAGAATGTATTCCTGAAAAAGGGATATTTCAGCTAAGCTGTAAGAGATGAGGAGGATTTACCCAGGCAAATAGGAAGAAAACATTTCCTAGGCAAAGGAAATAGCATGCGCAAATGCCCTGAGGTAAGAAAGGTCATGGCACCTTTGAGGAACTGAAAGACCAGTGTGGACGAAGCAGAGGGATGGCGGGGAAGGAGGATGCGGCGAAGAAGACGAGATCAGAGGGCGGGCAAGAACCAGATCCAGCAGGACATTGTCAGCCACAACTAGGCTTTGGTCTTCTTCTGAAACGTATGGGAGACCTTTGAAGAACGTAACGCAGGAGAGTTACATGATCAGATTTCCTGTTTTCAGAAGAGAGCTTTGGTAGCACTGTGGAGACTAGCTGGGGCTGGGGGAGAGGGGAACGGGTGGACCTAGTAGGAACGTATTCAAGTAGACCAAGTGGGAGAGGGTGGCTTAGAGCATAGAAGTCAAATGTTGATGGAGAGAAATAGGCATGTTTGAGAGAGACTTGTGAGGACTTGGAGAGTAGACACGGGTGTGGGAAAGAGGGAGAGGTCAAGGATCATGGCCAGACTCTGGGCCTACACGGCTGGGTGAATGGGGGGCCGGGAGTGAAGACTCTGGGGGAAAGGCCATTGTTCAGTGTTGGAATTCACTCTGGGGTGTCTGTCAGCCATCAGTATGACTGACTAGGTAGTGGGCCTGGAGCGCCGAGGAGAGGTCTAGGCCAGGTTGAACAGTAGCCATGTGCCTTCTGATGGGACAGGGGTTCTGATGTGACGTGCGAAGGAAAATAGTAAAATGAACTGTTCTCTCTTTCTTGAGGAATTTTGCTCCAGAGGGAGTCAGAAGCACTACAGCGAATATTTGCACCATTGATAAATTGGTAGTAAACACAGGGACCCCTTCATTTGATGAAATGAGCAAGCATTTACGCCATAAGGTATTTTGTTGTTTGCCACCTTGAGGTCCTCGTAGAATACTCAGGTTGACTGTTTCATGTCAGGTGTCACAAAAGAAGATCAGAACCAAGAATATAAGGCTTACAGTACTTTTCAGTCATCACTAATGACTGCACTCTGTGCTCTAAATTCGGCGAGAATTATTGGTATAATTTGGGATGGCTGACCCTATTCACTACAGTGAATTTAAACTGCTAATATTTTTCACTTTGTAAGGAAACAAAAGAAAAAAAAATGTGTTTGGATTCCTTCCAAGACACGCTTCTTTCTTTATCTCTTTGACCTTTTGAGAAGTAACATTCCCTTGGAGTTACATGGAGGAAAAACTTGGTTAAATAATTGAACCAGAAGGCCGTGTTCTAGCTATGGCACTGCCGCTTACCAGCTGTGCGACTTTATCAAGTCGCTCAACCTTTCTAGGCCTCAATTCCCTTTACTTGTAAAATAGGGAGAAAAGTCTAGGAAATGTGATCACATAAAAGATGATAATAATAATGGCTAACTATTTTTGGAAAACTTACCGCGTGCTAATTAAATTCTTCCCTGTCAGGATTACTGGCTCTGTAAGATGGCCGGAGAGAGAAAATAAAGGAAGACACGTGTCTTAGAAACATCATGTTTCACTCATTTTTTTTAATTCTTTGCCGTATAAGAAATAATAGAAGTTTAAATTTAATGAAAAGGCTGTCCTGAATAATTACACCAATATTCTCATCACATTAGTACACCTGAGATGATCCACGTCCACCCCAAGCTTGACAGTTTTGGACAGAATTTTATGTAGACTTGTCATTGGTATAATTTGGGATGGCCGATCAATGGAGTCAGGTTCCAAAGAGAGAGGGTAGAAGTTGCATTCAGTGGAATAGTCAGGGGAATTAGGATTATGATTCTTAGGCGGAGTATTTTCTTAAGAATTACAGGGATCTTAAAACTCAGTGTATGCATACAGCGATTGCATATCTTGTGGGTCACGAAGCCTAAACGCTCATGATTGGAAAGGGCGAATGGATTTAGTGACGACTGCTTGCCCGTGGGTGAACGAAGGGATAATGAAGAAGGGCCAAGGCCCCTTTCTCAACGAAGAGGGGAGAAGGCCCAGAGGGGGGTAGGTAATTTACAGTCAGAACAAGGAAGGAGAAGAGCGAGCGGAAGGCACGGCAGACCTCGGCACCTGCTGTCTGCCAGTCAGGTGTGTGCTGGGAAGGCCACGTGGAAAAGCTCAGCTGTGAAAGGAAGACTGGAGGCGATGCGTTTTGGAAGCAAGCAAGGGAGTGGCTTTGATGAAGCAATGCGGGCTGTCACAGAAGGTCGTCAGCCCGAGGACCCTGAAGCTGCCGTGCGACACGCTGAGCTCACACCTTGGTAATGGCTGCTGGGGCTAATGCAAGGTTCGAGTTCCATTATTTCCATATCTGCTGCTTTTTTTTTTCTAAGCAGCCAGACACAGATGACTTTTAGCAAGTACAGAATTTATATTTAAGCAGTGCATAATGAAACTCGACGGCTTTTTGTTGAGAAAAGCACAGTGTCAGGAAAATATCCCTATCACTCTCTTCCCCCCTGTCACAGTGGTGGAAGTTTTACATTTGAAAGTGAAAAGGCTTAAGATATAATTTTTTAATCCCATCTTTCCTGCCCACTTGCATCTCTTCCAAAGCTTGTCAGGGCCAGATCTAGAATAGTAAGAGCCATTAAAAATTTGGCATCTTGCACTCTGTTTTTTGGAATAGACTCAGTGTGGGCCAATTTATGGTAAATTATTCTCTTCGTGTGTGAATTTCCTTTTCTCTCTTGGCAAATTCATGCTTGCCTCTACACCCCTGCACACAGATCTTAAACACACACATTTATTACAGAATCTGTGTGGGCTCTGTGTGTAAGTGTTAAAGTGTGTGCCCATGGCTGTACCCACAAGTGCATATGCACATATTTGCACCTATGTGCTTATATGATAGCAAATTGACTTAAACAGTTTGTCTTGGAGGTTTGTGTTGCTGTATGTATGTTAGCATACATTCTGTTGCAACCCGCAAACAGTTTCTCAGTCAAAAGATGACAGAATTCAGCAATCATTTTGGGAAACACCATAGTAAATAAATATATTGCTTAGCTCTGTTAAACCAAGCATGCCAATTCTTAATAAAACTGAAGGCAAGCAGTGGCATTTCTCGTCTTTGCAGTCAAAGACGATTACAGGGTAGCCAGCCCACTGCCACAGGGCAAGGCAGAGCCGAGGCCTTGCTGTGGCCCCTGTACTCTGAATACAGAGAGCTCGGGGGCTCCGCATCCTCGTCACCTGGGATCATATGAGGTGGTAGCATCTGCCTCCCATCCGGAGAGCTACAGGGTGGCGGCAGGCGGACGCGGGGAATCATGCGGAATCACTTGACCTGCTCTTTGGAGATACGTCACTCAGGGCAACTCAGGGCAAGGTCCCAAAGATCTTTTTTCCTTGCATGAGAAGCCCTGATGAGAGGCTCTTTCCTGGCCTATTTGAGAGCATGTTAGCTCAGCTTTTAAAGGGCAATTTAAAACAGCTTCTTTTCCTTTATGTATGAAGAAGGCACACATTTATGTGCCTTGAATTATTGCTAATAACGTGTTCCCAGTGGGTCTGTGTATGTTTAGCTCAAGTGTGGAAAAGGGTGTGGTAGGAAAACCGCTCACTCGCTTCGCGGGTATTGCTGCCTGTTTCTCAGAACATCGATAAAGAGGTCAGTGCGTCGCATACACACACACACACACACACACACACACACAATACAACCATATGTTGGTATTGGTATTGTTCCCCCACATGATCAGATATTAAAATAATTACATCTATATTTTCCAGTAGTTCTATAGAACATTCAAATCCGGCAGAACCCATAAATACGTTTTTATAGCTTTTGCAATGTTGATTATTTGATGTAATCCTTAACGCTAACTGGCCCTTCCCTAATTAAAAGTCCTTAATGAGCTTTACTACACAAGGAAGTCTAGGAAATCAATATGCTTTTTTTTTTTTTTTTTTTTACAAAGAGTTCATTCTCTCCATTTCGTTTAGCATTTATTTAGCAAATAATCTGCAGTCACTTGAGTATATGCCAAGCACTGTACCCAGTGCTGGTAATAAAAAGATTAATAAGACTCAGTCCCTTGTCCTCATAAAGCTCGCAGCCTGGTGGGGGAGACAAACACTCCAGTTAGCACGTGTTAGCAGGGCCATGGGCGAGGCGTGGTGGGCGTGTGGGGGGTGACCTTTTGTGCCCTGGTGAAAGCATGAAGGAAGGTGTCACAGAGGAGGTGACTCCAGGCTAGGGGTCAGTAGTGTGTCACCGGGCACAAGGACTTGCACATGCAGAGGCAGATGCAGAAAGGAGCACGCTGCTTAATTGAGGAACCGCAGCTGGCCTGGCCCGCCGCCCGGGGTGGGGGACCGAGAGGGGGAGCGGGCCTGACCGTGCATGTGCCCCGCCGATCTTCCCACCCCTGTTTTCCCCCTTCCCCTTCCTTTTGCTTAACTTAGTTGCCTTTTACTTCATCTGTCCCTCTCTGTCCCGAAAGACCTGAAACTTGAGCGACCTTTGAGGAAAAACTAGAGTTTTAGAGAATGTTTCTGACCTTAAAAAAAAGGGGGGTGAAAAATAATGCCTAAAATCCAAAGGCTGATCCCCCCACCTGTCAATTTCCTTATATAGTATATAGAAGTAATTTGGGGGTGTTGGAGCGGGCAGGGTCAGATTCCAGATTTACTCTGCAATTTGTCTGTCTCCCGGAATGCCCTGTGATTGCAGAGAAGGTAGCACAGGCCAATGTTTATCTCCTATCATCTGCAGAGCCTAATATAGTACCACATGTACAAGAAACTCATATCTCCCAGCCCCTTTGAGGAGAAGGGGCTGGGCCACTTGGTATACAGACGGGCACTGAGCGATTTGAACAACTGCCTTCTTGAACATAGTGTCGCAAAACATCTGAACGTTGCTTTTAGGTATACACGTTGTAGACGTACGGTGCTTGTGTGAGTCCATGTGTGTAGAATGATATATGACACGTGGAGATGAGAAACACAGATATGAAGGAAATTAGCTACTTTGATTTCTTTTAGGTATATTTACGCAGGACCAATTACAGGCCTTAAATATATTTGCTCTGCTGACGCGTAATCATACTGCATTTACTGAGATCTGACTGTGAACCTCGGTACATAACATGCTCTAGTGAATGTGTATTTGCAGATTGCATGAAATCAATGCTAATAATAACAGCAGACTCAGGCAGTGTACTTATTGTTATGTTTAAACAACCCCAGACAACCCTTTTCGTTATTTGCCTGCTCACAGAATAAGTATTTGCTTGAGATTATCGTTTTCTGGCATTGCTCTGACACAACATGAATAATATATGATACCTCATATTTGTTGACTAACTGGAGAGGGCCATATGATCTGACTTCAATCCCCATGTTGCACTGTGGGGTATGTACACTTTCTGATTGCAAATACAGTGGGATGAGGTCCCATTTGTCCTCAGCAAGTTTCAACTGTTATAAGCCAGACACTTGATAATTTCCATAAAAATTTAATATGGTTCAAATGTTGGCACAGAAATAACATACTTCTCTGTACATGGTCATGTGGCTTCTCGAAAACCTCATTTTCCATTTTTGGTTTCTAAGTTGTACCCTCATTCACTCTGCCACCCCTTGCAGAGTGGACCCTTTTGAGAATCCAATACTACCCATAACCCACAATGTTAAGAAGCAACGACTTGCTTAAGCCAGTAGGAAATACGTGTGCACTGCCCATTTAGGTAAAACTTTGTTTATGCACATTTCTTAATCAAAACCAAGAAGCCAGGAAGCTACATTTATGAGCTATTTAATAGATTCATTTTGTACACCAGAATAACCGGGAAAAACACGGTGATTGGGATCTCCTTATTACGGCTTAGGAAAACATTACAGAAAGGGTTTTATATTCATTCTACACAATTTGTAATGGTTCCAGAAGATCTGGATAAATGAGTACTGTCGGCCACTTCAGAACACCAGAGTGGCGTGCGCTGAAAGGCTGACTCATGAGCTCCAGGTGTGAAGCCTCTTCTCCCCTCTTGCTGCCTGAGCCAGTCCCATGGGCTGAGAAACGTCGGAGGCTGTAGTAGGAGATGCAAGTCCAAGTCTATTTAGGTATTTGGAATCTTTGGAAAATCAGTCCGGGGCGCACCGCTTTCTCTGACGTTCAGCGAATTCTCGAATGAAGCAGGGGTAGTAAGCGTACCAAGACTTGAACTAGTTTCCCAGTGAGGCCACTGGGTAGAACCGTTGAAAAACTATAAACTCAGGTATTACGTTTCAGCAACCAAAAGGAAACCCAGAAATCCCTTCTCTGTTGGTTAGGTTGTCCCATTACAGGTAAGAAGGTGATTAGACCGAAAACATGGAGAAAATCACAGAGCGAGCACATGAGGAGACCTCCTGAGCATCCTCACCCCAGAATTAGCAGTCTGCAGGAATCACCGGGAGGAAGGAACTCCCTATCGGTGTAGTGCATGCGTGAACTAGATACCTTGAAAAAGCCTCAAAACATTTGAATTATTTCCCTCTTCTCCCTTTACGTCACACTTGCTACAGACCGATATGGTGTAAATATTCAGAATTTGCGAGAGCATCCAGTGCTGGTAAGAATGCACCAGACGTGGAAACCACGGGGCCACACAAGGCAAGGTGCCTGTCCACGCGTGGATAGTGGCTGCAGGAGGAACGAAATCACACGGCCCCGTGGGCCTCCGCGGGCTTTCCGTTTTGTATCTTTCTCCCCTTTTTTCTTTTCTGACTGTTTTTTTTTTCCAGACAGCGCTTTCTTTTTTTTTTTCTTTTTTTAATATTTTATTTATTTTTGAGAGAGAGAGAGAGACAGCATGAGCAGGGGAGGATCAGAGAGAGAGGGAGGCACAGAATCTGAAACAGGCTCCAGGCTCTGAGCTGTCAGCACAGAGCCCGATGCGGGGCTTGAACCCACGAACCGTGTGATCATGACCTGAGCCGAAGTTGGACACTCAACCGACTGAGCCACCCAGGCGCCCCCAGACAGCGCTTTCTGTGATCTTCCCACCCTAAGTTTTAAAATTAGATTTTACTCTTCCACACTTTGAAGGATGAAGCTGCCATGGTTTGGTTCATTAAAAGCTATCCCTTTCTTTATTCTTGTATTCTTGCCCTAGTTCCTTTGTTTATTTTCTCTCTTCTTTAAAAAAAAATCCCATTGAGCTGGGTATTGTCAGCCTGAGGGTAGTTTAATGATCCCTAGAACTTGCTTTCTCAAAGGGTAATCTTGGAACAGTCACCATTTAAAAGTATCACCCAGGAGAGGTGGGGGGCACTATCTGAACAGATAGCTTGGTTGAATCCCGGAAGCAGATTTCTCACCTTAGCAGCTGTGTGAGGTGGCCCTTGGCGCTCCACTCCTTCTTCGGCCCTCTCTCTCATTTATACCCTTTACAGGTATGTCCATGATTCGAGTGGACTTGAACCCTTGATCTTACTCTGGAAGTCACCTTGACTGTATCCACAGCGTCAGACATATTTGCTAACCTTTCCACCAAAGCCTTTCGTCTCCGTTGTCTTTGAGCCGTAAGCAGCAGATGTAAGCTAGCCATAATTCTTAGGTCCATTCCCAGAGCTACCCATAGATCATAACATCAACCATCATTAATGGCATTAATTGGTCTTGACTGACGAAATTGTAAAAGCATATACCTCCAAGGGTCATAAACACTGCACCTTAATTGAAATCAAATGTATATTTTAAAAAACTTTTCCAGCATCCTAGACCCCTCTCTTTTTGGATTTTACTGACATTAGTGATGGTCTCGAAATCTGATCAGGAAAGGTTTGCTGTTATTAGCGCTTTGAATGCAAACTGGGCTTCTTAGTACTTGAAGTAGCTGATTAGGGGAGGGAGTAATATTCGACTTGATTATTGGTTACACATATGGAATAAATCCTATTTTAATGGTGTCTAATGAGCCTTTCATTTTCAGAACCTTACACAAAAGCCTCTAATAGAAAGGGAAAGTAATATTTCAAAGGTCATCTTAATACCACTTGATGTCAACAATCTGTAATCAAGCCAATATATATGGATGGTGATTATAGTCCAGTTGTGATCCTTTAAATATGAAATAATCTCCTAAATTAGCAAAGTGGTGTAAGCTGAGGTTCTCTGGGTTTGAGGCAATTTATACTTCTTAATTAAAGTTTGTTACTTGAAAACAGCCTCAGAGTTGGAAGTTTTTCTCTGAGTGAGGCTTCACACAATGCAGTATTTGCAAAACCCATGAGAGTTAAAGATCTGTCACTTACAGTTTCATGCATTGTTCTTCTACGCTCTGTAGAGCAACCGAAATGTGCAGATGGAAAGTGCTGGCTCCTTTTCCGTGCTTTTTCTCAACAGGGGAATGTAAGGGCTGCTAGAAACTGGAATGTTTGGCTGGTCAGGAGGCCACTGAGCGAACTCGTAGGCAATAGCCTCTTTCAGAAGCAGTATCTGCCTGACAGAAGATTCAAAAGTTGGGAATTTTAAATTTTTTTTTTAATGTTTTTTATTTATTTCTAGGAGAGAGAGAGAGAGAGAGAGAGACAGCATGAGCAGGGGAGGGTCAGAGAGAGAGGCAGTCACAGACTGAAACAGGCTCCAGGCTCTGAGCTGTCAGTCAGCACAGAGCCCGAGGCGGCGCTCGAACCCATGAACCACAAGATCATGACCTAAGCGAAAGTCGGACGCTTAACCAACTAAGCCACCCAGACGCCCCAAAAGTTGGGAATTTTTTTTTTTTTTTTTAAAGTTGGGAATTTTAAAGAATCTCTAGTACGAGCTTGGCATTCTGAAATTTTGTGCCATTTGCCATGTGACCAGGAAGAACCCGGCATTCCCCCAACAACAGAGATGTTCCTCTCCAGGCCAGGGCCGCTGCTGGTTCACGTAGCTCCCATCCGGATTAGAAGTGCATGAATTCTGCAAGACGCTTTACTTCTGTCGGGAGATTTTCCGAAGCAAGTGGACAGTGGTTATGATGTGGATGGCATTCACAGATATAGAGCGTCAGAATCTCCTGGAAGGCTTATCAACACTCAAATGGCTGGGCCCCCACCCCGGAGGTTCTATTCTGTACATCTGGGTGGGGCTGGGAATCTATATTTATTTTTAAAATTTTTAATGTTTATTTACTTGAGAGAGAGAGAGAGACAGAGACAGAGAATAAACAGGGGAGGGACAGAGAGAGAGGGAGACACGGAATCTGAAACAGGCTCCAGGCTCTGAGCTGTCAGCACAGAGCCCCACATGAGGCTCAAACCCACAAACTGTGAGATCACGACCTGAGCTGAAGTCTGATACTCAACCAACTGAGCCACCGAGGCGCCCCTGGGAATTCGTGAGAATCCCTGCTCAGGGTTCATCAGTGTGTAAGCTGTTGCTTCCATCTTTCCATGAGTCAAGTTCGAGTTTCATTCATACTGTCCCTCCCAGTGCCTAACACACATAGTGCCTCGCTCAGAGGGCTTGCCCAGTATTTGCTGGGGACAAAGGAAGAAGGTCATTTACATGTAATTAACTAGCATATCTCAGACCCCTCTGCCCCACCCCCACTCCCTCCCACGTGGCCATCCTGTATTTGTCTGTCTTTCACATTCTGTTTCCTCCTCCTGCTGCCCCCTCGGATCCTGAGAGTTTATCTCATCTCTTGTCGTTTTGCATGCTGCCTTGAACCACAGGGAACCCCGGGCTCCGTTGCCTGGTTCTAGTAGCCCTACAGCCAGTCGGGGAAGGAGAGGACCCGAGTGTGGTTTGTTGGTTACTTCGGTGTAAGCTGGTCACAAGCAGGCAGGTGATACTTAGATCTCAGGATGCACCTGGTACTTTAGAAGAAACTTGATGGGAAAGCATTTGGCTAAACCCAAGGAAACAGTCTTTCTGTGGTCCTTGCTTTTCTAGGTTTAGATGTTCATTCACAAGGCGAAACTCACTCATTAAAGATTTTAGAAAACATGAAATAAAAAAAGGAAAAGCAACATAATAATAAGGAAAAAGGCATCCATTTGCCCAGACACCCAAAGCATCCCGTTTTGGAGTATTTTGTAACAGTCTTTTATAGTTCTATCTAAATGTTAGTTTATTTTTAATGCATTTGCATTTAACTGAATTTATAAATCTAGGGGTAAAATTGCCCTGCGGGAAAGGAAATTCTTGTGTTGAATTACAGGGTTATTCTCATAATGAATGATAATGATTCATTACAAAATGGTTTGCCTTCAAGTATCATCCAGACACCATTAGTCAAATGAACGGCACCTCCTTCCCCTTTTGCAGATCTATTGGTGTGGCAAGTTCACTCAGGTGTGGTGCCCTCCAGCTGGCCGTGATGCCTTAGGTGCTAGGCCCTCCCCCCCACCAAGGAGGCGTTTGTCAATCTCGGTGCCTGACTCTATGAGTTTGGGGTTCATGGTTTCAAGTGAATTTTTTCACCAAGAGTGAGTGGGTGGTATGTATTATGAGCCCCTGAGTCCAAGAAATTGCCTTTTTCTTGCCTTTTATTCATACAACCCAGTGGGGACAAACCCCTTCACTGTTAATCTTTTCCCCTGAAAATACAATGTAACCCTAGTGCGGGTACCGCAGACACTATTGCCTTCCAGCCTCTCCTGCTGCCGGGGAGGCATCTGAGACCAGCTGGATTTTCATGATTTTGTAGGTGATCTTGTGGTTGTCATTTTCTGTCTAGGCGCTCCTAGTTTCCTCCATCTTTGCTCTTTAAACATGGTCATAATGTTCGGAGATGCAAGAGATTCCGAGATGCAAGTCACTTTTCACTCCTGTCTTGGAATGCCGTGAGCCGCTTGGTCTTAGATCGCTGCTGCTGTTAATAGTAATAATAGCAATTCATTGATTTTCACTGGATGTTTTACTGAACATTTAACAGGAGAGAGCGTGGAAACCCCAGTCTAACATCCAGTTGATGTGCGATCAGGCAGACGGTCCAAATTAGCTCTAGGATGTGTTTGAGATCCCTCTGGTCACTCTGCGGTAAGTCAGGGGTCTTGTGTGTCTGCTGTTTGGAGAAACCTCATTCATCTGTTCTGAAGTGCTTCTCCAACCCCATGCAGCCTTACCTCTGACCAGCATCTGGGACGACTGGACGAGAGGGTGGGGGCTGGGGCCTCCCTGGGTTTAGGTCTGTAGCCCGGTGCTGGCCCCAGAACAGCATCTCTCCTACAAAAGAGCCATGCCGGGAACTAGACTGCAGGCTTGAGGGGTCCATGACCACAAGCTCATCTCAGACCCCACTATGGTCCACTGGGTGACTCCTGGTCAGGTCAGCTGAGCTCTGGCACTTTGCTCCAAGTCATCATGCAGAGAGAACCTTCAAAACAGAGGTTTGGCCAGGAGAGGCCTCTTAGCCATGAATTGGGTGTCAGCATCGAGCCCCTTTATTCTTGGATTTGACCCACTTGAAAACCCACAGAAGTAAGCCACTTAAGTCCTTGGTCCGTCCCGAGCAGTGTGTCATCATATGCCTTCCACTCTGTTGAAAAAGCACTGGCTTCATCAGCAAATCCTCTTCTGTTCAGGCTAAATTTATTTTTATGTGAAATCGAAATCAGGAAAACACCAAAATTATTTTAAGCAAAATATCAAAATTGAAATAAACCAACATATGTCTGTGAAACATGTATAACTCTCAATCAAGCGTAAGTGCAACTTTCATAAATTTCTTAAAATACTCCAGCACGCAAAATCTGGACGACTTCAATAGATGGAGTTATGACATGTCTGCTTATCCTTTCTCCTCAGTTCATCCTTCACTTAAAGATGAAATCTCAAATAGCCAGAGCCTGGCCAGCTCTGGATCATCCCTTCCCAATTCCCCGTGCTCCATCATCTCTCATAATGAGTGAGAGAACCGAGGAATTTTATAAAATGCTGTATGGTAAGGTGAAGTAACACCTGCTGGTTTTGAATGGAAACCATCCTGAACTTACCTTCTTTACTCCTCTTCTGCCCTTTCCCCCAACCCGCCACGTTTCTCTCTGAGAAATGAGGTCTTTTGATCGCTTGAAACACACTAGGCTTTGTTCTGGTACCTTTTCCATATTTCTACATTTCCTTTGCAGTGGGAACTCAAATGGGATTCAAATTGTCAGAGTGGCATCAGTGTTCTGGGGCTTGGCAGCGAAGAGAGAGTCCAAGGGAATGTGCCCACCTCACATTTATGCTTCCTTTACAGGCTTTCTCTAACACGCCCTCTTTATTAGACGGCCACCTCCAGACTGGACTCCCTTTGAGCCTCTTAACTAAGAGCTGTTATTTTACCCACAGAAGACATGAAGCAAATAGTACCATCAATAAATATTATTGACAAACCAGTAAAGCATTTCTTGAAATCTCCAGCCTTTCATTTTCAGTTCCTCTCTTCATGAACTAGGTAACAACATTTCTTAGAAAAATAAAAATAAGTAGAACTATCACTTTATTTGGAAACTGTTCCCAGCGCTTAAATGAATTGTGTTCAAGTTCCTCTTTTAAAAAGAATGCTAAAAAGACTTCATCTCATTAGGCTTGGCATCACAGTGGACATGAACAGTCACTCTTTGGGGAGTTGAAAAACTCCTTGAGGTGGTTCAGGAAGTTTATGACCATTAACGATTCCAAGAAAACACGCCATTTTCGTCTTGGACCCTCAGGTCTCCAGCTCACCTTTATTCTCATACATCACTTTGATTTTTTTTCTGTTGTTGTTAGTTTATTAGTTGTCAAAAGTTTCTTCCTTCCTGGTTCCTTCCATTTAGAGCAATTTGGAAATGGAAAAGTGTGTTAATTTTTTCATAAGCCTTTAAGACACGCATTTACTGTATTTTTATTAACTGAGCCAGATGGTTCACAGCAAATTTTCTCTGACATAAGTAATCACAGAAATCAGGTTGGGACCCAGATCTGGTATGGAAAGTGGCATGTATATTAGTGGAAAAATGCAGTTCACATAAATATGTGGATATTTTTAGAAGTAATATTTGTTACTGTTTGGATTTCATTTTATTTTATTATTTTTGTGTTTTGGTTCAGGCTAAATACACACTAAGGACCTTTTTTTTTCTTTCCTGTCCCCCAGACCCAAACATTCAAGCTCCTTCTCAACAGCTAAAACTTGTTTTCTTTTTGCAGTTTGAAGGTTGCAAGAAGGCCTTTTCAAGGCTTGAGAATCTCAAGATTCACTTGCGGAGCCACACAGGCGAGAAGCCCTATCTGTGCCAGCACCCCGGCTGTCAGAAGGCGTTCAGTAACTCCAGCGACCGAGCCAAGCACCAGAGGACACACGTGGACACTGTAAGGACCGCAGGGGTGTTCCGGCGTCCTGCCCCGAGCCCTGGTGTGCGGAAGCGCCCGTCTGATAGTGGGACGGTGAAGGTGTTCACTTTGTGGTCTGCAGATGATAGGGGCAGTGCCAAGGGCAGCCGTGGAACCTTGGTAAAGGTCCAGAACGGGCCCTGTCTGGCTCTTTCCTCATTTTTCTATAGTCACAGGTTCCCCTAAATATCACAACCCCCTGAGACAGAGGCGTTCCTTGACTGCCTGTGCGTACAAAGCAGAGGCATTCCGGGGCGTCATATAGCAGATTTTAGTACAGAGAATGACTGTGAAGATTGGGCATTATAATAAGTATTCAAATATCGAGATGCTAAAATAGATAATATCTACTATTGCTAGATATGAAGCTGTTTTGGGGGGTGTTTGGTTTGGTTTTGGTTTTTTTACCTTGGTTCTTTTCTCTTTGACCTAAGAACTTTGAGGCTGGCATGGTTACTGGGTGAGTCTGACCATTCCCTTTAAGAGAAACCACCTGGCATTTTCACCTTCGGGGTGATCTGCAAAGAATCCACAAATCTTTCCCCGGGGTTAAGTTTCCTCATGCCTCCCGTGTGATAACAGCCACAGATCCATGTACAGAGCCCCCATGAGAACGATTGATGGCTGTTATTACGCCTTAACCCTCTCAGCGCTGTTAGCGTTTTGCTCACTTTCTGAGACTCTCTTATTTTCTCAGTTCTGTTGATTGTCCTCCTTTGCGTTTCTCAAGTTCTGAGGCCACGTGGACTCTGTGCGGTTTCACTTCACTTAACAAAGCCATCAGGATGGATGTCTCATACACATCACAGAGCTCTTATCCCACGTTCTTGCAAATAATATATTCATGACAGTACTTTTTCAGTGTTAATGTTCCGATGTCTATTATTAAACTACACCAGAATTTGAATTTTGAAAAGATACTGTTATTTCTACACACCTTCTCATACATATTTAAGATTCTTCTGATGTTATAGTTGACATATTTATTAAATTTTATATTAGTTTCTATTAGTCATATTGATAGAAGTCGTTTTAGCTATATGTCACATAACCTTTCTAAACAGAATTATCTCCTAATACACATAAATGTGATGGTTTGCCTGGTAAATAGCTGAAATATAATCAGAGCAATAGGGGTGCAGGATAGCCCCATTCTGCTCTAGCTGAATTGAATTCTGTGATTTTAGGACGACCAGAGTGGAATATGAAATGAATAAATTTGGTGAGTAGCAGGATTTTGAAAGGTAGAAATAGGGGAAAAAAGAATAAATTATGTTAAAATGCCCTATTTTGAATGTCTAAAATGGTCTTGGTAGAATCTAATAAATTTTCCAATTTGTCATTAAACTTTATCATGGAAGAATGAGCATTCACGAGACAAGATTGTCTCCAGAAATTGCCTCCCCTCTAGCTGGTTATCTGTAGTTTTGTAAGAACTATTGTAAGCCTAAGTGTTAGGCTCTTACAATACCCTTTTTTACGCGGAGCTAATTTTAGCTAATCAGACTATGAGCATTTTCTAAAATCATTTTGGAATTTTTTTTTAAATCACTTTCTAAAACTTTTGAGGAAAGCTACCACAGATAATAATTTCATGATTCAGTTCAATGCAAGTAGCTTTTTAAACCCAGCTATTTTTATTTTTTTTAAATACCTCTCTCTTAAATCTTCTAAAACCATCGTTCTTCCTTTAAGATGAAACCTAGCTCCTGTTTAAATTTTTATTGCGTTAAATGAATTGGTAAGTTCTTTTTTAATTGTGCAGAAATTAAACATTTGTTTTAAAAAGCAAACTGGAGCTGCTTGAAGAATGTATTATTTAAATTTAGGCCCCCATTTCCTTTCATTAAGCACTCCGTATGCTAATGCTGTCAGAATGTTGGATAAAGTTTCTTTCTTCCACTCAGGGGATTCTTCTAGGAAAATGATTTTTCCCAAGTTCAAAATTCCAACCCTGAAAAGTTTTATTAACTTATTGCTCTGTTAGCATCGTACTGTCTAAACAGGGGAAATGATTTTACAGCGCTATGGAAAATATAGTTTAATAAAGTATAGCCTGCCATTTAAAGCTTAGGTAACCTGAGATCAGATTACCAGTATACCCGTCCCCTTTGGACTAGCCTGACATTGCTATTTTGGCATACTGATCCCAGGTGACTGACAGCAGGTGAGAGAGGGAAGGCCAGCTGGGAGGGATGTTTCAAGAATATCTCAAAATCAAATACGAAATGACATTACCCATTCCTTTTCTTTTCAGCCCAAATATTAGTGACCGTGGTAATAATAGCGTGATTGGTTTATATAACGTGTAAATGTTCCCAGCGTTTTTTTACATGCAACGTCTCCTCTAGTGCTTAGAATGCGATTTTATGTGGTCACAACATGACTGCTAATAAAGATATTTGCTGGGTGCTCTCCTAAAGCCAGGGCAAGTTTGGGAAGACTATGGCCAGAACGCTGTGCGAACCCAGAAGGGATTCCCAGGTGAAAGAATCCCTCTGTTTACCCAAGGGAAACACATTGGCTGGTGGCTTCAGCCCCTGTTGGCTCACCATTTGCAGGCACTGGGATATGGAGAGACTGGTCCATCCATTGCTCATTGTCAGTGTTCTTGTCTATAATGCAGTGCTCAGCACGCCATGACACCATAGGACCTGTGGGGCGATTCAGTCAGTCAGTCAGTCAAGGAACAGAAATCAAACTTAGAATTCAAGTTGGGAGTGTCAAACTAAATTATATCTTCATGACTTTACCTTGTGCTTGGAATTAAAAATGGCAAAAACAAAGAAGCAAAGCATAAATATGCCCAGTGGGGTAATAATCCACATATATGTCGTCATGTGCGTGTTGAGCATATATGTGGAAGCAGGAGCAAAGTATAAACAATTTTTTTTTTAATGATTTTTTTTCTTTTTGGTTGATAGAAGAGGAGGTTCCTAGAGCGAGAATCCTATTTTAGGGGCAGGGTTTCCCTTCTCCTCCTTACATTTCAAATAACGTGGGCACAACTCCAATTAATGTCACCTACTGAGGTACAAAGTCGATGAGTGACTATAAGCTGTGACTTACTCGGTTTATCTTGTGATTTCTTATTTAGTCCTTTGAGTAAACAGAGAGTTCCACTTTATTCCATAACTTAAAAGCCAATGCTCTCGAATCCTTGCTATAATTCTGTTATTACAGCAGGAATAGATGCTAAACATTGAACTGATATATAGTGTGCTCCCATCCATTCATTCATTGTTAATAATTATATTCCAATTACCAGGGGTGCAAAAATTAAAAAGATTCTAGACTCAGCCTTAGGCTCTATACCTCACATCTCAGGAGCCTGGAGGTATTGGAAGTAGCCAAAACTTGTGTTCTCATAATACTCAGCCAGGGGCTTATGCGTGTAACCCAGCTGAGCACCCCCCCCCCCCCCGGCTTAATAAGATCAATGTTTCTCTGGGTGAGTTTGCATGTGTCTGTTGTGTGAAACCTGTGCTCTCTCACTCACTTTCCACTAACCCTCCCTTTTAATTCTCTGCTTCTCTCTTTCTGAATCAGGTTTCCTCTGAAATATTCCCAGTCTTTTCTGGACTTTTCTGCAGCTTCTTAAAACTGAACTCTTAGAGAATGTGTGTTTCCTAGTTTCTGACAGTACCTGAGATTGTTTGCAGGGGAACATAACTGTAAGTATGACCAGAGACGCTGGCTAATGATTTCCACATCCAGAAATGCCATAAGAGCTTTTGGGGGAAGAGCACACCCCTAACGCGGTCTCCTTGTTGCTTGGAAAGTTGACTCTCCCCTTTGCCTTGATGCAAACTTACTGGGCTTTCTAATGAAAATGCAGAAGTATTACCCAGCAGTTCACATCAGGCAGTTGGTCACAGTTCATGCTCTGAAGTCAGTACTCTGGAGTAAATCTCCCCCGGTTTCCTTTATGATTTAACTACAGCTGTTGTTTTTTGTTTTTGTTTTTTTCTTTTCTTTCTCATTTAGAAACCTTATGCTTGTCAAATTCCAGGATGCACCAAACGCTACACAGACCCAAGTTCCCTAAGAAAGCATGTGAAGGCACATTCTTCCAAAGATCAACAAGCGAGAAAAAAGGTAACTTCAAAAGAGGGTATATCCAGCCAGGAAAGGCACATTTAAATTACTCTTGCAGTACTGGCACCTTGTGTAGGGTATTGGAATCCTCCGACTTCTCAAGGTGTTTGCATGCATGAGACTCTCTGAGGGGGAACGTCTTCCCTGAAGCAGTGGCAGTGCTGTGGTTTGTATAGCGCATACAACCAGATAGGAATTTCTGGGGAAGGCCTGTATAATAAGAAGCAGAGGAAATTAGTGAAAGTCACCTACCCGGAGAATAACAAAAGACTTTTATGGAAACTAAGTCCAAATAGCTAAAGAAAATTGAATTGGGAAAAACAGCACAACAAAAACCCTTTCTGGAGATAAGTGCTTTTTCATAAAATATCAGTTGGCCAAAACCCTGTCAGTTCTGATGGAGAAGGTGGGTGCATCTCGAAGATGAGTAAGTACAGAGCATCCCTCCCGTTAAGCTTAGGGAAAAACACGTTTCTTAACAGGTGCTGCGTATGGAAATCCGAGAGGGGAATTGAATCTAAAATGACTTTGATACTGGTGAGGAATTAACGTGGTTTTTTCAAAGCACAGAGAAATCATAGTGTTTCGGATTTGGGAGAAATGTTAAAGATCAACCAGCCCCTCTCTCTCTCTCTCTCTCTCTCCCTCTTTCTCTTGACCTCATGAGATCTCTAGCAAGTGGTTAGCCCCGTGGTGACAAGGAGCTTAGCAGCTTTCAAGGCTCTTCCCAATAATTGAGTTCCTAACTTTTTGGATCAAGTACCTTCTGACCATGGCAGAAAACCACCTTGAGCTGACCTTAGCTTTTTGAGTGTCTAATTTGTGTTGAGATGGTCCCTGATTCATTGAAGGGCCCTTCGTAACAAATTTAAGGGAAGTTTAAGATTCAACTTACTCCAAGTTCTTTAACCCCGTGATGTGATTGAACCCCGCAGCCCTGGTGTTCAGGTCACCATGGCTTCTCCTTAACTAGAATTGGGCATTCTTTCCTGGTTTATAGGGATTTAACGCTTTTATGTTGGGAAATGCTGTGTAGTCTTTTTTTTACTTGAGGGTTTTCTTCCTTGAGAGGTATTAGCAAAATGCCAGTTGAGGGCTCGTGTATGGAAGGAATTTGACCTCTTCCCCGTGAGTTAGAAAAACGCCCGGTTGGAAGGATTTGATAGATGCCCTTAATTGTATACAAACCACTCTTGTAAGCCAGCTGTTAAAATCTTTTTTTTCTATAAATGTCTTCTATTGGAATAAACGGATAACAGATGATCATTCAACGTGCACTGAAGATGTTCCTATTTTGTAGAAGAGTAAGGAGCTGCTAAGTGAATTAATAATACGAAGTTGTAAGAAGGATAACTTAATATTTGGACAACACCAACGTTGGCATACTGTGTTGCCGGACCATGGTCTACTGGCTTTTGTCGGTATCTCTGTGTGTGTCTTGTGAACATGAAGGGCTAAGTTGTCTTGTTTAAAAAACAAGAACAAAACAGGGGCACTTGGGTGGCTCAGTTGGTTAAGCATCCGACTTTGGCTCAGGTCATGATCTCCCAGTTCATGAGTTCGAGCCCCGTGTCAGGCTCTGTGCTGACAGCTCAGCGCCTGGAGTCTGCTTCAGATTCTGTGTCTCCCTCTGTCCGACCCTCCCCTGCTTGTGCTCTGTCTCTCTCTCTCTCTCTGAATCAAAAATTTTTAAAAATTAAAAAACAAAACAAAAACCTTCTAGCAAGTTTTTTTCTCTTAAATCTGACCATCCACCTCCTAATAGTTGTCTGAAAGGTGTGGTGTTTTACCGTATGAGGCACCTTCACGGAGAGGAACTCTTGCGACAGACAAGAGGGAGTATAAGTCCCACATCCAAACAGATGAGCACCACATTTGATATTCAACTTACAAAGGTCACCTAGGTTGACAGTAGGTCTGGAAACCTAATGAGATATTTTCAGAGCTTATTAATTAATTGATTTCTCTTGTTCAAACGTGGTCTGTCTCCACCTCTGTATAAAGGAAGCATCGTTTGGACTGTGTGAAAGAATATTGAAGCACTAGTTTAAAAAGAGAAAACCAGACCCTGAGACTACAAAGGAGACATTCACGGACAATTTGTGCAGCCAGCCTCCATCAGTGAGGCAGTATCATCACCTGACATCAGATATTGCGGTATTCTCTTCATTTTGTCTCACGTAAAACGAGGCACTCTGTGGTGATTTGGCTTCGGGGTGCACCCTGTTTCCTACAAACGGGTGAACTGATTTGGCTGCATTTCACTGCCAGACCTTAGTGACCTGTCTTTTTAATCTGAAGATTTTTAAAATCTGTTGTAAATCAGTGACAAGTTAATCTGTGAAAATTAAAATGATGAAAGTTGCTCCATCCAATAAAAAGAGGAAATGCCACTCCCGGGAGAAGCGGCGTGAATTCACCTGAAATCAGCCAATCCCTGTTTTCAAACCTCGTGCTGGTATTCTGGTGTGTAATATTTACACGGTGTACACCGTCGTTACTAGACCTTGGAGAGATCCTAATTGCTAACTCACATCAGTGCTTGGTATTTGAAATATTTCCTGGCAGCAATAATAAAATGTAAAAAAAAAAGAAGAAGAAGAAGAAGTAAGAAACAATAAACCTTTTAAGGCAGAATTAAGATTATTTACGACTTTAATTAAAAATTGAAAACTGGCATCATTTCAAAAACGCCTTTACAAAAATGTGAATTCATCAAAAATAACCATAAAAATTCCAAGGTGATAAAGGCACAGCAGAGTAATGGTCCCAGCCCTAGGGAATTGTTTTGTTGAAAAGAGTAAAACCCTTTTCTGTCACACCCTGTTAGTCATGGACTCGTTTAATATACCCTGCCTGCCTGCTTGCCTCTAATCCTCTTTTTAACCTCCCCCTAGACACTAAATGACATTATTTCGGTCTTAGCGTTGCCTGCTTTATGAGGCCCTGCTCTGAAATGCGGGCCTGTGAGAAGGCTCCCCGAGCCCTAAGACGGATGTGGATCATGTGGCAGAGACCGCATGAGCGATGCCCTGGCCGTGGGCCTGGGCCCCTTCCCCACACCTGTTGGATCCTACTGCAGACCAAGAACCTGAGATCTGAGCTAAATATCATTCAAGCCACAAAGAGGAAACAGGAGAAGGGCGGGACGAGGCTCTTCTGCAAAGGAATCGGGATGATTGGGCTCATTGCATGCAGAGAGTAACTTCCCTCTTCGCCTCGTGCGTGCACACACCCACTCACTCCATCAGCCGAGAACAGACTTCTTCCACGGAGGTGCCTTCCGGACCTCGAGTCCGTTACATAGAGAGCCCCGCAGAGAAGCGAGTAGCCAGACACTCAGGTCACCAGTGACGGTCTCCGGCGAGAACAGACATAGCCCGCAGAGCCAGAGGCAGAGCGTGTCCTTCAGTTCTGCCTGCTGCTGAGTGGCAGATAAGAGAAAACCAAGGCAATAAGCCACTTGAAACTTCCCTCAAGGCTGTGAGCTTTATCAGAACGTTTCATTTGCACCCTGGCGGTGCCCTAAGTGCTGGTGGGGCGGGGGGGTCCCTTTACCTCTGGCTTGTCCTCGACATAAACTTTTTAAAGCAAATGAAAAAGAATGCGGGGCCAGAGTCAGATGGCATGAAATGTGTCATCCGTTTCGCAGCTCCTGGCTGTGAGTGGTTAAACTTTGCTTAACGTTCACCTTCGGCCCCCCCCGCTCGATGACTTTCAACGTTGCAACCTTTGCACAGGCTGTCGTCAACCCAGCCCGGCGTCCGAAATGTGGGCCAACCCAACATGCACCTGTGTTCCCTACTTAAGAGGTCAGCTCTGGAGACTAGCTCTCCGCCTAAGGCAGAGCGGCTTAGGGACACCCCCTCTGCTGGGAGACCTGGCAGGTTCTCTGGAGTCTCTTCAGAGCCACCCCCCCGTCCCCCCGCCATACACACACAGACTCAAACCCAAAAGGATTCCGTTAAGCGCCGCAGAGCTCACCCTGCTTTGTGCGAATGTTGGAATCTTCAAAAGCGGTGTGAAAAAATCCGTTTCCCGACATGGAGGCCCGTGTTACAGTAGCTGGTGAGGCCCACTTTCTACCAGCTGTTTTCTGTACGTCTGCCAGGCGCGGGCATGCTGGGGGGGGGGGGGGG
>NW_024080683.1:2780167-3009375 GCF_003009895.1 Hyaena hyaena | reverse complement strand
TTCCTTCCTTCCTTCCTTCCTTCCTTCCTTCCTTCCTTCCTTCCTCCTCCCTCCCTCTCCCTCCCTCCCTCCCTCCCTCCCTCCTTTCTTTCTTTCTTTCTTTCTTTCTTTCTTTCTTTCTTTCTTTCTTTCTACTCAGGAATAAATTAAAAGTTCCTCTGACTCTTAACACAATGTCAGTCACTGTCAACATGTGGTTTCAAGATGAGCTACCCTCTCTTCCTCTCACATGTAATACATCGCATTGCAAATCATATTGGAAGGGTCATGATGCTCGGCTCATGTTAAAATGGCACTAAAATGGTTATTTTCCTAAGTGACTCATTTACCCACTTCCATACTCTGATGGTGGTTGGTGACAGATTGCTTATACCTGCCCTCAGAACGATGATGGTACCTGCTACCCTGCCCCAATATCCTGAGCCTTCAGTTGAAGGTGACTGTGACAAAGGCCCTGGGTTGGCTTTGATAAGGCAAACAAGTATGGCCCAAAGTAGCGACGTTAATTAATTAACTATAAATGATATAAACAAGTCATCTTAAATTTATTCTCATACTCGAAGCAACTGATTGGAAGCAGAAGCCATTTGTGCAGAAGCTTCTGTCTTCATGAGGCTCAGAGGTCCCAGCCATGCTTTTGAGAGCAGTGTGCTGCCACCAGGTTCTGGAGCCCATGAGAAGGAGTTGAGAATCTCTGTTGGGTGTGGGAAGTGGAATGGTGGGGTCACTTGTCCATAAAGTAAGCAGTTCCTGAGAAGAAGCTTCTCTGTCTTTCTGGAGAAATCAGGAAAAGCTGTCTTCAGCCTTGTAAATACAGAAAAATAAATTCCACCGTCTCTGAGCCTGGTGGCCCCGGGTCTTTGTGGAGCTCTTAACGCAGGATGTTATTAGCTATTTATTACTTTTAAAGAGTTTGTTGTTGTCCTGTATATTTGGGAAATGCAGACTTAACTCGCATTCACGGCTTTCTTCTTGCAGGGATTCTCAGGGCCTGCGGGACATGGTACTGCAGGGGAAAGGGGACATTAAACATCTCTCAGAATCCTTTGGCCAACAAAATAATCTTTGTCCTTTAGCGCATCTCATCAGACTACTCTTCCAGTAAATTACTTGAGAAATAATCTCAAGTAATTTCATCAACTTCATCTAGCAAATAACTGTTAAGCACCTGCTGTGTGCCAGGCACTGGGTTAGACCCACATGCGCAAGTGTGTACAAGACAGATGTATATTCTCTGTCTTCATGGAGCTACATTGTCTTCATGAAATCCAACAGTGATAAGAAGGTCAACAGAAAATAAGCACCACAGATGCAGGCAAGGAAACAGGCAGGAGTCGATACGGAGATTACGGACAAGGACCTACTGAGGGTGTGATGCTTGGGAGCGCGTTCCAATAGTCATTTTATTGATTTGGTTGAAGCGAGGAAAAAGGTATTAGGTGCAGTGTTTTAAAAAGTACTGCTTAGGTCAAAATACCTCCAGCTTCCTGGGCACCCAGCCGGCTCAGCAGGTAGAGCGTGCCACCCTTGATCGCATACCTTCCTGTTTGAACTTCTTTTCAAAGAACCTGGTACTAGTAAGGGCACAGCAGTAGACGTCAGGATCACCTCAGGTTGTTAGAGTTGCACTTTTCTGCAGCCTGTGCTTAATCGCAGTGGCATTAGAGGGACTGGGTGCCAGACGGTGACACACATAATCTTCCTCTCCCCCCCTAAGAAAATGACTCAGGTGGTCAGCATCAGCGACTGCTTGGGCGGTGTGCACAGGGCCAGCCCGGCAGCAGCTCTGAGAATTTATAAGCAAGACCTGAACTCACCCTCCCAAAGAGGACCTCCCAACCAGAGACAAAGGGACCCCTGCACCTCAGTACAGTAGGAGAAAGGCTATGACAAAGTCTCAGAGAGCGCCTCTGGAGCATGGCATCTGAGAGTTCCTTTGCAAAGGGTAGAGATTCTTAAGGAGTAAAGTCATAGGTTCTATTGTTTGAAAGCCAAGAAGAGACGCGTGCATTTTTAGATTGTCCCTGATTACTTTACGCCACTTTGTCATACGTGGCAAAGTAGTTTTATTTCTGTTCTCCCTGAAAATTGTTACTTAGGACCAAAAATGGGGGTATTTGGCCCAGCTCTGGGCACCCATGTGGGGAATGAGGACCTCTGGCAGGTGCTTTAATAAGCAGTTCGGCCTGTACAGTGCCTAGCACAGCGACCTTACGGAAATAGTTCCTAGGTAATTGCTTTTTTGATTGATTGACAGAAGCCTTCTAAGCTTCTCATTCCCTTTCCCTTATTAGATTTTGCGAATTCTCGATGAAAACGGTTTTGGAATAAAAGCATTTAGCTCAGACTCTGCTGCCATAATAGATGTCCTCAGATATCATGACACAGCTCCGCACAACCCCTCTCGGGCCCCACTCCTCCTCTGTTCTTAAACCCCTCACACCCCCTGAGGAATGACTGCCCCCCACCAGTTCCTCATCTTCCCCCTTTATTGGAGCCTTGTCTTTGATATCCACGAGCAGTATGTTCCCATTTGCTTGTATCTGGGCTCTCTGAGCTGTGAGGATTCATTTTCAGGGCGACTTCACCCAGGGGCTTGGCGAAGCCTGGCATAAAAATGTTCCATGATGGGTCCCGAGCAGGCGGCCGTGTCTTCAGAGTTGCGTTTGGATCAGATGCCAGCATGCCGGGGCTCCTATTAAGCAGCGCCGTGACTCGCTTTGAGACTTAGCTTACATGACCCTCCCCTAGTTTTGCCATTTCCCATCTTCACAGCTAGCCTGAGAAGCAAATGCAGGGCCTTTGAGATGAAAGGGGAGCGATTTCAGCAGAAGGCGTTGTTCCGTCACTGACCTCCGGGCCAGTGTAGCATCAACAACAGCGCAACAAGCATCCTTGCAAACACTGCCCTTCCCGAGCCCTGAAGAATCTCTCAGTGGTTCCAATAGCCAGTCTTTCTGGGTTCAGTGGATGCTTGGATGACAGTACAACAGAGATCGAAACAAGGGAAAGGCAGCCAAGATCCAAACCACACGGAATTAAACACAAACTTGAACCTGTCATATTTGGTCCCGTTCAGGGGTTATCAGCCTGGGCTTCACAGACCTTAAGTGGGAGCTCCACGGCTGGATGGGATTCCGGAAGCTTATGAAATCCCAGAAACGATATGCTAAATGTATTTTCTAGGTAGAGGCTCTAGAGATTTCATGGACTCTCCAAAATTAAGTTCCTCTAATGACAAGAGAACTAAAAAACCCAAAATCCCATACCACGACACAGGGAGACTCTGGGAGGTACTGTGTGTGTCCGTTACCTTCTGTTACCCTGACTACGGTGATTGCATCATGGGTGTCCACATACGACGTCCAAACCAAATTGTGTACATTAAATGCATGCAGTTCTGTGTATATCAGGTACAAGTCTATATAAAAGAAAGAAAGCCTAAAAAGTGGGTAAAGACTGTTTGAGCCAAAAGAAATGCAGACTCCTGGGGACTGTTTTGCTGGGCTTTAGTTTTGATGCCCAAAAACATTCTGCCCAGCTAAGGAGAATCTGTGTTTCACACACCCTGGAGGATTGTCTCCTACTCACCCAACGTTTGCCATGTATCTGATGGTTTGCTAAGTGCCTGGTATAAAAAAAAAAAAGTAAGATACACTCCTTTCCCTTAAGGCAATCGGAGATGTCAAAGCTGGATTTTGACAAGGGGTGGGCTCATAGATGGGGAATCGGAATGCGGAGTAGCGACAGACTAGAAGCACTTGCATCAGTCAGAAGGGTGTGCACTTGTACAAGATGGGATGGAGGCCCGGGGGAGGGTTAGCGGCCGCCGGGACGAAAGTGAGTCACCAGGAAGTAATGGTGGATCAAAGGCCAGGGGAGAGGGGAAGGGAAGAGTCTAGATGGTACCCAGGCTCCTTGCTCCAGGATCAAATGAGCACGCCCCCCAGGTGGAGTGTCTTCTTTCTCAGGGAAGCCTCGGTTCTGGCCTGAAGGCCTATCAAGTGATTAGATCAGGCTCACTCAGATTATCAAGGATAACCTCCTTTCCTTAAAAGTCGGCTGACTGTAGACCCTAGTCACATCTAAAAAATACCTTCACTGGGGCGCCCGGGTAGCTCAGTCGGTTAAGTGTCCTACTTCAGCTCAGGTCATGATCTCACAGTTTCATGAGTTCGAGCCCCATATAGGGCTCTGCGCTGACAGCTCAGAGCCTGGAGCCTGCTTCAGATTCTGTGTCTCCCTCTCTCTCTCTCTCTCCCCATCTCCAGCTCACATTCTGTCTCTTTTTCTTAGAAACAAATAAGCATTAAAAAAATACCTTCATGGCAATACATAGATTAATGTCTTATTGTATATGACTGGGGACTAGAGACCAGCCCAGTGGACGCAGAAAACTAACCATCACAGCACAAACTAGAATCCTTTATGTTGAGATTTAACTGAGGTTATTTTATTTGAAGGTGACACTAACCACATGAATATGGGGTATGGCAAACCTCAAAGTATAATTTAGTGCAAATTCAATGTTCATTAGGAAAACAGAAGGAAATTAATTATTTGATATACCTGGTCCCACCCGTTTGTATTATACACTTGACTATTCAGAGCAAATATGCTCTTACCAACTAATTTACAGATACTATGCTAAAAGAGGAGATGATTCTACTTCAAGCAAATAAGCAAATACTTTTTAAAAACATTTTGCTTTATATATCCAAGAATTTACAGGATCATATAAGTTTTTCATAATATGCCAACTTTGAAATCAGTCATTATTATCCTAATTTTATGTCATATAATGTTTGTTAATATAGCATGTTTATATCATACTAAATTAAATAATGACAGTAAAACACTTAGCGTGGGGCCTGCCATGTTATACATGCCAAGTAAAGGTTAGACATTACTGTTAAAATTACATCATGTTGTCTATTAAGAGTTTTCTAGGGGCGCCTGGGTGGCTCAGTCGGTTAAGCGTCCAACTTCAGCTCAGGTCATGGTCTCACAGTTTGTGAGTTCAAGCCCCATGTCAGGCTCTGTGCTGGCAGCTTGGAGCCTGGGGCCTGTTTCATATTCTTCGTCTCTCTTTCTCTCTTCCCCACTCGCATCCTGTTTCTCTCTCTCTCTCTCTCAAAAATAAATAAACGTTTAAAAAAATTTTTAATAGTTTCCTAAGAGAGAAGACTTGATTGTTGGAATTTTAGTAAGTTGTTTTCCTCCACTCCAGACCCCTACATTAATTTATTTTTTTCCCTTAATGAGATTTAACTCTTTGAAAACAATTGGTAGAGACCGCCGTGGTTATTAGTGAGAGGACATGAACACGGGGCTCGTTGCAGCCCTCAGTAGCAGACAGAGCTCCACGCTGGGAGGAGGTAGCTGTGGCCATGGGGTGGGAGTTGATACTAGAGGTTAGTGTAGAGGAAAACTAGACTCCCACCCTGCATTGCTGCCGAGGAAACCGGGTCAGTCGAGTGGTGCCAAAAGGTGCGAGTCAAAAAATAGCAAGAACTGTGTAAGGGAAGAAGAGAGAGTTTCTCTCCCCCACCCCCCCCCCCCCCCCATCCCCAGCTACGGTGCACTCTTCCAGGAGAAGTTAGGGGCATAGACATTTGAGCCTCCTGCTCGGCTCCACGAGAGTGTTTCCGCAAGTGGAATCCAATCTCCGTAGCTCACATGCTTTCCTAGTGATCATGTGATCTTAGAGAAAGGATCTTACTTTGCCAAGTTTAATGCTTTGACATTTCAGAGCCATTGTGTATCCATCATCTCATTTATTCTTTCAGGCTTTTAGAGTCAGGATATGTTTTTTATTACTCCTTCCACTCTCTTTAGTTTGTTTCTGAGAAAGGAGAAAGTTTAGAAGCAGAAAAGAAGCCAAGTATGGTGCTGAAAGGTGGTATGCTGGTTTTCTACCCGCCCAAAGGCCTACAGAAATGTGCAGCTGAGTGAGCTAATACGGCCTAATGCAAAGCTGTCTGTTAAGTCTTGACATACTGTTTGCAATCCTGGCATTCCAGAAAACATTTTGGCAAAAGGTTATTCTCCACCCCAACCCCCACGACAGTCCGGAGCCCTCTTTATAAACTCGAGCAACGTGTCATGTGACATCTTAAATGCTCACGGTTTCTGCTGTTGGTCTAGTACGGACCAACTTTTGAGTTAACTGTTAAAGGACTAAAGCTAATCCCTGCCTCGGTGGGGCAGCTCTCTTAACTGGAATAGAAAGATGTTTTTCCTGAGTGGCTTTTTCGGGGTGGGTGCTTGCTACAGTGCCACTCTGTGGGGCCAGCTGTGGGCACATCTGTAGCCCATCAGAATTATAAGAGTGTTTAAATGTAATCACATCCTCCAGCCTGGGGAATCATATTTAGAAAGTCCCAAAAGATACTCATGAAGTCTCTTCATCTTAAGCTTTCTGATAACGAAGGCAGTCTCTTTCAGTTGTCGTTGTTATTTAAGAAGCAATACGTCCAAACATTCTTTATATGTGTATATTTTTTTTTTTAGCTCAACAACAACAACAACAATAACAACAAAACGTACCTTCCTGGAACGCCCCCACGTGAGCTAGTCTATTCTGTCTTCCCAGGATCCTTCTTATCCATTAACGACCTAACTGGTGAACGTGGAGATGCTGCCTTAATATCACTGGTTCCCTGCAATTTTTTTCTTATTACCCAGATTCCAGGTCTTTTAGTGTATAGTTCTCATTCCTCTCCACTCTCTCCATTTCATTCACACCACAGACTTGGGTCAGCCAGGGGCACGTGAGACCTGCAGTGTCATTTATTGGTCATCGAGGCCAGCACGGAGGTTGAAAAAGTTGACAAGGGCAGTGATGTTAACAGGCCTCACGGGCCACGCTAAGATGTTCAAACATAGACCGTGGTCAGATCTATGATTTAAAAAGATAATTATGGTGGTAACGTGGGGGGTGAGTTAGGGATTTAGAGAGAACGGAGACAAGGCAATTAGGTTGGCATATTTCCATTAATCGATATTCTTGAGATACAGTGGCTCTTCCAATTATGACCACACCCAGCTGGGCCATCTTCAGCTCTGGGATTCCCAGTCTTGTCCAAGATGCCATGACAAGAGACTTTGCTAAATGTCCTCTTGAATTCTGCGCTCATTATATGTGCAGCTTTCACATAATGGCACCTAAAAAGGATATAAGGATTCTCTGCTTGTTCTCAATGTCCCTCTCCTGGCTTCTGCTTCCTTCCTTCCGAACTGCTCAGCAACGCATGATTCTTTCCAGAATCTTTTCACACATGACTTCTAAGTGTTTTGGTGGTCAGTGGCATTTCTAGGCTTTATCTCTCTCTCTCTCTTTTTTGCCTTGTTGAAATTTGAGGTATAGATTTGTCTTTCCCCATTTTCTGGGCCTCACTCTTGGTACTTTCTCAAAGCATATTTTTGTCACCATATTCACAAGCATTTTTGGCAGTAGAGTTTCCGTAGCCTTAGAACTTGGTGTTCCCTAACTAGCTAGGTGAGCTCTCTTGCCTTCTCCTCTACTGTACTAGGCTTCTCTCCCCCTCCCACCCTTGTTCCAGTAATTATTTTTCCAATATTTCCCATTTGGCATCCTCCCCTGTGGGAGGTATAAAAACCAGGTAGTTGCGGGACTCCTGAGTGGCTCCATTGGTTGAGTGTTTGACTCTTGATTTTGGCTCAAGTCTTGATCCCAGGGTTGTGAGATCAAGCTCAACATCTGACTCCGTGTAGAGCCTGCTTTATATTCTATCTCTCCCTCTGTCCTGGTCCTCTGCACACCCGCATTCCCTCTCTCTCTCTCTTTCTCTCTCAAATAAAAAAAATTCTAAGTCAAGTAGTAGCAGATATATGTTATCACAATGGATTAACACTGGTGTATATCTTCCATATTATGGGACCTCTCTGTTTTTATCCTTTGTACTCAGTAGTCTATAGGAAAGACCACTGCCCTGAGGAACATTCCTTACTCCGTATTTGCAGGGACATCCCTGGGCTCTGAAAAGGGAAGGTCAGTAGGATAGCATCGGTAAAGAAATAACAGAATGTGTCAGACAAATCACGATAGTGCTTTGGGCTAACCTAGCATACAAGCACTGGCCCTAGGAATTTGGGTAATACTTACCCACCATGGTCTTTGGATAAATTGTATTATTATTTATTTTTTTTTTTTTGTATTTTGAGATGATAGTACAAAAGGCATCCTTGACATGTCCTCATTTGTACATAAACAAATATAAAAATCAGATTTCATTTCTATGCACTCAGAATAGCAATCCAGGGTGATCCATTCCTCTGCTCTTCTTATTTTTTTTTTTTAATAATCTTGTTCTTTTCTATGGAAAAATACATACAGGTTCCCACAATCATAAAGACAGACATCTTAAAGTGAGTAAATGAGCAGAGGAAACTAATGCTTCGTCCCACCTAATGTGCCTTCCATGTCCACCCAGATTGTGAGCCCTTTCCCCTATCAGGATATGAGATTGAAGTTGACCACAGACCTTAATGCAGTAAGACACTCAGAAGCTCCGTACTCCTCCTAGCTTCTCAACCGTCAGTGATAGCAAGAGGCAGCAAGTTGGCATTTCAAATGTCCAGTAAAGACATAAAAAATAGAATTACCCATTTTTTTTCTTCCCTTAGGAAATACGAGTCAGAAGGAAATGGTAAAAGAAATAATAACCACCAAATACGTGTGTAGCACAGGTTACTGGGCATCCTTCTGTCTGTTTACCTCTGTAATCTTCACACCAGTTCTCTGGGGTTAGTGTTACGGTTACTATTGTAATCTCATTTTAGAGATAAAGACCTAATAAGGCTCAGAGAAGCCACATGACTGTATAAAGCACACTGGGTCATCAGCAGAACTGTACTCCAGCTGGGGTTTTCTGACTCTACTTCCAGTGCTCCTTGAATGTTACCATCTGTACTGCAGGCTGTCTGGTTTTCCACTGTGGGAAATTGTGTTCCTTGTCAGCAAGTTGTTGCTGTGGGGGTCATTTGCAGAAGCTCTCCAGCAGCCTTCTGTTAGAAGATGGTGGCATGACCCCTGACTGAGACCCTGCCCCTAGAGGCCCCCACGTTTTGCACTTCCCACCTCAGAATTCTCTAAACCTTCCTTTTGGTGGCTGGGCCAGCACTACTGTCGAGGTGGGCATCCCTGAGCCTACACTGGTACCCGTATGGGTGCCAGCCCCCATTCTTCTCCTTCGGGGCTCTGCCTCACCCTCTACCCCATACGTGGGGTCAACACATGCCCTCATGAGCCCTGGGACACATGACTGTGGGATCATTCCTATAGGAAGCCCCTAACTCCAAGAGAGTGTCCTGGTGAGCAGATAGCCAGTGTAACATTTCTTTAGCTGAACCACTTGAGATTGGACCGCTAGTGTGATGGGGACTTACTGACTTGGGGTGACTCACTTTGACTGTAAAAATATTTTGGGCAAAAAATGTTTTGCCCAGTGCCCTGCACATCTAGGGATGGTTCTGTGGTTCAGGAACTATAAAGGATCTGAGATTCGACTCTAGGTGAGAGCTAATAAGTTAGCCTGCTGCAGTTTAATGGATGTTGGCAGAAGACATGAGCCTCCTGGGTCAGAGACAAAAGGACAGTTTATTACTCATAGCAGTAGCGGTAGCCAGAGCACTGTCATTTTCTGTGCCACTTTCTTAAGTCGCAGTTCCCACAAGGTGACACAGAGAGGACCCGGCAACACTGACACATTCAGTGGAGTGTGTTACAAGAGGAAATTCTGATCTCAGGGAACCCAAATCCTTTATAATGGACAAAAGCATCCAAAATGTTTGACATTTTGCTCAGGAGGAACAGACTACCCCAATCAGTTTTCCAAAGCTGTTTAGTATAGAAACATCCTTTAAAAAATAGCTCAGAAACACAGGCAGCTTCTCTGCTCCCAAGATGGGGAGAAACCTGAGAGACACACAGAGAATTGCCTCTGAACCGGCCCCATCTCAGTTGCAAATGTGCAAGAACAGCAGAACAGGAACCCCAGCCTGCCCTGGAATGGCCCTGAATCTTCAGGATTATCCTTAAATCAAAGTGATTTCCAAAAGAAAAGAGACGAAAGCCAGGAAAGAAGGAACATGGGTGTTGGGAAAGACTGGATTCTCTACCTTGTGGGTCTGTGTTCAACTCTGACCATTTCCATCCAGGTTAGTTTCAGATTCTGTAGTCCTGTCCATGGGCAGCACCGTTTATCTTATGGTTTGATTTGAGAGCTGCTCACTTTTGCTTAAAATCGTCCATACCACTAGCCAGTGTATTACAGTGCTTAGAATGGTCACCATTACACTCATTCTTTCCAGTTCAGGGATCATCTCCAGAAGATCCCTATAAAATTTTCTTTTGTTATATGGCAAAGGCAATTTAACAGTCCCTTGGTTCCCATTAATATATCAATATGTCTTTAATTACGAGTTTTCAGGTAGCATCTATGATTGTCCTCTGTGGATATGGCGCAAGGAACATGGAATCAGAGGAAGTGAGAAATGAGGAGGATATTTGGACCTCAGAGAGGTATTTTCAGTAGGATCCCTAGAGGATAGAAGAATAGTTTGAAACTACTCCATGTCAAGGCAGAGAAAAACCAAGCATCGGGGGGAAATGGATGGGGTGGTGTATTAGAATCATTTCACAGTTTATCCTGGAGTCGATCCTGCTATTGGACTTTGAGAATAGATCTTAAAATGGAGCTTTACTATTCCATCTCCTTAGTTTTCCTTGGCTTTTGAAAGGAATGTAGGCAGTATATTCTAAAATGAATGTCAGGGGAGAGTTTTTAAAGGAACAACTCAAACGCAGTTGTGTTTGCTCACTTGTCAATGTCACCCTCCCTTCTCGGCACCCAGCTCTGCATCCGCTGTTTGCACTGTACGTACAGACATCTTCAGCCCCAGCGCCATATGCTGCTTGTGACTGTCACCTCTTTGGCCACACTCCTATGCAGAGGCTGTACCCACGCACACCAACGACTTGGTTACAAAGCAGCGATGTTTACATTGATATGCCTAACTTGACTTTGTGGGGGTAAAAGCCCCAGCTTTTCATTTCCTGGCTGGTATTTGCAATGTGGAATTGCAACACCACATTTACGTGCATTTTTGCCTTTAAAACGTTCTGTGGTGTTGCAACATTGGAGAAATTCCCAGGGATCCTTAATCTTCCTACAAACACTGGTTTGTAAAGTCAGGACCAACTCCCCATCTCAGAGTAACTTTCCTGTGGCCCTGCCGCGAAATTCTGATTTCACAGTGCATGTCTTCAGGTTGTCCCTGTGCTGTCTCCCAGCTCAAGCTTTGCTCTTGAAGATACCAATAAAGAGACAAAGAAGAAAAGATGTTTTAAAAAACGTTAGCTTTTTCTTTCAAGAGCAATTGAACTTAAACTACTTTCCTTATTGTTTTCCGTGAAGTCTCATTTAAAATATTTTATTAATGCAAAGACGTGCACTCAGGGCTAAGGACCAGTGAACAGTAGCTATAGCAACCAGGAAGCCATTCAGGAGGAGCAAAAATGCAGTAAAGAGTAAGTGTTTTAATCCTTAACTTTAATCCCTTTACTTCCTGTTCTCAAAATGAAATATAAATCAGGCACCATGGAGCGCTGTGATTTTTCTCTGAAAGGGATGTTGGCAGAAGAGGATTAGTAATGGACAGACGTGTTTAAGGAATTTAATCGCACAATTTGTTGTCAAACTTTGGAGACCACGAGTGACCAGTTCCTTTGAGTGGCGTCAGTGAGAATCAACTAGACATACTTTGAAACTGATGAGAGGTCTGACGTAGGGGGCACCTCTGTTCACTGTTATTGTCACATCATTTGAGCCCATGGTAATGACTTGAGAAACCAAGGAATTTGCTTATTCCCCCCAGTGGGGAGGTTGGAGATGGGATGTGGGCGGGGGAGAGTGTCCTCTCCGTCAAATAGAGATATTCTTTTGATCTTCAAAATACTGGGGAAAAAGTAAGTCACCAATATGTCACCTACTTCCTTTCCTTGATGTCTCATTGCCATGAGGGTTTCACAAAGATATGTGATTTTCCGTTGTCAACAGACTTTTGGGTTTTTGCTGAAAAGCACGGGCTTTAGTTTCTGTGGACAGTAAAACGAAGTTCTCAGAAGGAGAGATAATTATTCTTTCTAAGTGTCTCCACATTTTGTCTCTAACTGGAGTACCACTGACCTGTTGATTTCTGACGAAATGAACATTCCTAATTTTCTTTCTTTAAAGTCAGACCCAAAACATGCTCCCAACACTGGCTTAAAGTGTTGGTTGTTTGACTCTACAGCACATTGGATTTTCCTCGTTCTACTCAGGAGGATTACTGGGGACCACAGGAAGACCTGTTTTTCATGCACTTTTCCTCCTCTCAGCATATTTGTGTAGAAGTAGTGCTTTGATACATCCAGTTCCAGTGGACTGAAAGTTACCAGTGCACAGCGCTCTTCGCAGAGAGCTCAGGTAGCTGTAACTCATGCTAGCTTCCTGCACGGTCAGAATGTGATATCACTGCCAAGAATAGCATCTTCCCAAGGGGGCACTTATCACGAAGACAGACAGGCGTCATGAGGTCTAAAGCGTGTGAGAGTGGGTGGACACGGCCGACGGCCGAGTTTGAAGCTCCTTGGGAGCACACATGTCCACGCTAAGACCTGTACATGACAGTACATCTGGGGAAGAGAAACCGCGTCCGTGCCATCTAGCTTAGAGGAGCGCGCGCAGCACTGGCAACCCCTCCTTCTGCTCCCTCGTCCTCACCCACTGTTCTTTCCCCCCATTCTGTCAGAAGCAGCAGGACTGATCTAGGCCAGGACAGAGCGACTGAGATGTAACCCTTGCACCACGGGTCGCTGCTACCAGCCCCCTCATCTGCACCGCCCCTCCCCCACCCCATGCTTCCCTTGAACTCGGTCCATCTAGTCTGGATTTCTGGGACAGGGTTAAGTTTTTGAGAGGAGATTAGAGTTCATTGGAGCTCATGGATGGTAAGCAGAAAGATGAAGTATTGTCCGCGTCCGAAGGAGGAACATAGATTCTGAACATGGAAATCACTTTGGCAGGAGCTGTAGAGATTGCAGGAAGGCTCTAGAGGACTCCAGTTGCGGCCCAGGGTTTCACCCTAGAGAACTTCTCTGAACCAGGCCTCCTTCCTGATGACTCAAGAGAAGAGTGTCATTTCGCCAGAGGAGCCAAAGGTCACATGATTCACGCATCCCTCTAAGGCCTACAGTCCTGGGACTCGAGAGGGGAAATTATTTTCAGTAAAATATTTCTCCGCATTGACAAAAATAGCATCATGGGCGATCACTTACGTTGATGACATTACCTCAGGGGGAAGAAGACTCCGGAGGAATGTTGGGCTGTGTGTGAGGCGGTGACCAGGGGACCAGAACCGTGGCTGGTCACTTGTTCAACCAGATGTCAGAAGACAGAAGCTCTTGTCCTGGCTGTGTAGATGGTCATCAAGGGGCCTGGGGTGGGCCATCTGGGGCCCGCTCGGCTCAGAATTTCTGTTTTCTGCTTCCCAAATACGTGCTAGATGTCGAATCTCTAAAAGCAAAGGTAGCAAATTGGATTTGTCTCCAGCCCTTCCAGAGGAATGAGAGACGGGGAGGGAAAAGGTAAGGAATTAACATTTCCAATTGGTAAGACTGCTCATTTGCACATTCCAAGAGGCAATAGATAAATGGGAATGATATTTGTGGTGAAATTTGACATGACCAGGGACTGAGCATTATGAGGACATAAACTTCCCAAGTGTCTCTCTTTTTAACTTCGGTGAAGATTTCACTTGGCTAGTTCCTATTTTATTCTTAGTGGCTCATCTCAGCATGCTTAAACTGCTCTGCTCCTTTCCCCTAACGTCTCAGGAAGACGGGATTTTATCTGTCTTAGGGGCTGCTCTTAAGGATAAGCATGGATTAACAAATCCTTAGCAGCTCTTGATTCACTTTTTTATTCATTCATTGTTGACGACTCTCGCCAAACATTTACAGAGTCCCTTTTATGTGAAAAGAAGCACTATCTTAGCTACATGATCAAACAGACATGTTCTGGAGTGTTTTTATCTTCTGTGACACACACACACACACACACACACACACACACATATGTTATGATACAATGTAGAAAACCACAAATCCCATCAAGGGTGATAGAAATGGATCTTGCCACTTGATAACTAAGAAGTGACGTTGGGATCAGAAGCCCTGGGGACTCTTCAAGGAAGAGGACCTCGGAAAGTGCGCACAAGGTGCTACAGGCTTTAGAGTCTGGAGGGAAGGGGACTCCAGGCACAGGAGTCACCTGGCTGGAAGTGGGGCGGTGAACAATCAGTATGGAGGAGAGCGTCTGGGCCGTCCATGGCTCGGAGCCCTGGGGTGTGGGGCCACAAGGCCAGGCAGGAGGCAGCCTGGCAAAGCCGATGGTTGGGGCCGTAGGTAATGCTTGGTAGAGAGTCCCCAGAAGGCTTTGCGGGTGGGGGCCTGGCACGGTCAGCGCTGCATTCAGGGAAATTAATTCAAGTGCAGAGCCCGGTGCAGATGGGAGAGCACAGAGCAAAGGGTTCTCCGTGCAAATGACACTTTCAACTTTCACAAGTAGACTTGTTCAAAATGGTCCAAACACTCGCACGTGTTAAAATCAGCCTTAAATCTTTTCCTGACAATTCGTTTTAATTAAATGAAAGGAAGGGGGAAAAAATGAGGTCTGCTGTTAGTCTCTGCCCACATTTGCTGAACTGTAGCACAGGCAGGGGCTGTCGTCAGAAATCAATTCAGAGGGAGACAATAAGGATGTGGTAAGATGGACGGGGGAAGTAATTGCTAGATAGCTGCTGCTTTAATTAAACTTTGAGGATACTTGAATAGAAAGAAAAATGCTACACTTGACTGGCTGGGATAGCGTGTGTGTGGGCACATAGAGCCGCTGTCGGTGCACTCACATTCTCAGATATGTGAGAGAAGCAAGGTCTTCATCTTCACGACCTCACAACCAGGCGCCGAAGGGTGAAGGAGGAATTTTTTTATTGTGACAATGTGAAATTCCTTATTAATATTTCTCTAATTGTCTTAAACACACAGTTCCACTCTTCAATGTCACGTTCTGCCTTTTCGATGTTCCTCTCTCACCTTAGACTGTGTCCATTAGCATATCGTTTTTCAGTCAGAAAAAAAACCCATAAGATTCTCGGTGTCAGTTTTAGAATAATATTGATTTAGGAAGAAAATGGTGCTTTTACAAATGTAGCAATAAAGAAGATCCAAGCCGCCCGCCTTGCTGATTTCAACATCCTCTCAAAGCCCACTCGCACCTGTGTCCGGGATTGCTAGATAGCACTACCGACTTCGCGACTTCGCTAAGTGACACATAGAGGAAGCACTCACATCCCCACAGGGTTCTGAAGAGGCTTTGTTGTTGGGTTTGATTTCTAATATATTTTAGACTTTTCCAAGAGAATGAAAGCTAGCTGTATTTTTCTGAGATAGAATAATTTCAGGGTGATATTTGTGCAGAAACTATGCTAACGTCTCGATCCAGATACCGTTTGGCCCCAGACTCCGTCTTCTGAGGATAAGTAAGACCCCAGGGGATTCTAACAGGTGTCCTTCCCAACAACCTTAATAGATTCTATTGAGGGAAAGAAAATTAACTATGTATCACACGAGCCACTTTCCGTGGGTCACCTCACGTAATACCGTAACATCCCTGCACAGAGTTGGTGTTCTCACCCCCATTCTGCAGAGGATGCTACTGAAGCCTTTCAAGGTTACACATTGTACCAAAGGCCGCAGAGTAGTAGATGGCAGAACTGGACTTTGAACTTGTGAATTGAATTTGTGAATTGAATTTGATACATATGACCCCAAAGTTCCCATTCTTTTTCATTGGTCATATCAGCACACTTTACATTGTGCCACATCAGCACATACAGAAGGAAGAGGTTGATACAAAAAGAGAGAGAGGGAAACTGGTAAAACAATAGAAGAAAAAGAAAATGAAAGTACATGTTCTACAGTGCTATGGTGCTGCCACACTGGATATTAATGAAAAAAGATAACAATAGGAATTATTGAATGTTCGAAACCCCGTGTTAGTGAAATACTTATCTTGTGATACCTATTGCTAACAACCTTGTAAATTATGTGGCATTATCCACATCGTACAGAGAAAACCGAGCTAAAGAGATGTTTAACAACTTGTTTATTGTTGTCTAACATTTCACAAGTAAGGACACGAAAGCCCTAACCAGGTATTCTGGGTCCAGAGCCTGCAGTCTTACCTTTCATGATCCATATCACAGATAAGCTGTTGTGTAAGTGGTTGTTAATGGCTTCATGTCAGTAGGGCGTGCGCTATTTTTCAGAGAGAACTCCCTCCCGGACAGAGATTTCACATCAACTCTGGTGCCAGAGAATACATTGATCCAGTTTGCAAATGGTACTGAAGTAGGAAATGAAGCAGCCAGCTGAGCGATAGAGTCACATAGTATGCAGCCTAAAGATCCTGCCCCACCAGATGACAATGGAGCTGTGAAGAGTCAGCTTCTGAATATAAAGGACCTCTAGAAATATAGAGCTTCCCATGTGAGAAAAGACATAGGGATTTTACTTAGTAGCGAGTTTTATCTGAGCCATTCTCTCAACTCCAGAAGGACATGGAACTGAGTTATCTTGTATACTGCTTTATCTGCTAGACCCGTCATAGCTTGGGATGCATGGTAAGGGCTCAGTAAATGTGCTACATGAATGAACGAGAGAGAGCGTGTGTAACATGGAGTTTTAAAAGCTGCTGATTCTTTTAGGCTGCAGGGATAGAAGTGGGGAGGCTAGAAGACGGGATGTGTTTGTCCTGGTCAGACAGCTAGTTCAGTCCATCAGTACTGGGATATCATTTACACATTTGCACATCCAATTAGGTCCCGTGGTAAGAGTAACTGGGCTGAGGAGTAGAATAATATGCTGTGTAGGAGAGCCGGGACAAACATTTTAGGGAAGTGACTTCTGTGAGTCTGGCATTATTAAGTCCTTTCTGAATCTACAACCAACACAGCTCAGTGCTATCAGTCTAATTTTACAGAAGGAAACCTATGCTCAGGCTAGTGAATACACCTGCCCAGGACCACACAGCAGCTGAACGACAGTGTGTTAAACTAAAACACCCAAAATCCTCTTTCGTAAGTAGTCTCTTATCTTTATAAAATCTATAGATGTTCAGATGGATGAAACCATGGCCCCTCTCAGGGCTGAAATTCTGTGATACTACAGCATTCTGAGGCTTCTCAAATATTCAAAGAGCCATAAAGTAGACTGTGAGCCAAGTGACTCGGTGTGGTCTGCGGGAGGAGGGAAGATGTAAGCCCCCGTGAGTGGGAATCACGGCGCGACAGATTACAGTTCCCTGTGAGGCAAAACTTTCTAATGATCAGACCTGTTTAACCACGTTGTAGGGAAATGAGTTGTCAAAGGCATTTAGACAAAGGCCAGGCTGCCACCATGCTGTGCTATATTGTCACCGGGCAGTGCTATACCATACATTTAAATTTAAATTAATTAAAATCAAGTTAAAATACATTAAAATTTGGTTCCTTGGTTGCACTAGCCATATTTCAAGTGCTCATTAATCACATGTGACTGGTAACTACTAATTAGTACAGAGCTGAACTTCATTATGGAAGACGGTTCTTGTGGACAGCGCGGTCACAGAGCGGGCACATAGGAAGATCCAACCCTACTTCCTTTTTACTCTGAAATTCTGTTTCTATGAATAGTTCGCCTCCATCACCATTTCTGACTGAATAACCAGTAGTTTTGCTGTATCTATATTGGAACAGATTTTTCATGTTACCAAGTGTGTCTATTCAAATATTTGGGCATGTTCATTAATCAGCCGTGGACAAATTTTGGGGCCTTTGGAGTCACTGCTAACTAAATAGGTTACAGAAATTTAGGTGCCCAGCTGGCCAGTACCTTATGTTCCCAAAGAGGTTTCTTCCAGTTCTGTTTTTCTAAGTCTTCACTATCATTTCTTTTCCTTTTGTAAATTGGTCACTCCCAAAGGAAACGAATTTGATAGCAGATTGTTGGAGATTAATTACCTATGATTTGCCAAAACCACTTCATAAATGTCAGTACTGAGGAATCCCCTAGAGAGAGAGTTTTTAGATTCAACTGGAAATTAATTGTAATTAATATAATAGGTTAATTCATTGTAATTATTTTTAAGGCTTTTGGCAATGAGTTAATTCCCCAAGATCCACATTGCTCAAAGTGTCATAGAGAATGCTTGATGAGAATGTTCTGATACTAAGCCTTAACCCTCTGGAAAAACAATCCTACTTGTCTTTCCTTCTGGCTGAGTTTCTTGAGAAACATTTTTTGGTGGCATTTGATTTCTGGAGAACAAAGGAATCCCTATAAGGTGATGCATAAACATGCAGAGCCCAGATAGACTGTGCTCATTGGAGAACAGGAAAACAAAAGCCCTTTGATTGTGCCTCGTTTTCTTTGGAAGTATGTCTCGCTTCAGACCAACAGAATGCCTTTGCTCTTGGAATAAAATGTAATGGAACTGAAAATTGGAGAATCTGGGCCTTTTTCCCTTTCCTAATTATTTCCACTTGACTCACTTAATCTTGGACGATTATTCAATCATATCTGAAATGAGAAAATGACAGGAGTAGAATTTCCGTCTCTTGTTTCGAGAGCTTATAAACATTAACAGAATAGTCCTGAACAAAAAACAAATACAAATCACAATTGACGGTGCCTTGTTTTTATATATTAGGAAAAATCCCTGCATTGTTAGGGAAACAGCTCAAGTTTCCAAATGTAGGAACCTTGTCAAGCCTTGATGGATGATTTCATTATTAACGTTGAAAAACTATCATTTGGAACAAATATTTCATAATGGGAGATTGCACAGAAGCTAAGGAGACAGTGTGTTTACTCGCACCTGGATAGGCTGAGAAATTAAGCCCTAAAATGGGTCATTGAAAATCAGGATCATTAACACTCCAAGACTCACAGGCTGGTTTCTGAGATGCAGGGATGTCCCATTTCTCCCTAGTATGTCCATGAAGAGAAAGAAACATGCAGTCCTAAAAATCGCTAAGAGCCAGATCAGGACTCCATATGCAGTAATACTTCCCGACAGTCAGAACGATCTAAAGTTGAAGCTCACTGCCGAGATGAAGAACCTGGAGATACCCAAGGAGTAATTAATTACTCCTGGGATAGGCATGAGGGAAGGGAAGGGCTATGCGGGGGCTCTAGAACCCCATAGGGGGTTCTGGAGCATGACTTGTGCCTCAACGTTTGCCCCACTGAGAGGCAAAGGAGCACAAGTTAGTCATTCACATGTGTGTTTGTGGTGGGGAGTGGTCTGCCAACTGTTGTCCGTAAAGTACATGGAGGCCAGGAGAGTGGACACCAAAGCTGGAGAAGGGGGTCAGCACAGGGCTAATCAAAGGGATTGGGGGGGGGGGGCTGCATGGGCAGAACATCATCAGCCTTTCTGCTACAGTTAGGATCATCTGTGTCTTTCCAGATTCTTCATCAGTAGGGACAATTAAGACATGGCCACATTGTATTTTCTAGACACGTCCACACACTGCTAGAGATCGTAACCTCCTTTAGGCAAAGCGTGGGGTCTCGTTCTTGCAAACCTGGGCCTCACTGAATGGTGTGCACCCACGCTGGCTCTGTCCTGCCGGAGGCTGCGGACTTTCCAAATTGTGAAGAGCAGCCAGTCAGCCAGGTCCTCGCGGACTTTGTACCACACTTGTGCAGGAGGCAAAGCCCCAAACACAGGTCCAGCCACAGGGCTGTTGAAAGCAGATCCCCAGCTCTCCCTGTACCATGGGAGCCAGGTCGGGAGGGGCAAGCCGGAAACCGGGCCTTGGAGAAATTACTCTGGGAGGAGGAAGGCCATCCCAGGCAGGAGGGGTGAGCAGCCATGATAGATGTGCTCTGTGCAGACAGCAAGGTGGTGCGCCAAGTACTCCTGTCCTTCTAGAACTTCCTTCCCCTTGATAGACACATAGCTCATTTCCCCAGCTCCTTCAGGTCTTCGCTTGAATGCATCTTCCCGGTTCAAGCCACAGTCGCCTCGCATTCCCATTCCGGCCCAGTCCATCTGCCCTTGTCTTTTTCTCTTTTTTTTTTTCTGTAGCGGTTACCACCTTCTGTTCACTTTACTTCTCTGGTTCGTTTGCTCACGGTTCACTGCCTCCAGAATGGGGACTCCTCAGGGGACCTCTTCGTCTGCTTCCATTGCTGATGTACGGCAAGCCACTAGAAGGGTGCTGGCATATGGTTGAGGCTTAAGAAATATTCTTCCAGCGAATGATCAAGAAGGATAAAGACAGGCAGTGCCATGCTGGAATTAATGGTGTTTGGTTAGGGCAACAGGGTTGAATGACTCCAGGGATGCCTTTCACCTACTGTGACGTAAATAGAGGCCCGTGGTGTTGTGAGGCACAGCAGGCCTTTAAAGTAGACGCACTGATGATTAGTGGGTCATATTCTACTTCTTTCTGTAAAGATCAATGACGTTTCCATAAAGGGAAGTTCTTTGCTATCAACTAAGGGCAGGTGATTAGACCGTATTGACAAATTTTTAAATGTTTTTTTTTTCTTATTCCTGTGAAAGAAGATAAAAATCCAAATTGTCTTTAAGACCCGCCCCGCATGTAACCATTGCTTGTTTTGCGGTCTGAAGGGAGACATGATAAGCCGTACTCATGTGAGGTGTGTTTCTTAAAGACAGTTTGGTTTTTAGGATTCCTTATTTCCCCAACTCATTTCCTCTTCCCACAGCCAGAAAGATCTCACCTCTGCTCATCAGGATTCATAGAGCCCAGTGGTTGTGAAAGCCTGGTCCCCAGATCGACAGTGGCAGTGTCCCCTGGGAACTTGTTAGACGTGTTCCCAGACCCAATGAGTCAGCCACTCTGTGGCACAGCACGTAGGTGTCCTCACACACACCCAGGTTGGAGAACCAGAGTTAGACGTCATCCCCCTTTAGAGAATTTCTTTCTATCTTCTTTACATTCCTAGCAACTAAGAAAATGCTGAAATATACATTGTGTAATTTGTTTTATATAAATAGTTGGGTTTCTTACTCTGAATATAAAACTTTTATGGAGAATGGCATCCCTCCCAGGAGGTCATGCTATATCCCCCTGCCTCACACATTAGATAATTCCCGGACTAGAGAATGCTTAAGAGCCTTAAATAATCCAGGAGGGGGAGAATAATACTAAACTTACATATCATGGCTGCATTTCTGTGCATATGGTCTTCCTTTGGAAATCATGCATAAGTTCCTCAAGGCTTGTTCGGTTTAAGGAGCACTTTCTAGAACCATGCCTAATCCCAGAGAAAACCAAATTACTCTGCCCACAAAGTCGTATGGAATCACACTCTTAGAGACCATGAACACTTGTTGAAGCTAAGGAAGACTTGTCTACCTTTGACTCTGGGAGTATCCATGGCCATGAAATTTCTTGGAAAGACCGAGTTGGTACTGATAACTACAAACCCTAGAGTAATAGAAAGCAGAGAGATGCTCATGTCTATGCTTAGTAGAACATGTGGGCCCCAGATCGCACTGTAACGATGACATATAAATTAAAAGTGATCACCAGAACTCTTTTTGCGCCTTGATTTTCGTCCAATTTTTCTTACGCAGCATGTGTTAGGTTAGTACCAAAATAACAAACATACCTTCCAAAAGCCCTGAGAGGGTTAGCCGTTAATTCATATGGTCTTGGTCAGAGATTCCAATGTGGCAAAGCTGAGGAAATTATAATACAATTATGTCTCGTTCACTACATGTGTTAAATGTTCTTTCTCTGTACTTAGGGTCACTATGCCATTTTCATATTTTTGGACTAAGACGTGGACATATGTTTGTCTCTTTATGAAGCTTGTTGAGATCCAAAAAATGCTAAAGTTACTGACTAGTAACTCACTGATGTTTTGTGTGTGTGTGTGTGTGTGTGTGTGTGTGTGTGTGTCTGGTTTTCTTTCTGATCAGAGTAGGTCACAGTCACTATCAGTGGTGTGCTAGTAGTAGTTAACCAGCTCTCGAGATGAAAAAGGCCCAGTGTCTAGCATTTGCCAATTTCCATGGTGTAAATATTCTCAACCTGACCAGTTTCAGGCTCTCAGGTTGATATCGTCGCATGGACAGTTTGGGAAAGATACACATGAACAGCACTCTTGGATTGGTGCAAGCCAGCTCCAGCACATCGTTGGAATGTAGAAAATTTGGAAAGCAGAGGAAACGATTAAAGGAAAAACAAAACAGAGAAGGGGCGCCTGGGTGACTCAGTCGGTTAAACTGCTGACTTCGGCTCAGGTCATGATCTCACAGTTGGTTAGTTCAAGCCCCGCGTTGAGCTCTGTGCTGAAAGCTCAGAGCCTGAAGCCTGCTTGAGATTCTATGTCTCCCCCTCTCTCTGTACCCCTCCCCTGCTTGCACTCTCTCTCTCTCTCTCTCAAAAATAAATAAACATTTAAAAAAAATTTTTTAACAGAGGAAATTAATTCATACTATTGCTGCTGGGAACAAAACTAAGTATTAATACTGGATTTTATAATATTTTCTTAGGGTATTTTGTCTGTGCATTTTGCGAATGATCATTTTGCATATATAGTTTTGTGTTTTGCTTTTATCTTCATGAACATCAGCTTAATGGTTGCATAATATTCCATCAAACGGAAGTAGGATCATTTATTAACCCTAGTTGTGGGCATGTAAATAACGTTCCCTGGTTATGGGTTTTACCATAAATAATGCTCTATACTATTAGAACATTAGGTATAAATCTTCACCTCTGTGGCTGTTTCCTTAAGATGCATTCTAAGATCAAATGGTTTCAATTAGGGATCTTAAAGGAGTATTCCCAGATACCATGTAGATTCCCAGATACCATCTAGAAAGTTGGTGCCAGTATACACTCCTACCAACAGTGCTTATGAATGCCTCTCACTGTAGTCTCACTACCACTACTACTTCTTTAATGTTTTTGTTAGTTTGATAAGTTTTTTAAAAGTTTTGACAGTGCCTTTCTTTCCAAGTATACTGACCATTTTTATGTTCTCATTTATAGTTTGTTTTTTTAAATTTTTTAATGTGTGTTTCTTTTTGAGAGAGAGACAGAGTGCAAGCAGTGGAGGTGCAGAGAGAGAGAGGGAGACACAGAATCCGAAGCAGGCTCCAGGCTCTGAGCTCTCAGCACAGAGCCCAATGCAGGGCTTGAACTCACAAACTGCGAGGTCATGACCTGAGGCCAAAGTCAGAAGCTTAATGGGCTGAGCCAACCAGGCGCCCCTGTAGTTCTCTTTTTCACACGTTTTCTTCCTGTCAAAGGCTGCACGTGAGGCGATATCTGTGTGCCTCCTGCCTCACTCATTCGGTAATTTCTGGACTAGAGAATGTTTAAGAGCCTTAAATGATCTGGAAGGCCCTTTCCCGGTCTAGTAAACGTACCCCGTCTCTCCTCACTCACATCTCTGGTTCCATCTCATTTCTCTTCTCCAAGACCCAAGCTGGTGCCGCCCCAGTCTTACTCTTCTCTACTGATCCAGGCGCCCCAGGACATATCTGCAGGGCTCAGTCCCTCTCTTTTCCAGGCTCCTTTCCGGAGCCCTCTTCAAGAGGCTCCCCACCCCCTCCACCTAAGATCGCCGTCCCTCCTATCCACAGCTTCTCCCTTCTCTGTGTTTTGCTCTTTCCCACAGTATAAGCGCCCCCTGACATCATCGTTTACTTTACAGGTTCACTGTCTGCTTCCCCTTTAGAGTAGAAGCTCTATACATCAGTATTCTCAGAGCCTAGACGAGCATCTGATGCTCCATACATACTCGTTGGGTGAGTTAGTGTACTCCAGCCCTAGATCTGAAGGTTTAGTTCTGTCCTGATAAAGGCAAAATCAATTCATATGCTGTCTTTAAACACAGAAGACTCTATTTGCAGTATCAGTAACAAATGCAGTTCTTTATTTTTAAGGTTTTTGTCTTTATAGGTTTATATTTTTCTGTAGGTAAACTTCTTGTGATTTTTCCCCCATTCAAATTACACTCACAGAATTCTTTTTCATAAGATCAGATAACTTTTCACCTATTCCTTAGTCTTAAAATTATTTGCTTTTTTTTTTAACATGTAACTCTTTAATATATGAAGACGCATTTTGTTGTTGTGATTAAATGAAGATCTAAATTGGAGTGGGTCATTGTGTATGTGGGTGCGCACACGTGTGTGTGTGTTCACACATGTGCACGGGCAACGGACTGCTGGGCTTTTATTGCTGCTAGTGACGTTAGTTTTGCTTTGAATCGTGCTCTGTAATATTTTAAAATTTAACCTATGTATTGTCTCCTCATGTAAAATCTGTAGGCACCAAATTACAATGGACGTTTTTCTCCATTATCTCTGAGATATTTTCTTGGTCGTACCTCTGTGTTTTAAAAGCACTTCCAATCTGGACCAAATATACTTGAACCTGTTCCTGTTACCACCACAAGTTCTGATAAGATAGAGAGCAAATAAACGGAAATATAATAGGAAGCTGGGTTCCCAGAAGTAGACACCTCAAAGACTGAAGTCAGATCTGCCTCTAGCTGCGTCCTTTTCCGGAATCACCTGCAAGGTGGTATCAGCCCTGGAGAAGTCACCGATCTGTTGATTCTCTGTTAAGCCCAATGACTGACCCACGGTTGTTGCTGTTCAATAAATACTCGTGAGCTGAACTGCATCACATTGAACCTTAGGGCACGATGCCTTTCCGGGGAAGTAGTCCAAGGAACGGCTTTCCTTTCTCACCTGTCTTCTGTTTTCTTCTTCTCCCAGCTGCGGTCCAGCACAGAGCTACATCCCGACCTGCTCACGGACTGCCTCACGGTGCAGCCCCTGCCCTCGGCCACTTCCCCGCGAGACGCCACAGCTGATGGCGTGGTAGGATGCTCCCCCGGGCCCGGACCTGACCTCTATCCAGGTAACGAGGGCCGGCCAAGGCCGCGGCAACGATCCAGCTAAGGATCCTTCGCTCTGGTCAAAGGGAACACTCACATGAGAAAAATTCTCCTAAGATCATCTGTATTTCGCCTTATCCAGGGGCTACACGTTGCCACCCCCCACCCCTGCTCCCCATCTGATTCTTGAGCTGAGCTGGCAGCAGGCCGTTTTTTCTCATAAAGAAACACAGTAAAATAATGCATTAGCTCTTTTAGTTCTGGACTTCTGCCAAAAGTCCAGGGCACCCGGCTTTCCCAGGTATCTTAAATTGATTAACTTGATTTAGACCCAAAGGAAAAGCTTCCCCCATAAGCAAGTAACAGGCTACATGTGGATTTCTTAATGGACCGGTTATTGTCATGTTTGCATTTCAAAAGGAAGCCGCAGGTCTCTCAGAAGAATTTCACATGAGTAAGCCGCCCTGTGAGAATGGTTTGTGGACCCCTGGCATGGGGGGATGGGATGGCCCTCCCAGCCTAGGGTCCTCCCACCTGGGCTTGAATAATAGCTGACTCCATATTTGGAAAATTTCATCTACGTAATGAAAAATAAGGAAGGATTAATATGCAGTAAGGAAGTTATTTTTCTCCGTTGACTTTGTTCGCCCGCAATTTTGTGCATTTTCCACTCTCTGTAACGATTATGTACCTTTGCAGACATGATTGGCCGTCATCCTCACACGTGGAGAGCCCTTGCTGTCGTGCTATGAGTATGAAAGCAAAGGTTCCCCCCCCCCCCAACTTCCACCTTCCAGACAGTGGGGATTATCTATTATCTGTGGATCGCAGGTCCCACAGCCACCCCCATCTGACTCTGGGGCCAGGCTTTGGCAGCAAACTGGGTTGTTGTTTTTTTTCCTTTTTGAAAGTACTCGTAAGCCGTAAAGAGTTAAGAACCTACTGATGCATGACTGTAGGCTAGGAAAAGCCATGTTTGTAGAAAGTTTTTTTAACTGGACAGTTCTCAGTTGATCCAACTTCAGGGCAAAGGGTGTTACGCAAATACTTGGAGAGGGTCCGTCATCAGGACATTCGTAATGTTGTCCCGTTGGTGGTGGCACTTTATCAGTTGCTCTGGGTCCTTTCTTTTAGAGAAAACAAAGCCTCTGCTTTTAGAGACCCTCGGAGATCTGAGGGGCAGACCCCATCTTACAGACGGTTCGGCTACAGGTACATAGACACACATGAAATACACCAGAGTACAGTGTTATCAACTCGTATAAATATTTTGTATTAGATATATACATGAAAAAACGTGACTCGTGTTTGTTTGCACATATGTCTGTTTGATTTGCCAAATATTTGATACAGGAACATTTATTCTAGCACATTAAATTAGCAATCAATTTACGACAGCCGACACAGCATTTCCCTAGTCCTTCAGTCTAGAATTCTCTGACCTTACTCAAGACCTGAAACCCAATAGTTAAGAGTCAGATATAACCAGAATCAATGGAAAAGTGGGCATGTAATATAGAGAGTTTATGGTAATGGGCTAGTCTTACTACATTTAACTTGGAAATGGGTTTGGGAAGCCAGGGTCTCTATCTGTGGAAAACATGAGTACCTTTGCCATGTGTAGCATATAATATATGGCTCACATTCAAAACAGAGGAGTCACGCTTGTCTTGGTGTGTGTTTTGTATGTCTGGCAGTGTAGTTAAAGTTTTTTTTAAAAGATTTATGTTGAACCGGCTTCGTCCCTCCAGACAGAGTTTCATTTTTGCCTCCTGACCCTTTTCTGCATTTGGTCTTCAAAACGATGATGAGCTCCCCACTTTGAGCACCCAGCCGCGGCGGGCAAGCTCCCATGATGGGCAAAGGAACCCAAGCTCCCACAGTGTCAACAGAGCATCTTCAGAGTGACTTGAATTTTCTGTGACTCTGGAAACGTGTGGAACAGGCAGGACCGTCCTGCGTTAACTGTGTTCTTGGAATTCTGCTCCCGGACTTAGCGCACAACTGTGAAAGTTGATGTGCCCTGCCTCTGCCTTCATGCCTGTCTCCCTGGGTCCTCCTTTACTTCCTTTGTCCTTGCTCTTTTGAAACGTTGATGAAGGCTTCTGTTTTGCTGAATACACAGCAAACCCAGAGCAGAACAAAGCAGGATGGAAAACCACACAAGGAAAGTGTTAATCCTTCCTTTAAAAAAAGTGCTAGAAATGTACGTGTCAGAAGTGCACGTTCCTACCACATTCAAACCTGTGCTACGGACCTGTGGAGAGGAGCCAAACGGTGAAAAATGCCAAAGGAAACTGAGGCTGTTCATCAGTTTGTTCAGTGTAAATTCCAAAGTGTTAAGGGAATTTGACAAAGATTAAGACTCGGTTAAACAGTGAAAGCGCTTGGAGCCCTTCCTTTTACGTTCTGTTCACAGAGTGGAGAAAATATTTGTTTAGGGATTGTCAAGCACTTATACTTCTAAGTGCCAGTAAATTGATTAATCAGAAAAATTTTGTGAGGGGAACCTGTTGAATACAGTACGGATGTAGGATCAGAAGCAGTTTAGCAGTGAGCACCAAGATCTTCCAGAAGCCATGAGAGTGAGGACTCATAGTTTGAAGAAGTCATGGTCTGGAAGTGGACCTTTGTACTGGCTTAGCAATCCACAGTTTGTGCAATTCCAAGAGAGGGATGGTTTTCAGAGGAGTAAGGACAGGGGAGGTGGTGGTTCGGACACCTCGAATCTTATAGGCCTCCTGACACGTTGCTTCCCTTACTGAGACAGCGCTTTCAGTTGCTAAGACAGAATTTGGTTGGAAAGGATTGCCTGAAAGGACTTTTGTTTCCATGGAAGGAAACGGTACCCTGGGTTCAAGCGGCCAAAATATCACTTGAGGCCACACCGAGGACTGCTTTAAATTGAGGTGTTTACTTGCCTCCTACCCAAAAATCCCGGGGCTCCCTAGACCCGATCCCGAGCTAACCTGAGAGCAATCTTGTGACCTAATGGGAAGGCCAGGACAATGACGAGCAGTTCTCATGATGGCTCCCTCCCATCTTCTGCCCTTTGGTTCAGGAGTTCTGTGTCCTAGGGAGCTAGATAGTGCTCCAGGCTAGCCTATAAATTTATGTAATTTCTGGGATAATCTGACGGAGAAGTATTTCACAGCCAGGAGATCAAGGAGTTGAATGCCACTGCCGAGGCTTAATGCCTGTGAAGAAGGTCTCATCAGCTTCCTCGATGAACTAATGAAGCAGATGAACGTACACATAGTGAGTCTGCACCACCACAGACAACCTGCTCTTGGCTGAGAGTCTGTTCACTGACAAAGAATGCTGTATCGGCAGGTGATCTGTACCGTAGGTGGTCACAAAGCTTCTGGCTCCTTCCAGATCAACACTGTACTACAGATTCAATAAAACGTGGTCCTTGCAATTGGCCTGAGCCATGAAGACATCGTAGAGGCCAGTGTGGTTGAGATGTTTGAGTCCCATGGAAACCACCCACAAAGTGAGAAGCTAATGCAGCCAGAACAAGGGAATGTTGAAGAATGGTGGGAGTTTATTGCTACTGCTCATACCGAGTTATAAAATAATCATGTTTTAGAATTTGCGAGAACTGTTGAATTTTAAAAATTTTGAATGTAACGTTAGATTTTTTCAGAAGGATATGTAAGTGCGATGCCCAGATATTGTACAAATTGTTGAAGGAAAAATAGACTTTTTAGGGCAGGAGTTTTTGACATCCTGTATTGTCATTCCCTTCTGCTCACCCTTATTATGGGAAATGAAGCCTTCCCACTCACAATATCATCACATTTTGTAATAAATAGCACCATATGAAATCCATGCAAGATTTAACATACTTCATGAAATAGTTAATGTTGCATTTTAATGTAATTTTATGGTATATGTTTTAATACCTTTTCTGTATTCTTAGACTGAATATATTTGCTATCTTGGTCCAGCTTGCAGAATTGGAGGGGCTAGAAATAATTTAATATGCAAGGGCCTAATATGGTCTACTCTCAAAAAGTGGTTTTTAGCTTAGGGACTTTATCAGAAGGCCCCAAACTGACACACAAATTTCCCAATAGGTTAAACTTTACAGAATTGCAAAGATCAAATAACATGATCTATATAAAAACAGGCATAGAGCATTTTTTTAAAATGTAATAGATATTACTTACATGATCTTCAAAGGCAATGATTTGCTTAGAATTCACCAGAGTTGAAAAGGGAACAGAACAACTTGGACCCAGCAGTGGATGGAAGGTGGACACTGGGGTTCCAGAGGTGATTTAAAGGGAAACGTTTGGCATTGCCTTTTCCACATCTCGTCTGATGCTGCTCTGAACTGCTCGTCAAACTATTGTATTGTTCTTAACATCCCGCACATCTGCGGTTCATCTACCACGTTGGATTGGAAAATCAGTAAGGGTAGGAGCAAGCTTCGCTCCTCTCTGTTGCAGGCGCTGATAGTTTTAACCTATAGATTTCGCCTTCCCTGGCCCTGAGCCAGTCTGTTCATGTGTATTGGATCACCTGGAAGACCCGTGAAAATGCAGATTGCTGAGCCCCACCCTCAGACTTTCTGATTCAGTAGCTCTGAGCTAGTCCCAAGAATTTGCATTTCTGCCAGGGATTTTTAACAAACTCTCAGGCCATTCTGGGTCCTGCTCATCCAGGAACAACACCTTGAAAACTACCACTCTGGATCATAAAATGGGGGAGGACGGTTGTAGCAGAACACCGTCTTAGTTTTGACTGGTGGGAGTTACAATAAGAATTGCCCATAATTAACTAAATGGGGGGGAACCTCTCACGATGTATAGATCATATACCAAATCACCACGATGTATAGTTGGAAATACCTTACAATCTTATATGTCAGTATGTCAATAAAGGCGAAACTTTAAAAAATAACAATTTTAAAATTTACACGTGAAAACCATATGGAAATCTGTCCACAAAAGACAGTTTAATGTTATAGCTGATATGCCGTATATTTGCAGTGATAAATAGAATAATGCTTCTCTGGAACTTAGCATCAAATACTTACAAAGATAGTAAAACTGAATCGTATAGTGGAAAAACATTGCCCCGCAGTATACATTTCTTTTTCTCATTACGGAAAATCTATCAATGGATATTAAGCTTGTCTCCCCCACCCGTGTTATAATGGCATTACTTATATTTTGATTAAGAGTGAGATCTTATAACTACTCAACTGAAGAAAATTAAAATTCTGATTCCCAGCCAGCACAGGGCACATTTGTATGTATGCAGGCTACTGTTTATGACTTTATATATTTGCAAACTGCTTAATTTGGTGCTTCAGTTTTCCCTATCCACTTACTCCCTTGTATCGATGTTAGTTTTTCATGCATGATTAGCTGAATTTTTCAGTTTTATATTATGTACAGGTTTTCACTATAAAATTGTGTGTGTGTGTGTGTGTATGAGCAAAAATATTTCCACACCTTGTGGAGGAAAGGAACGTCATGACATTAGATTGGTTATCGCTTTATCCTGTGAACAAAGTCTTGGTTGTCTTTATACTATTATTTCTTCTTTTCTCGTTTTGTGTTATTTTGCTGGCATTGACAATGGCTGTGAGAAGGAAAGTTTGTGTTTACTACGAGGTGTACCCACAAACAGGTCTTAGGAAATGGATGCAGATGGCAAGACTGAGAATTTAGGATAGAATTCCTGGAATGAGGAGCTCATTAGCTTTGCAGCTAGAAAGTCTTGGTCCCAACTTCTGGGTCTGAAGTCCTCACCTTCTGCTTCGACTGAACCTTCCAAGGAAAGAGAAGAATAGGTAGATACGTCTTTTTCGTGTGAAGAGTTAAGAAAAAGGGAAAGCAGGCCTTTTCAGGGTGCTTATAGTCACAGTGAGAGTTCATTTCTTTACGCTTGTCTTGGCCCTGAAAATAAATGTGAATAGAATATAACTCAAAAGTGAAGGACATTACTGAATTAGCTTGGACGTTATTGGCCATGTTTTACTGTTAACAGTAATAAGAAAGCATCTTGCAGGCACTGAATAAAGAGAGTAATTGTGGAAATGACTTGTCTCAGGCGGCCAACGGTCATGTCTCTGAAGACTGCCTTTATTGTGTCTTCCTTGATATTGTCAGAGAATGATCTGCCCCACTTAGTTGCCCTGGCCGTGGCTCACACCATCAAGGCCGCCTTAATAGCTCGCATTGACTCCTCAGAAAGTTACAGCTTCCTTCTTAGCATTTTAACTCAGTTTTCCCACTACATTTCAAGGCTGTGCTAGCTTCACTTTCATGACACCATATCTAGCTGCTATCTCGGCCTTACTTCTTCGACTCCAGCCCTGGGCTCTCTTCGTGAATTTAGCTGCTCCTTGTCTTGGCTTCCACTCTGTCCAGCAGCTCTGTTAACGCCCAGTCGCACCCTAAAAAGCTAAAATTTATCATCTTCACTGCAACCTTTCCCTGGGGATTTTGGGAAAGTTTTATTTCTGCCTTCTGGAAAGGGCTGCAGAAAGTGGCCTGTTCCTCTTCAAAGGAAAAGAGGAAAGACTGTCATCAACACCCATAGGACCTTGTTCTTCACACTGGCCGACATGGACGCTAGTCACATTTTTCTGAGACATGGATGCACTTCATGAAAACTGTAATGCATTAGCTGCCCCTGAAGATGTTCTGATCATAAGGTAATGATCTAACGTCCACAGTTCCGAAGTGCTAAGGCAGTTTGGGGCCATATTTATCTGTACAAATGTAAGGATGGGCAATATTGAGTATGTCTCTTTTTTTTTCTTTTTAAAAGTTTATTTCTTTTGAGAGATAGAGAGAGTGCAAGCAGGGGTTGAGGCAGAGAGAGAGGGAGAGAGAGAATCCCAAGCAGGCACAATGCTATCAGCACAGAGCTCAACGTGAGGCTCAAACTCATGAAACATGAGATCATGACCTGAGCTGAAATCAAGAATCAAACACTTAACCAACCAAGCCACCCAGGCACCCCTAGTATCTCTTTCTTAAGTCATATCATTGCCATGTTTTTTTGTTTTTTTTTTTATAACACCTCTGACCATCTATGTAGTCAGTATATGCTCAAATGGAACATTTATAAGTGGGCATGTTCCTTCTTCTCCAATTCAAATTTATTTCTCTCTTACTGAGGTCAATTGCTGGATTAAATGACAGGCAGAGTGCTTGCAATAGTACTTAACACATAGCAAGTGTTCAGCATCTATTAGTGATTATTGTTGCTTTTATCCATATATGAGGGCAATATATGTTATAGTTCTGTAAAGCAGACAGGGAACAGGTGCCAGAAATTACCCATCACTCCCATTTAAGAAATAGGGAAAACATGGAAGCCTGAACAACTTGGGAATTTGATCGGCATTCTGAGTAGGTTAAAAGAAAAACTGAAATAAAGTTCTTCACATTGTGTTTGTTCAGCACTTCACGTAACATTTTCTAAGTTAAGGAAATGCACTGTAGGTCTCTCCAGAAAAACGAATTGGTATCAGAAGCCCAATACTTGAGTGGCAGTGCCTCTGAAATCACAGTGTCAAAACTGTGTCTTGATAAGTATTAATTCTTTTAATTCAAACGTGGTGTGTTTTCTGTTCACGTTTATGTTTTAGAGGTAGTGCGCTCTGGCAGGAGGAACACAGAGCTGGGTGTGAGCTCCCGTCCTGGCTCTCCACTCTGGGGAGGTTACCTCTCCTCTTCTCTAAACCGGTGGTAAGAATAGTGGCAGCCTAGGACTGAAACCGGAATTAAGAGAGAACACACAGAAGAGTTGGGTACACTCCCTGTAGCTGGCAGATGTTCCTTTCTCTTTTCCTTCCTCTTTGCTTAAACACTTAGAGAATGATCCCTAGACTGAGTCCACATCTGTGATGGAGACCAGAATGCCTCTTCTCCATTCCTTTTAGTCCCGGGTGCTGCCCCTTGGAGTTTAGAAATCACTGTCCTTGAGATAAAGTGTTCCTTTTGAGAAGAATTCAAGTCAAGATTAAGGATGCAGAACTCCCATATTTTAAGATTCATTTTGAGATCTTTATAAATTTTTTTAACCTTGATTTATTTTTGAGGGATGGAGACAGAGCATGAGCAGGAAAGCAGCAGAGAGAGGGAGACACAGAATCCAAAACAGGCTCCAGGCTCTGAGCTGTCAGCACAGAGCCCGACAACGGGGCTTGACCTCACGAGCCGTGAGATCATGACCTGAGCCAAAGTCAGACGCTTAACTGACCGAGCCACCCAGGTGTCCCTAACTTAGACTTTTTGTTTTTGTTGCTATGAAGAGTGGAAGCACACACGGGCCGGTCATGCAGAGTACCAGGGTGCTGGGTTAAGAAGCAAACTTGCTCAGCGGTGGATTGGTGAGGGTGAGGTAGATGACAGAAGGGAAAGTAGGACTGATGGCCTTAATCACTGCAGTTTTACACCAACTTTGGGTTGGCCTTGCTGAGGCATAGCCTTGGTCCTTCCTGATGGCGTTTTGTAAATAGACTGTCCAGGCCATGCAGTGTGTATCAAAATATACTCTAAGGTGTCTAGAAAATGATTCTGATGAATAGCTTCTCTCAAATTTAGTTTCCATAATTCAAAAATAGTTCCACTGTCTTTTCATGATGGTTCTTAGTAGTTAACATGCAACAGATCATCTATTATACCATGGGCCAAATATGGCCGCCTGCCTCCTCTTCTTGCATGGCCTGAGAGTGAAGGATGTTGTTAAGATTTTTAAATGTAAAATGTGAAAAAGACTGTTAGCTTTTAGGTGAGAATAGTTGCTCAAAGAATTGAGGACATTGCCTTTTGCTAGCAGTGCCTGAAATACTTAGTCTCTGGCCCTTTACAGAACACATTGCCAAATTCTGCTTTCTACCTACATCTAGGACATTCGTCAATGACTGACTGAAATCAAGGAAGCTTGTGGTTTCCATGTGTTCAATCACATTTTGTTTTAAAAGTCTGCCAATACACGTAGGCTTTTTGATCACCAGAGTATTTTTGATTTAGCAAATACCTGAGTAGTCTTCTAGCCCATGGGTTTGCAATGATTTGTATTAGATCCAATATTTAAAACAGGTCACACAGCAGAGCCCTTTCAGTTGAAGGGATCCAAACTGGTTGTGCTGCCCCCAGATAGTCTGAGGAAGCCCAAATGTAGGGGCTCCCAAATGGCATTACTACTGTTAAAGTCTTCCCATTGTAAGCAGCTGTCTGCAGAGGTAACTTTGGGCCATGGTGGGAGTGAAGTCCTCACTAATGTAGCCACAGCTTCGGAAGAAGCTGCCAGAAGACAGGCAGGACTCAGTTCTGGTTATGGAGAGCCCAGGACTGACAGGGACATCACAGACAGCTGTCACAGTTAAATTCTACGAAGGTCTGGTTTTTCCTAAAAAGAGAAGAGGCTTAAACCCTCGAATATCTAGAAGTATGTTTTCTAAGATTCAGGCTTCTTGTAGACATACACATTAATGCCCAGGGGAAAAGCAAAATTTTGAAAGATAAAGACTAGGGAGTGTGCTTGCTTCCTCAAAATACACTTTCTACCCAACAGTAAGGATGCTTGAAATTCATACAAACCCAGGACTGAACACTGCATTCCAAAGGTAGAGAAAAGCTTGTAAGTTCCTTAAGAAAGGTTGTAAGTGGGCATAATTCATGGTAACATGTCAATGACTTATCAGAGTCTATCTACACTGAGGGTAATCTAGGACGTAAAGCTGGGCACCCGAAGGAGAAGTCGGAAAATCATTCAGGCCTTTGTGGTCAAGTTGTAGAAAAGGAGGAAAGGGGATTCCCTGGAGTCACACCAAAACCACCTTCCTCATCTGTGCATTTTTTCCCAGGCCCGGTGGTCATTGCAGACTGCGGTTCCTAAATTCCCCGAAAGGGCTATTATGACTCCATGTTACTGAGCAGGGGAAGGGAGCGGTCTCTTGGAAGAGCTCGGGGTTGGTAAATCAGCCCTTGAGTTGGCTAGTAAACATTGCGTTACTAATTGGATTGGCTATATGTGCTTCATATCTGTTTCCAAGAAGCCTTCTCTGTAAAACGATTTAAGAAATCTCATGGAAGTGGAGTGGGTGGGGTTGTCTGGGTAGCGTCTAAAAGGGAGGAAATCTCTTTTGGGGTCGAGGTACAGGTAGGAGGTAGCTAAGGGATAAGCAATGAGGGGCTAGAGAACCAAGTATTTTTTACTAAAATGGGTTTTTGTGGCCAAATCACACTTTATTCCAAAAATGTACATAGAGAACGCTCCTGGAAGAGCTTCCAGAAATGGTTGTCCATACCCATTCCATCTTTCTTCTTCCTCACTGCTCTCCTCCTCTGTTCAAAGTGGGGGGTGACGTAACACACAGCAGCAATACCGGATTTCTCACAGTGTACTCCTTGTTCACACTGTCTTACTGACTTGCTGTGTAGCTGACTCTCCGTGAGTGGGTAAGTGGGTTGGGAGGTGAAGGGGAGAAAGATAAGGTTAGAGATTTGAGGTTAGATAAGTCATTCATTGTCTGGAAGGACCCAGGAGGGGAAGGACCCAGGAGGGGCCGCCTGAAATGTTGGTCCCCAAGAAGCTGAGAGAGCTGCCAGAAGATGCCATTCTACTTGTAACAAAACGTCTTTGTTCTGAAATGCAGATGTTTCAGGAGCCTTTCCTACATGCAGTTAATTGCACCTGGTATTTCAGAATGTTTGACGGTAACCTTTTGCATCTGCGTGAATGACGTCAGCCATTATCTTCTCGTTGTATCGCAGTGCCTTCCAGAAAGGCATGTAAGCATGTGTCCTCTTCCCCAATACTAATAACTTCTTCCCTGGCTGTAAATCCAGCTGCATGATGTGGAAATGTAATTGGGCAGCCGGTATAGAAGTTTGGAGCTCATGTGGGAATATCTATTTGTAAGAGAACGTGAATATTCATGTAACTGTCCAGACATCAATAAATTCTCATTTTACCTTATTTATTTCTGCTCCCCAGTGAACAGCAGCGCTCTTAAGCTCAAAGTTAATAGGCATGTTCTTCAGAGATGTACCCTCTCTTGCCTTAATGGAACGTCTTTCTAACACATTTGTTCTTCGGTTGCCAGGTAGCTCTCCCATCAGGTGACACGAGTGTGTTTTCTTTGTCTTAGTGCACAGGTGACAGTTACCATTGTTTGCCATCAATTAGCTTGGGGTAGCATGTCAAGGATGTACGGATGGTGTCATTTTAGTCTGACAGCCACCTGAGCCGGTTGAGAAAGGATTGTTTCATTATCCTCTTATCAGTACTGCGGATAATGATACTCCACACTGCAAAGAGGGAGGGGGGAAGAAAGACAGGCGAGAAAGAATAGATTTTTAGGGATTGGCAATATTAAAATTATTCATGCCTCCAGGAGGAGAGAAAGCTTACAGAGATAGCTGTGTGAACCCTTAAGAAGCTCCGCTTCCCTAATGCCACTGGAATGTAGAAGGAAGCCCCTGGCCCTCCCCACCCCCAGGAGGGGTGAGAGGGAGGGAGAATGCCCTGCACAGTGGGGAGGGGAGAGAAAGAGGTCCCCTCTAGTCTTGGGCCACAGGCAAGGAGTCACCAAGGCAACTCTGTCATTCTCCAGTTGACGGGCCCTTTTCCTTGCTGGAAAATCCTCCCTGGTTTGTGAACTTGGGTCATAAGAGCGATTAAATCGTTCCTTGGCGAAATGCAAAGAACCATGGAGGTATCAGGGCCCAGATTTTCACTGTCGGGGAGCCAAGCTCCCACCCCCCCCCCCCAACATTGCTTGTTTTCTCCAGAATGACTGAAGGGAAGTGTTTTTTGAATCCTGACAATTAACCGCAGCTGCGTCTTTATGCTCTTGGAGAAACAAATAAAAAGAAGCACTGAAAATGTAAAAATACTTCCAGATACACTAAGCTTCAAGAGGGCTGGTTGTGTTGACATTCTAGTAACAGCCCGTTCTCACTCCTTAACGAAGCAAAGAGCAGTCATGCATGAAAATGACTTTGTCTTTTAAACTGAAACGCATTAGGGGTTGTAACTCATAGGTGTGTCTTACCCCGTGTTAAATAAAGGACAACATAACATTTTAACCCTGTGGGGATTTTTCTGCCGACCTTGAATACTTTACAGCACTTGCATTAGAAAGCTTGAACAAAAAATGCTTATTAGTAGAGAGGATGATGTACATACACTCTTTTGTGTTTTAAAACAACTCAAGTCCACAGTTTATTTGCATCTTCCAGTAAGAGGCCATACTGGATTGGAGATTTATCATTTGGGGGGCATCATAAGCCTTTGTTTTCCCCATCCTATCAACAAGAATAATCCTAATAACAGAGATAACCAAAGAATAACTACAGTGGTTTATCGAGCACTTAAACACAGTCCAGGCACCGTGCTAAGTGTTTTTAATCATCAAACTGTGACGTATTCTGCTTACTTAAGATGAAGGAACTGAGTTTAGGTTCAGTGACTTGCCCAAGACCCATTGCTGGGAATTGGTAAAGCTCAGATTCAAGTCCATCTGACTCCTGCTGTGCACGCTTTGTTCTCTTAATAACCACTCTGATACTGTTTCTCGAGTGCCCAACTTCTGGTGAGGCCAAAGGACTTAACATTTCCATTACAGTTCAACTGTTTCCTCAATCCTTCCCAGGTTCAAATCTCCCTTGGGGGGCGGGGACTGGAGAGGGGAGGCAGACACAAGGTTGACCTCAGCATTCCCATTCGCATGGAAATCTAATTCTTTTTCCTATCTCTGGGAAAGCCAACTCAGCCTGGTTTCATTGCTTCGCCAAGCCCTCTGGGCTCAGACCCGGAAATACTGCCGGAGAGCTGGGTGGTGAGCCCACACGCCCTTCTGGACCCCAGCTACCAGGCATTGACTGTCATGTCTGGGGGCTGCAGCGTCATTCCAGCACTCGCTGTAAGCGGATTCACAGTCCGTGGGTGACACTGATTCCCCCTTTCCTCTGAGGGAAGGCCCGCTACGAAGAACCACGCAATGGCTTTTTAAGCAATCGCACATGACTCCAAATGCACATTTACCTCAAGAGCTCAGACCCAACAGATCTGCACGGCAAACCTGCTTTTGTGCGTGACTGACGGAGGGGGTGGCCTCTCGGCCCACCGCCCTGTGGTCACTTGCGGTAACAGGTACATGTATCTGATGGCTCACGGATAACCCCTCCCTGCAGATCAATATGCCCCTGACAGGCATCTGAAATCTTTATTTGGGGAAAAGCACATTTCCTACCAGCTGTTTGTTTTCCAAACCAAATAATTTACTTAACTTGTCACCTCTGTTAATTTTTAGAGCCGGAAAATTTCTCTCGGCCGTAATGCTGAGGTCACTCCGGTGCTTTCGGGTTGAGCAGAAACAGAAGAGGGAATATCCTACTTGCATTCCAACCAGCATGCTGGTGGCTGAAGCCAGCCGTGTGCATTGTGCACATGAGGGCCAAACGCCTAGTGACTCCGGTCTTTGCAAATGGAGGGCGCAGGAGTTCTGAGACAGGATCGACACTCTGAGTCCTTCTCTAGAATCCATCCCACATCTGAGAGGCAGTATCGGGTGGTGAGGGCCACATGGTCTGAGATCTGTGTTCCGAGGTTTGACTTCAGCTCCACTACAGACCAGCCTCGGGACCTAGGCCAGGTACCCTAATCAGGAACCCGGTAAGGCCTCAAGTTCCTCATCAGTAAACCAGGGAGGGGTTTGCAGTCTACTCAGTAAATGTTTACTTGGCTCTGAGGTGTAGGACAGCAAGACGATGAAACGCAGCTGAGATGGGGTCTAGCGCCTGAAAGTCCAGGCGCGCCCCCCAGGTCAGCCTCAGCAGGCACTTTGGGAGTTTGAGCAAATTTCAGAACCTCAGCACTCACTGCCTCCAAGACCTGCTGAATCCGAATCCGCATTCTACCCGGTGCCCTGTGTGTGAGGTGAAGCTTGAAAAGTAGGGCTCTGACTGCCCATACAGCTTTGAACAGGACTATGCCCTCCAGCCGGCTGTTTGTAATACACCTCAGCCTGGCGAGGGAGGTCTTCCTCCCTGCCCTCGAAAATGATGAAAACATAGTCCCCAAGCAGTGCCCACGGTAGCCTTGTGTGGCATTGGGAACAGGGCCTGAAACAAGTTGGCCTCATTTCGGTACCTCTCCTTGCCTGCCTCCATTCACACATGGCAGCGTACGTATCCCCGAGGGTGCCCTGTCTGCACCCATAGAGATAGAGTTAATTGTTTTCATTTGGATGGAGAGAGGGCTGTTTATTAACCCAGGTTAAACTGAGCTAGTTAAAGGCTCAAGCCTCGAATGCCCTGGTTGCAGTAGCTGGTGAGAGGGCATCTGGGCGCCTCACAGAGCAACCCATGCTGCTTTGTTAGAACGCTAAAGCCCAGCCGGGCTACTTACCTGCGCCCCCCTCTACAGAAAGCAGGTGGGGAGACTTTAGTAAACTCTGCTCCAGAGAGAGAACCCAGAGGAGTGGGGAGACCAGCTTCTGGTCCTCTGCTGAAGGCAGAGCTCACAGACTTCATCTCAACACCAGGCTTTTATTTCCTTGGGGAGTCTACCATCTCTTAATCACAAAAGCAATAAGAATTTACAGTATGTTCCTCCGCCATGGCCTATTCACTTATTCCAGCTGCCAGTCACCAGCGCCTTCTGGAGATTCACCTAAAAGCCCTCTTCCAGCCTTGAAAGCGCAAACCCCTGTGGTGACTCAGGACAATGAAGGCCACCCCCGTGGGCAGCCTGTGTGCACCAGCTGATCGGATCACAACAGTTTTATTAATATTGTTCTGGATTCTAGACGGATCACTTCCCATCCTTATGCTCTGATCAATAGTTGTATGCCCCATTGGCTGAGTTGGAAAAAATCATGTTGAGTGTGTATGGAAGGAAACATTTCCTTTTCTAAATGGCCTTACTTTTGTGCTCTCACATGGAGATTTTCTTCTGGAGGTTAAAAAATCACTTGGCAAAGCATGTGCTGTTTTGGACATTCTGTGTAAAGTCAGCAGATATTCAACTTCAGACATTAAAGAGAGACCAGAACCTGCCTCAGGTAGAGTAGGGGGCTAGAAAATTGTCTCAGAAAGAAGGAAGGAAGGAAGGAAGGAAGGAAGGAAGGAAGGAAGGAAAGAAGGGAGGGAGGGAGGGAGGGAGGGAAAGAAGGAAGGAAGGAAGGAAGGCAGGCAGGCAGGAAGGAAGGATATTCTTAGACTATACAAAGTTGGCAGCCTGGACACATGACTGATAGAGCTGGAAATTCCTAGAAGTCAGTATAAGTAGGAGACGTTACCTGTGCACAGTGACAATTACTGAGAAATGTGGATCTCTGGTAGAAGCCAAAGGCAATCCTACAAGAGCCTCAGTTATCTCATTCCAGAGTTTTATCCATTTTATCAGAAGGGTATGTGAAATGTTGGGAAGCCATTTTGGTGTCACTTCCTCTAAGCCTCTGGTCATTACAGCGGTCACAGGCAGCATCCACAAGCAGCAGTATTGTCCGGGACTGTACACAAAGGGCTCTGGACTAGAAACTTCTACTAGGTTCCCTACCTCACCAGGAGAGATTTTGTCCCATACTTCTCATCCCATCTGTTGACATCCCATCTCTATCTGGCAATAGAGGCAAGTCACGGGCTTTGGTTTACTCAGAGGCAATTTCTTACAACCAACGTAAGAAACTATTCTGTATACTTGATAAATTCAGACTTCAAATTGAACCCCAAAGCACCCCCCTTGTTTTTCTTGTGTGGTCCCCAGTCAAAGGGTCCCTGCCTGTTTCAGTGCCATTCACCAGCTGTAGCAGCAGAAGAAAGGGCTGTTGATATGTGTTTGACTGTTGGTCAGCCAGCACTTGACCTCAGCACAGGGGGAGGGCATGTTTCTGAGCCTTCTGCCCTGTATCATACACCTCTCACGCCCTCATACCCCCTCCACCACCTGTTCCTACCGGCGGCCACTGCTGTAGAAACCGTTGGCACCGGATAGATAGAACTTAGAAGCACCTCCCTTCACCTGTACCATGTGTCTCTGGCATTCTGCCCATAGGCTTTCTCAGATGCTCTGCTCTTGGGTATCTGTGAGAGCTTTAGCCACTCTGGGACATGTGCCTACTTGGAGATAGGAGAGAAGTGACACCCAAGGGCAACCTTTGACCAGTCAGGAACGGGATTGGGTGGATGAATGTTTCCTTCTGTTCCTGTCCTGCTCCTTGAGCCCCAGATGGACTCCACTGACATTGAGATTGTGTTCGTATTTGTCTATTCCAACAAACATGAATGATACTGTTGGAGACAGCAGGCACCAAGGGTGTCCTGTTCCCTAGTCTGTCCCGGGACCTGGCTCGGTGTCACCACACAATACATACTCCATAAATACCTGTGTAACAGTTGGCTGCTGAGAGAGGAATCAGAGGAACACAGGTAACTGCATTCAGAGCAAAAGTATTAAAATAAGTAGAGGATATTATAGTCAAGAGCACAGTAGTAGAAGTCGCTGTGATATATTGAACATTGAAACTGTTTGGGGCATGGCCAGTTGTTTGATTTGTCCAGAGTGTAGGGCACACCATGGGACCAAAGGTAAGAAGGTGTGTTAAAGCACTTGGCACACCACTTCATGATCTCTACTAACGGTTTTCAGCATTTGGGTAGCATCGATGCATAGAGACGTCTTCCTCTCACTAAACCGCAGCCTCCTCAAGGTTAGGGACCTGCGTATAATAAGTGGCTAGCATTTAGTAGGCCCTTTAGAGAAAATAATGGAGTTTAGATGACGGATGGACAGACAGATGGATAGAGGGATGGCAGGCGGTTGGTCCTGGCCGCTGGATGAAGGAGAGGCCCCACCCAGGCCTAACTTTCAGTGCAGGCTGCAAATAGTACTAAATTCCCCAGCCTGTTTCACTGCAGCAAATGCAAAAATGTAGCTGATTTGGCTAGGTGGAGACCTCTGGGAAGCACCGCATTTTCTGTTGAGCCACAGAGTAGAGCACAGACTATGCACCAAGCGTCCCTGTCGCCCACAGGGTTGGAAGCAGCATGGGCTCTGCCTCCCTTGTGACGAACACATACACGTACATACAGAAATACCTCCAGGGGATTTGAAGTGATGGGCGCGTTCAGCAGCTCCGGCAGAATAAATAGGAGAGCTCACATGTCTACGCTAAGGCAGGAAAAAAAAAATCAGCTGTGTTTCCACAGTGTCTCCGTGACCTCTTATTATTCCATTAGTTTTTGAAATAGTATATAAAACACTAAGCTCCGTGCTGACAAACACCAGCATTGAATCTGTTGCCACAGTCAATCCTAACAGCCTTCTCCCCTGGGTAAAATTATTATTTGGAACACAAGCAGCATTGCGGTTGCCTGAGTGAGCTGAGCACAAATGAGGGTAGTGATTCATAAGGTGACTCGAGCGAGTTTGCAAACGTGCAACTTTTCCGGAGGCTGACGCACCAGGAGACGGCGGCGCAGCGCCTTTCTGAGCTAGTAAGCACTTTCTAGTCTCACCCCCTCTTCAGAACTTGGGGGGCTGTGGAGGCAGCACGTTTCTGAGGACAGGAGTTAACCTGGCACAGTGCTGACTTACCAGAAATAAACCCTTCACACGTTACACCCTTGTCAGTAGCTTTTGAGCGGAAAGATGGTAATTCTCCTTCTTCACCTGTTCCTTTAGGTACTTGAACTCTTGTTCCATTGGATGAAGCTTTTGGGGGTGGGGTCATCTGGGGTATTAATTTGAACCTGAAGAGGTTGGAGAAAAGTGTGACTGGTCTAAAAGTATCTCTCCCTGAACTTTTAAACCCTCAAATCTCTGATTATGTGGCTGCCGCTTCTTAATCCTGAACCTGATTTCTTTTACTGTTTTTTTTAGATCCATTTATTCTTTGACATCAGTAGAGTAAGTTCAAAAAGAGTGGAGATGGGTAGAAAGCTCAGCATAGATTTGTATAGAGAAGGAAGTTGAAGGGAGTCAGCGTAATGATGCTAGTTTGATTGCAGAGTGATGAGGTGTCTGCTGCGTAGGTCCCAGACTCTGAGAGCCTCTGCGATGGTGATAGATTCTAAAAGTGACAGGCCCCGTCTCTTTTGTGACATCGTACCAATTAGCTGATCTAAATGGGCACGTGCTTAAGTTTGGGGTCACGTACACTTCTCAAAGGCTAGGCTGCCCCTATGGATGAAGCCGCATCTCATCCTCTGTGTCATAATAGGGCAGCAGTGGGAAGAAATCCAGCCTTTGCACCCAGAGGCCCCATTTCATGGTTTGTGGTGCCAGGCACGGCTCATCGCTGATGGAGATTAAGTGTGTCCACCCACCACACCGCTAGGGAAATGCCGGCTCAGTTAGACTCTGGGGTTAAGAGAGTGTCGGATTCTGCCCTGGGCTAGGACCAGAATGAGATATTCTGTTACCCTTGATTCATCAGGGACACAGAGGGAGCCAGCCCGACCCACAGAGGCTCGTGGCAGCCTTGAGAAGAGGCAGACAGCCTGTGTCCTGCCCCCTGTGGGTCAGCAGACCAAGTGTTCTATCCCCTGTCATATCCCCGTGACTGAAAAGTGCTCATACAGACACCCTCACGCAGATGCAGACATTACAGGATCAACCGACTTTATGGTGTCCACACTGGGAGCTGGCGGGAAGGCAAGGCTGCGCTCAGGAGACAAACGGTGAACTTGAAGTGGAGTTGCACACGAGCTCCCCGGGCAGCAGGAAGGGCCCGTTAGCCAGGGAGTCTGTTCCACCATGAAAATAGAAGCTATGTAGATCCAGTGAGCCAGGAATCATCCCCTTAAAGCCACCGAGAGGAGAGCAAGCCCCTAAATCACATTTTTTTGTCAGCCTTCGGCATTGAAACACGCGTGGTCTGATGCTTGTTCTCCTTGATTTCAGCCTCCATCTTCTCCAGCAATCACTCGAGCCGAAGCGCAGCCACCGCCGGGGCCGTGCCAGCCCCGCATGCTGTCGCTCACCCTTCACCGGGACACAGCACGCAGGGGAGCCCCCACAACCCTGCCCCCCAGTTACCCCCACTCACGGCCGTGGATGCGGGCGCCGACAGGTAAGGCCATCCGTCTCTCTTCTCGTAGGTGTGTCCACTCAAGTCCCCTGCGTGGAGAAGCACTGTGACAGTTGCTGAATTTTGTTAATCATCCATTGGTGGTGGGTCAGGTCATCCAGAGGGGACATATTAAAAGTACACATACAAAAAGCACGCCGACCAAATAGCTCATTACCTGTCTTTTCCGTGGGGAAAAAATGAGAAGGCACGGAAGTGTCCAATGCTGTGAAAACATATCTGAATTTCCATCTTTCACACTTTTCCCAGCCTGTTTTGGGGACCCAACTTTAAGGCAGTGTCCCCACAGTCTGCAAAGCCTTCTAGGTGCAAGGTGGTGCCTTGAGCACGTAGATCAGTATCAGCTCTGAGAGTATAGCGTTGACGGGCACAGGATTTTATGCCTGGGACCAGAAAATGGCTGTTCACTGAAGACTCTATGTTGATACTCTCCTCATAAAGAGTTTGGGGGAGAAATTTTTAAAATCTTGATGCTCTGTCCATCTGTGGACCTCTGAACCCTCCAGTGATGTGGACAGCACGCAGCTTCTCTTGTTTTCCTCTCCATGCGTCCGCAGCCTCGAAGTGACCTATATAGAGGTTATTCCCAGACATTCACGGTAAAAACAAAAAAGTTCTTGTGGGGACCCCTGTGCTGTCCTGGGGTCATAGGCGTTTGGGGGACAGAATAACAGGTCCAATAGGCAGCAAGAGCAAAGGTTTTCAATCCTGGAAATCTGAGATTTCACCAGCAATCTGTGGTTTCGTTGGTGTTGGCCTGGTCTATGAGTTTTCGAATATGTGTTTTGAAGTCTGATAAACCATGTAATTTTTTTACGTGTGCCTACTCTTCACGTAACGATACATCGGTCCATTTCATAAACTTCTGTGGAATACTACATGTCTGACATTGTTCCGAGCACTGGAGATGCCAAGATTATTAAAACATGGTGCTGCCCTTCGAATTTAGTGGTAAGGACAGACCTGATTTCAAAGTATAGTAATGCTCTTTGGATAAATGATATAATAGTGATGCCACAGGAGCCAGAAGAGGAGGGTGTCCCTAACTCAGCCTCAGGGAGGGAGGGAAAGAGTGATCTAGGCACAGAAGGAAGATTCAGACTTTCCAGATGGATAAATGGGGAGCCACATCCGAGGCAGCCAGAGGAACACGTGCAAGACACGAGAGGGTCAAGGACACCCGTGAAAGGAGGTCCCTGCATGCTCAGGTGCCATTCTCCAGAGTGGACAGGACTGATGACGTCAGGTAAGAGTAGGTTGGCCCGTGTGAAGACACATATCTTACGCTGAGGGATTACTTGCCTCTTACTGGAAGTGAAGAACCATCATAGCCTATCTACGAGAAGAGAGACACATCAGATTGTCATTGTAGAGAAGGACCTCAGACAGCAGAGTAATTGAGGCTGGGAGCAGAGACAGGAGGTAAGAAAAACAAGAAAGGGGCTATTGCAGGAGTTCTTGTGAGTAAGAGTGAGGACGTGAACTAAGGTGAAATGGTTAGGATGGAGAATTTATCCAAGGCTATTGTTTAGGAGATAGAACTGCTCATTATTAACGTATATATGGAGTAGAGAAGAAGGGCCAGATTCATTTGCGAGTCACACCTCTAGACACAGATGGAAACGTGTGCCATTAACAGAGGCAAAGGGAATGTTCAGAAGAGGGGAGTGTGGAAGAGAAAGGATGGTAATAAATGGACTTGAGGTGGCTGTAAAACATCCATGTGAATGGGTCTAGTAGTTAGAAATATGGATCAGAAGATGTTACACTCTCTGAACTGTTCTGCATACGTGGTCAAGTGCAAACAGCTCCTAGCCTCCTCCTCCTCCAGGCTCCATCAGCAGAACAATACAAATGGTAACCATCTCTTAAGCTCATGGACACTGGGGACAGGCAGTCCTGCCAGTTGTCTGATGTATTTCTGAAGGTTGAGATGAGCTTATCCATTGCAGCATTTTATGTAGTATTCAGTTGGGTTTTTTTTTTTAATTTACTATTTTATTTATTTGTTTGTTTATTTATTTATTTATTTATTTATTTTGAGGGAGAGAGAGAATGAGTGTGCATGAGCAGGGGAGGGGCAAAGGGAGAAAGAGAGAATCCCAAGCAGGCTCCATACTCAGGACCAAGCCCAACATGCCAAAATCAAGAGGTGGACACTTAACCAACTGAGCCACCCAAGCACCCCTCCCCCACAGCTGGGTTTTAAATCATATTAGACATGGGCTCCTCATCCTCTCATTTCCTTCTGCCTGGCTGAGAACCATACTCCACAAGGTAGTGCAGCTAAGAAACCATCTCTCGGGACCTCCTCTCCTTCGTCCCATCTTCCTATGAATACTCATGATCACTGTTTACGAGAATGCAAGATATGAGAATGCGTATCTTCTTTTGGTACAGCCTAAAAAGAATAGATGTAGAAAAATAGCCGTTATTAGAATTAACAACCTCCCAGACACCTGATGCCAGAAAGCTGTTTGACTGTATTCTGTAGGTGTTCCTGCCGCTTGGCTTTGTTTCTTTTTAATATTTTATCTCATTTCATAATTTTAATTTTTTGTGATTCCCTCCTGTGAAAGTTGATAACATACGAAACCTTGCCAGGATAGTCCAATGGGCGCCTATACACCCTGCATCCATCTTCACCCACTGTTAATAGTTTGCCGTCTTCTGTTTCTGTCTCTTTCTTCTCTCTTTCTCTTTCTGCCTCAAGAGATCCTTTGTTTGCTTGCCTGTTGCTTCCAAAACCCTCTGAGAGACTGTTGTGAATATCATTGAGCTTTTAACCCTAATTACTTCGGGAAAGATCTCCTAAGAAGGACATTTCTCCTGCATAATCACAATGTAATTATCACACTCCGGAAAGTTAACATCAATAAAGCATTATCTAACATGCAGTCACTATGAAATTTCCTCGATTGTGTAAATAACATTCTTTATAGCTAGAGTTTCTTTTTTCTCTCTTTATTTTTGGATCTGGGATTTAATAAGATCGCAATTCTCATATTTTGTTTTAGTCTTCTTGAATCTAATGAAGTTCCCCAGCTTTTCGAAAGTCACCAGCATCATCATCATCATCATCATCATCATCATCATCATTATTGTCTTTCATGACATTAACAGTTCCTGAAGAACTCAAGACATTTATTGTGCAGAATGTTCCTTCCAGACTTGAGACTTGCCTGCTCTTTTCCTTCTCAACAGGCACATTCCTCCTCAGGAGCACCACTTAGGGACTGCGGTGTCCCTTCCCTCTTTGGAGCCTTTGTTTGCACCTCATGGGGAATTAAGATTAAACAGACCACAGCAGGTGAAGCACCTAGCATGTGATGGTGTCATGTGACAGTGTGAAGACTGGCAACATTGGCATCGCTGAGAGATTGAGGTTTAGAAGCCAGAGGCTCTTGTTAAGTAACAACAGTGGTTGATCATGTAGATCACCCTGGAAGGGAAGAGGGAGAGGAAGGGGAAGGACGTGACAGTACTTTATGTGGCTGAGCAATGAAGTGGACCTTCTCTGTCTGTGGCTTTCCCTTCCCACCAGATGTGTGCCCATTCCTTTGCCAGCTCAACTGGACTGGGCAAGGGTATGAAAGGTTATCTCTTCCGATCGGGTTTGGAGAGGAGGGTGACGTGAAACAGCCCTGAATTATGCACTGTGTTTGCATTAGTGTGCAGCATAAAAACACTAAGAGGAAATGTGCTTACCTTCCGCTTCTGGTTTATGTATCTTTGCCTCTGTTTGCCTGGGAAATCCCCCAGTAAAAACTCTAGCAGTTTTCTTAACGGAAATAGGTTTATCACACTTTGTGACTTTTAGTGGGAAACTGGCATTCTTTCCTGCTTTGCGGGCATTGATTCATCGTTTACTTAGCTTTAACTTGTTAATAAAATGGGCTGAGTCACTGTCAGAAGTCAGGAAAGGTCCACCACATCTATCCAGTTAGCATCAGTTTCTTTGATCCTTACCATCATAAAAGAAAATAAATGCAACTTCTCTCAATTTGACAAGGTTCCATTTTTATTTTGAAATAGTATCTGGATGACACATCGTTTCGGTGATTCAAGCAGTACCACACCGCATTACCTTATGTTGACTTAAATTACTAATGGAAGTGGTGTTTTACTATGTCACACTGAGCGAGCCTGTGGTACTTCATGACAGTGGCTTCCCATAAGAGGAACCCAGTGTCTTTGGAAATGTCTGCTCATTGGGTTTCATAGTATGTCCGTTAGAGCAGAGGAAATAAGCGTACTGATGCAAATCCCTTTCTCAGATGGAGAAATCTTAACAATCCCAAGAAAAGCCAGCTGGATCTGTGTTGCTCGTCTTGTCCGAGAGCAAGTCAGCTGCCTTTCTCCATTCTGCAGAAGTGCCCGGACATGGCATGCGCTGTAGTACTTGCTGCCTTTCTTCATTCTGCAGAAGTGCCTGGACGTGGCACGCGCTGTAGTACTTGTCAACAGAGCCTAAGGAGACTTGCGTGTTGACCACGTGGAGCAACCGTGATGAACCCCGTCTCTGAACCAGAGAAGACTGAAAATGGAGAAATGATGCGGCCTCCTCCTGGAGTACACAATCGAGGACAGGAATCAACAGCAGAGAATGTTAGGGACAATTGCTTTTGAGAAGGTAGTCAAAATATCTTAACCATGAAAAGGAATGTTGGTTTCTTGAGTTCGTATCAAGTATTAGGAAGCCATACTATTTTTTATTCGTATCAGATGTGACATTGCTACAGTTCTAGGTATATATATGTACAGTCTTTCTATGCCTTTGGGTAACCGGGCTGGTCTTCACTGATACCGTTTTCTAAGTCAGCATTCAAAACCTCTTGTAGCTTTTCCGGCTGCTGAGGGGTTAAGGATAGCAAGTGTTTTCTCTTTATCTCCTTTGCACTTCTCTGCAATTCTCCCGCTCTTGGCAAACCAGCCTGCTCGCTGACTTAGTTCATTTGCTTCTGCATCTTGTTTCCGGGTCTTTTCTGCCCACGAAGACAATAAGGACTTTCCATTATTGTCCTGTTCTTGACCAAACATCACCCAGCCTGGAGCTTGGGTTAGTTCTCAACCCAGAAAGCCCCCTTGCTTCCTATGGCTCGCAGAGACAAGGTCCCCTGTTACATCTGTTGGTTACTATCATCTGTTTTGTTTATCATTTCCCAGATGTTGCCTTGCTAAGTGAATTATTCGTGCTCTGACGGCAGGAACCTAAAGTTTCCTTACAGCCCCCGGACCACGTGTGTGGTGCTTCCCGGTGCTGGGTGCTAAGGAGGGTTTGACAGAGAAGGACCAGTGGGAGAATGCCTGGGAAACAGCCAGCTCCCCTTGTCCGGGTGGGAGGCTCCTAAATAAGAATGGCGCCCCCTGACTCGTTGGTCTGGACAGTGGTGGACCACTTCTTCCCGTTTCCAGCCATCTAATCAACCCTCATACTTCACTACTGCACACAATTGCTCTAACGCATACGTTCACGCGCGTGTGCAGACACATGACTAGGACTCCCCTGTTAGCATCCACTGTGGGGGCTCCCGACGTTGCTTTTCTGTGATGTTCAATACCAGGAGCCTGCTGCTCGCCATCATTTCCTGTCTTCATCTGCAGCATCTGAACAGCTCAGAACTCGGTCTGTTAGCCTCGGTGCCCTTTCTTCCCTGGGACTGTCTATGCAAACAAGATCATTGATATCTTCACCCACTCAGCTTTATTTTCCACCCTCATACACACACGCGTGCATGCCCACATATGCATCCTCCTTAATCTTTCCTCTCTCCTAGTGTATGTGCAATAATGGCTGAACTCAGAAGCATCATATAAAACATTCAAGTTTATCAGAATATATCCCAGCATTGGGGTACATTCATTTATTGAGTCACTTACTCAGCTGCTGTTTGGATGCAAGACGATATGCTAGACCCTGAGGATACAGTGGTCAACATGACAATGGACAGAACCCTGCCCTCTCAAAGTGTCCAGTCTTTTTAAAAAAAAATTTCAACGTTTATTCATTTTTGAGAGTGAGAGAGACGAGAGCAAGTGGAGGAGGAGCAGAGAGAGAGGGAGACACAGAATCCAAAGCAGGCTCCAGGCTCTGAGCTGCCAGCACAGAGCCCGACGTGGGGCTCGAACTCACGAACCATGAGCTGAAGTAGGATGCTTAACCCACTGAGCCACCCAGCCTCCCCTCAGAGTGTCCAGCCTCAACAAGAGATGATCAGATCAACAGGCAGGCATCACTTAGGCTGTTGTAAGGGAGCGCTGGGGAGGCTGTGGAGGTACACAGAAATGACCCAAAAATAGAAATAGAAGAAGAAACATCTCCCTGAGATCCGAAAGCCTGTCAGACCAGGCGAAGAACCATGGGTATGCCCCAAAGCCAAGAGGAGTGAATGCCAGCAAGGGGCGGAGCTTCATGTGTGGATGGGGGAGGAGCCTCTTAAAGGGCACTCAGGACGTTGGGCTTTCTCTTGAGGACAGAGATTCGTATATTTGCCTAGGAAGGGTACCCTGGAGATTCTGGCATGCATTCCCAAGGCCTCCCTATCCTGTTATCCACTCAGCAAGAGTTCAGAACATGTTCTGTGACCAACCAAAGAAGAAATGACAACATACAAGCAGTCTGTCTGGTCCCCAGGAGACAAAGCCTGTCCTTTGTGTAGTCTAGACCAATGAGGCAGCACAGGTTTTATGTTGTTTTCTTTTTTTAATACAACTGGACATGAAAGGTTTTGTTCTTTATAATTCTAAATTTGTATTTTATGTAGTCATGACCTATATTAGAGGATTTTGAAGAGACACTGAGCATAAAAAAAAAAAAATTCACCTCCATTTTGGCGACACAGTGACCAACATCTCAAAGTGAGAGCTCTAATACCATCAGGAACCTCGCCTCCCTTGTCTTTTTAGCTGTGGAAAGTTTCTGGTACTTTTCGATGTTTATTCCAGGGCAGAGTAGCCCACATGTCTTTGAACTTCTTCAGTTCTGATCCATGACCACAGCCATGCTTTATCCTCTGGGGCAGATATCAGTTGAGTTATTGGCCTTTGGAATGAACCTTCTTCTCACAGAGCTATTCACCTTACTAACAGCTTCTTAAATATGTCAGCCTGATCTCCTCTTCGCACACGGAAGGAGAAACTGGCGATATCTGCTCCTTTCTTCTTCCTTACCTAGTGATTCTGAAGGGCTCCACTGGGGGGAAAAATTAAACAACAGTCAAAAGGACATTGCTGACCTAGCTTCTCTAGTCTTGTCTGATTTGTCTCTGATCTGTCTCTAATTTAAATGGTCCGTGTTGTCTGCAGAACTTTTATGAGCGTTGTTTTCAGAGTCCAGTCTGTTTCTTGAAGATGGAGGAGAATAATGAGCGAAGGCTACATGGCCATGTTTGCTTACTACTAAGAACTTAAAAAGCCTAGGAGTCAACTTTGATTCCTCCCCTTCTCTGGCATTCTCTCACCTAATTAATCCGTAAGCCCTGTTCACTCTACCTTCGAACACGTTCTAGGCCTGATCAGCTTCATCTCTCCAAACCGAGTTCACCCTCCCATCCCAGCTACCGCAGCCCCCGAACTGGCCCCCACACCAGGGCCTGGTCTGCCCACACCCTCCCTCCATCACCCCATTAGCCCAGGCAAGGCCATGCTCCACACCGCCCACACCACGTGAGCTGCCCTTTAAAATGTAAATGCAGGGGCGACTGGGTGGCTCAGTCGGTTAAGCATCTGACTCATGATCTCACGGATTGTGGATTTGAGCCCCGCATCGGGCTCTGTGCTGACAGCTCAGAGCCTGGAGCCTGCTTCAGATTCTGTGTCTCCCTCTCTGCCCCTCCACAGCACATGGTCTGTCTCTCAGATATAAACCAACATTAAAAAACATTTTTTTTTCATAAAATGTAAATGGAATCTCTGAGGATTTCCTCCTGGAGTCCCTCCCCCACCACCCTTGGATAAATTCTGAACTCCTTTATATAGGCTGCTAGGCCCTCTCTGTGGTCTGGCTTTAATCACACTCATTTACCCCTGTTCCTCCTGCTTATTCTGCCCCAGGCATGCTGGCTTTCTTATGATTCCTGGAAAATACCAGCTCATCTTGCTTCGGGGCCTTTGTACATGCTGTTCCTGAAACTTGAAAGGCACCTTCACCGGAACTTGACATGATTTGTGCCTTCATTTCCGGTGTCTGCCCAAATGGGAACCACATCAGAAAGGCCTTTCTTGACCACTTCACCCAAACCCCCACCTCCAGTCACAACCCATAACCTCACTCTCTTCTGCTCACTCTCTTCATAGATTTAATAGCCCCTGAGGTTACACTGCCTGCTTACTGATTGGTTTACAATCCCCTAGAGCCGGAGCTCCCTGAGAGCAGAGACTATGTCATACTTACATCCCCCCCCCCCCCCGCCAGCGCTTAGGAATTGTGTGGAGTGAACAGAGGGAGGAATGCAACTCTCATTACCTTATTATTTCTAGAAAAGGTAACAGGAATCTGGGGCAGGTGATTACTGCTCTTTCATCCACCCGATCTCCTCTGCGTCACCTCAAGGCAAACTAAGAGACACGGATTTGAGTGCACGTGTGCCACTCCACCACACAAATAGTTTGACTCATGGTTCAAATATCCCTTCACATAGGATTGCTGTCCATGTATTTTTAATTTTGAAGTACACTCATTCTTCATTTTTAAGAGGTCTCCTTCATTTCACCCTTGAAGGCCAAGTCAGCCATCTTTATTTTGTTCCCACATTCCAAACGAATCTACCTCGCCCAAGATGATGTTTTTTTAGTCCCCTTGGATTTTCAGTCAAGAAAGTGAGTCATGACAGTAACAAGGAAGGCTTGAGGTAAAATAGAATTCCTCTTCTTGCGACCTCTACTTTAGTGCGTTAACGTGAGGCAACATGGAATTCAGACTAAGCCACTATGTTATTGACATGTATCTGTGTGTTCCTGTCGGAGAGCTTTCTCTGAAACAAGTCCTGTAGAGGCAGGATTCCCAAAGTGAAAGCCCATGAGCCTTTCTAGCCTGAGTCAAGACATTGGCACATTACAGAGTACCTGCTCTCTGGCAAAGAAAAGGCTGTTCAAAGGAATGCCTCTGCTAAGTGTTTCTGTGTGATGTGCAAATCAACTTTATCATTTCCCCTCTTGAGGAGGTGGGGAGGCAATTGGGGGCGATTGACTGGGAAGAAAGTGTATTGTGTCTCTTTGCAAGGGAAGGTCCATCTGCCTGTTAGTGGTGAGGAGACCACTGAGGTGAGCAGAAACCAAGAGACAAAGGTTCTTTGCTTCTTTCACTGAAAAAATAGTCTTCAGTCGCTTTTCTGTTTAGTTGAAAGGCAAATACTTTTCTCTGTTTTAATCCTCTTCCCCACAGTCAATGACTAGAATCGTTCTCTTGAATAAGATGATCTCCCCCCCAGAAACAAAAACTGTGGTCTCTGGGCAGATGTGATATCCAACTGGACATCAGCACCAACTGGGCAAAGGTACCATCTACCTGGACACAGAAACTGGCACCGACCTGGGAGCTAAGTCTGTTCAACAGAGTAATGTGTCAACAGCAATGGCCAACATGTATTATGTACTATACTCACCTCCGCGTAGGGCTGGATGAGGAGATACAAAATGGTAGCAAACATCCAAGGATTTGATGTTCTTTCCATCTATAAGAGCCAAGGGCCCTTCTCTAATTGTGAATGTTTACTAGACGTGTTTTCCTCTAGTTCATTTCTCTAACCAAACGTTGAGCCTTGTATTCAGGGGAAGGTGCAGAAAATTCCTTTGTGGTTACTACAATAGTAAGCTGGTATCCTGAAGATAAAAAAATAAATCACACATAAACAGCACATGTTACTACTGACCAAACCACCACCCAGCTAGTTCCTTTTCAAATTTATGGATTATATTGACTTTCAGGGTCTCATTTGGCAATGGCTTTCAAAGGCACCTGGCCATCCTCGGCAGCAGGACGGTATCTGAAGTTAATTCTAAAAGTAACGTTCTCTGGATGCTGTCAAGAGACTCATATTCACAGTTTGAGACCAGGAGAAAGGCAGAGAAGGGGCCATTTTTTACCTGCCCGTGCCCCCCTTTCTCGTGTGTACACAAAAACAACCCTCTTCCCCCTCATCTTTCAGCTGGCTTTCTAATGACTCTCTCTTCTGAATGTTTTTCTTTCATCTGAGGCACTCCATTGCCAAGCAGACTGAACTCGGTGCCTAACACGGAGCCGAACCAGAGCAAGTCCTCTTTGCTACAGGACCATGAGTTAATCTCCTCACTTTGACCTGCTCAGAGCGCCGCCCGAAGGATGATATCATTGCAGAAGGGTTTTTTGCTTTGATTTTTGTTTTTGTTTTTTAATAGCAGCATTTTTGACATCCAGTGTCTAAGACCACTCTGGATAAATTCTCTTCTGGTTGGTGATTTTTTTTTTTTTGTAAGGAGGACTTGGCAGAATCAGACTTTTCTTCCCTTTCTCCCCATCGCATCAGATTCTGAAATAGACAAACAACTGAGTCACAGCCAATTCTGTAGTCAAGATAGTCCAAAAAATTCCGGCTCTTGGTTAAATGTGTCCTGCATAATTCATTTCTCTGACATATCCTGGGTGTCCTCTCCCCCTCCCTCTTCGTTTCCACAGTGGGGGGACGCTGTGATACCCTCGGCCCTACTTCAGTCTACGCCAGAAAAAAAAATATACTTCTCGGCCTTGGGCATTGACAACTTTGTTTTCCAGAGTTAGAACTGACCCCTCCACCCAAGCAGAGCAAAGTGTCCTCCAGAACACGATCCTTTCTATTTTCCATAAGCACTCACTCATCAGAATATACATGTGAGTCTTCTTTAAAAAGCCGTGGTGACCATTTCACCTACAGGCAGATTCACAGCCCTCACTTTATCGTGGTCTATGGGGGCTCGGGCACTCATTTTTGACTCTTGGTCTTGTCCACTGTGATAAATTATTTGCAGTTAATATTGACCCAGCATCTCGTGAGGAGAATGAAACGCTAAGCCCTTCCAGGAGATACATTCAGCCCTTCGACTGGTTTGGAGCAGAACCCTCAGACGGGACATGCAGCTCTTGGCCTGCTTTGGCCCTGCCCAAATGGACAGTGTTGCAATTACCCACACTTCCCAGCGGCTGTTTCTTCATTACTGAAAGCTGGTCTTGATTGTCTCAGAAGCAGAATTCAATTTGCAGTTCCCCCAGTAACGTGCTGTGATTCATTCGGGGACAAATCTGGATTGAACTGAGTCCAAGTGTCTCTTTTGTGAGACAGAAGGGAAGTATAAGTAGATACTATAGTCACCCAGATGAGTCAGCCAGGAATTCATGAAGTGATTCATAAATCGTTATAAAGACCACTAAAGTCTACTAAAATGGAGTGCTGTCTGGCTATACAAAGTGGGGTATTATCATTGGGGGGTTTTTTTTAGATGTTAAATCAGATGTGAAATCCTTAAAACTGTGCTTTTCTTTTTAGGTTTTGAAAAGGATTCCTTTTCTCCCCACTCTGTAGTTGGCCAACCGCTAAAGCCATTTTTTATTGATCGGTTTTCACAGATGAATTTAAAAACCACCACAGCTCTCTGGAGGATAACAAATACCTCCCCGAATCCACCATAGACTAGTTTGTAGCCATTATTTCTGCTCCCTAGAAGCAAATCAATAATATTTTCCGTGTGAATACAATGAAACAAGTTGTTCTGATGTATTCTTCCTTCTTTGGGAGGTCCGTTAACCACCCCCCCCCCCGCCCCCGGGGGAGAGAGAGGGGAGAAAAGAAGCGTCCAAAGCACATATCAACCAGCATTTAATCCATTTGATCATGGAAACCCCTCTTCTCAAAGTATTAACCCCCAGCACAGTGCTAAGATGTATGGTCCCGTGTTGCTGGTTACAACTGCTTGTGTACACAGCACAAATGAGAAAAAGTAAGACATACTTATGACATGTGCTCAACCTGCAACATGGTCTATTAGTCCATTTTGTTTGAAGAAATACAGTATGTAGTTGACACAGAAATACCCTGGACTTAGAGACAGGAGAGAGTGTTATCTAAAAGGAATTGTCCAGTTGGAAAGACTAAAAGTGTAAGCCCAGCTTGGGCACATGAAGAGCTTAGTGCAGAACAGAGAAAATTCACCGAAGCAAACTGGGAAACTCATTGCCAGGTTTCTTAAAGGCAGGAGGTTGCTGATACACCTATTGCCATCAGCTGGTGTTAAAGTTCAGAATCTGAGAGGCTCACAGGAGTCCCTCACCACCCTCCCTCACCCCACCCTCCCACCTTGCCTGCCATCCCCACTAGAGAGCTTCTTCCCTTTTTAGGATAACCTGGGGTCTGGAGACTAGCTGTGTGACTACGCAAATAATTTCGTGTCTCTGGGCCTACTTTATCTCATCCAAATAAAGTGGTACTCCAGTGCCCTTCAGCTAGTACAGTATATGATTGTCTGAACTTGTGAACTTAGGATACTCTGCTGGGAAACCCAGTACCAAGAAATGAGACTCTTACACAGGGCCACCATCCCTGCCCTTAGAACTAGAAAATCAGCCAGCTGACCAAATGCCTTGCTTTCTTTGAGCCATGGTATCCATATCCGAGTAGTTGAGAGAGGAGAGTCCTGAGATTTTTTTTTTTTTTTTTTTTTTTTTTTTTTAGGAACTCAATAGAAATAGAACGCAATGTTGGAACCAGTCTTACACAGCTGTCAAGCACTGGGTATGGGTCAATGTCACAGTACCTTAAGTGCACGTTCTCTTTAGAGCAGTCATTCCATAAACATGTATTGATCAGCTGTAATGTGTCACTGATTCTAAACTACTTTGAGACCTCTGACCTCCCAATTTAAAATTGCTCACAATCTACCCCCAGCCCTCACCTTTCATTCTTGACTTTTCTCCACGGTACTCATGTCCGAAGTACAACGTATAGTTTGCTTACTTGACTTTGTTCATTGTCTGCCTCCCCTCACCAAAATATAAGTCCCACAAAGGCAGGGATGTGTCCTGTCTTTCTCTGTCCCTAGTGATTGGAACAGGGCCACACATGGTCAGTGCTCAATAAATACCTTTTGGATGAATAAATGAATATGTTAGCTCAGATTTTACCATCCCCAGCAGGGGCTGAGATTATCTTTATTTGTACTTGAATTTGAGGCTGGGAGAAGTCAGGGAATTTATTTAGGATTACCCAGCTAGTGAGGGACAGAGCCACAGTCCAAGCCCAGTGGATCTTCCATGATATCTATCTCCCTCTCCTGGCATCTGCAATTTTTCTGCACACGAGCTTCACTCATTCTCTGTGTCTCAGTTGGGACATTTCTGTGAAACAATGTAAGGTTGTTTCTGAGTACTGTATTTATGGGAAAGACAGCCTCTTTGCTTCGGGCCCACCTCACTGCAAGGTTGTGAGGCTCAGTATGAGCCGAGGGTGGGAGCAGACCACAGAACGGAAGGGCTGTCACCCACTACCCCCATCAGGTGTTTCCTAAGATGTGTGTAGATATCTCATTATAGAAGCCTTTTTAAGTCCTTCTTATCCAGAAGGTTTTTTATGAGCCCTTTAAAACCTGTTTCCCTCCTGGGCTTTGTTGTTGTTGTGTTGTGTTGTGTTGTGTTGTTTGTTTTGTTTTTTGGCAGGAGGTTGGGGGAAGGGTACAAACCTTTGAACCATGGCTCATGCTGAGGTTACATAAACTTCTCCACTAAATGAGTACAAATGGTTGACTCAGTTCTCTGGTTGCTTTTGTGTGAAGTGTTTCTGGTAAGCAGTGATGTCTAAAAAATTTTTATAGTCCATTGTGTGCGTTTTGACATTAACAATCTTCTAATGTTTCAAAGAGACTGATGAGCTGCGTTGAATGAAATCTGTGAAATGTCAACGCAGATCAGCAGCAGGGGGAACAGAGTTGGACCTAGAAAGATTTCAGACATTCTCTCTTCTGGCTCTCGGACACTGCTGTAACTCAGAATGGATTAGAGTGACGTCATCTTGTCCTGACGTAATGCGGGGTGAGCTCTTCCATGGGAGGAAAATTGTAAATCACTGCAACTTAGACTCAGCACCAAACTTGTTGATTTTAGCATCAAAATATTTTAATTCACGGTCTTTGGATTTAAAAAAAAAATCTCTGGGGGCACCTGGGCGGCTCAGTTGGTTAAGCATCTGACTTTGGCTCAGGTCATGATCTCACTGTTTGTAGGTTTGAGCCCTGCGTTGGGCTCTGTGCTGACAGCTCAGAGCCTGGAGCCTGCTTCAGATTCTGTGTCTCCCTCTCTCTGCCCCTCCCCTGCTCACGCTCTCTCTCTCTTTCTCAGAAATAAGTTAAACATTAAAAAATAAGTAAATAAATAAATAAAGATTTTAAAAATCTCTGTTTTGGGCAGAGTACTTAGACCAGATTCATTTTGTAGTGTGTGTGCACATGTTAAAAAAAAAACCAAGGTTGGAATGTTAGCAAAGAGGCTAAGACAATGGGATTGTGAGGACCCACACCCAACCTTCAGTAACAGTGTGAACATGCCATGTTGAGCTTAGTGAGCTTCCGTTTAAGTGTGCCTGTTCTTGGTTCTTTGCTCATTTCTGGAGTGAATGGCCTTAAACCACTCATGTTTCTTGAGTCCTTTTGGCTTAAAAAAAAGTTTCCAGGGGTGCCTGGGTGACTCAGTCAGTTAAACATTCAACTTTGGCTCTAGACATGATCTCACAGTTCATGGGATCAAGCCCTGCATTGCACTCTGTGCTGACAGCTCAGAGCCTGGAGCCTGCTTCTGATTCTGTGTCTCCCTCTCTATCTGTCCGTCTTCTGCTCACACTCTGCCTCTCTCTCTCTCTTTCTCTCTCTCTCAGATATAAATAAACATTAAAACAATTTTTTAAAAAAGTTTCTGGCATCTGTCTTGTTACGAGTTGTCAGTGATTGTTCCAGAAGCTTCCAGGACCTTCCCTCTAACAGTAGGGCTCCTCCACTTCTGCCCTCCTCCCCTGCCCCTTCACCTCTCTGATTTTGATGTGCTTAATTCTACTGTACTATGAGCTGGTTATCTAGTAAGCAGGTCTACAAAAATTAAATTTAAATTAGTAGAGAGATTAGGAGAGATTTTTCAATAACATCCCATGTACCATTTTTCAGCAGTGACAAAATTAAATCTATGTGCTATACTTGAAAATTAATCACATTTACATACTCATTTCTTACACTGGGCTTTTCCATGCTGAATTCTTTTTTTTTTTTAATATTTTTATTTATTTCTAGGAGAGAGAGAGAGAGAGACAGCGTGAGCAGGGGAGGGTCAGAGAGAGAGGGAGTCACAGACTGAAACAGGCTCCAGGCTCCGAGCTGGCAGTCAGCACAGAGCCCNAGCGTGAGCAGGGGAGGGTCAGAGAGAGAGGGAGTCACAGACTGAAACAGGCTCCAGGCTCCGAGCTGGCAGTCAGCACAGAGCCCAATGCGGGGCCCGAACCCACAAACTGCAAGATCATGACCTAAGCGAAAGTCGGACGCTTAACCAACTAAGCCACCCAGGCACCCCTCCATGCTGAATTCTTATGTATTCCCTGGGTTGTAGCAATTGTTGGGTAATCGTAATCACATCTTGTCACTTTTCACCTTTTCTATGTATGGGTAAAACTTAAGATTTCCATAGGAGTCCTTTCCCTTTCCAAATCAAGGACTTCTTAAGGTGTTCATTTATCTCAGCCAGAATAGTTTACATTTAAATTTTTATTAGTACTTGATATGAAGTGACATACTCTATTTTAAAATTATGTTAACTTTATACCATATAATCTTACTTATTTGAACAACATGGAGAAAACTTTAGTCGGAATTAGCAAAAAGCAAAATGTGGAGTGAGTTGAAGTCTTAGTAGTTATATTTTATTCCCCCCACGTCTCTCAGATCAGCATTGCTAACACCTTGGTGTGGTAACCACCCGTGTGTTTTCCTTTGCTCTCCATCATTACATTATGTAATATGTGGTAGCCAAGAGGGCTCGACCAGGGTTTGGAACTTGTGTGAATGAACAGTTAAGAATGATTTGTAATTATCAGATAATTATATACTCTCTAGATAGATACATAGATATATCATTCATAGGTAGATATATAATGTATATATAGCTATTGTAGGAATCTGTTGTAGGAATCTAAATTCTAGATGACTCCTTAATGAATTCTGTCCTTTTAGTTGTTTGAATTCTCCCCGTCTTTATAGCTAGTAATCACAGTTCACTCTATAGACACATCATCCCAAATTACAGAAAGATGAAATTTTATATTGCTCACAGTCTCTGCCTCCGTCCCCCTCCCCATCTACCTTTTCTATCTTTGTTAATTGAACCCTCGTGTATGAGTCTGACTCACTTGCTGGGGGGTGGGGGAAACAAAATCCCTTTCTTCCATCAAGCTGCCAGTACCAGGGTCAGCTACATACTGTGACTTGTGCCATCTACACATCTTTGCCCCATTGGTCCTCAACAGAAAGGAAAAGTGGCAGAAGTACCAGAGAAAAGACCAGAAAACCATTGAGCCTGTGCCGCATCTTTTATTCCCAGATGAAGAAATATAATTAGGAAGCAAGTCAGAGGATCTTGCCGCTTTGCCCAGAGCCAAAACTGAGATGCCAGTGACACAGGTTGTTTTCCAATTCAAACCCTTCCCGCTGTCCCTGGGGGCCTCCTGCCCACAGGCTCCGGGGGCTGAGTGCTGGTGTGGACTCCTCTTAGCCTGAAGTCTGCGATCCCACAATGCCTCAGCCCCTCCCATGACTTCAGAGCGCATTTCCAGACACATTAGAGACACACTCCCCAGGAAAATCGCCTCCATATGAGGAATCCTGGCCTACAAGTTCTCACTAGATGTTCTCAGGGCAACGCCAGGGCTCATTTGCTCTGTGTTCTCTCAGGCCTGTTCAACTCAGCACATCTTTTCAAGCTAATTCCGATGAGAACGACACGCTTGGAAGATAGGTATTTGCCCAGCCCAGGGCACTCAGTTACTGTGCTCCTCCCGCAAAGTGAAAAGAGGCATCTAACCCAGCCGGTATGTCTCGGCCTTCTCCAGAGACTTCTCTTGTCCAGCCCCTTCCTTGATTCCTGCACCCCCTTCCCACGCAGCCTCCTCGGGGGCCCTTCAGCCCGCACTTTCTTACTGCCGCAGTACGAACGCCCAGGCACGGCCCCGTGAACTCCCCCAATTCCCAGCACTGCACATGACCTTATAAATTTGGCCCGTTCCGTGTCCCTCTTCACCATCCACAGCCCTACACAAGATCCCAGCAAAGCGAAGGGACTTGCCCTGGTGAAATAAGCCGTGTACACCGCAGGCAGCCTCTATGGGGTTAGCGTAAAACAAAGCCTGTCTTTTCACCCGAGGTCAGAAACAGCCACCCCAAAGTTTTCAGGTCACTGGGCCTTTTTTGGGGGAGGGGGGCAAACAATTCACTCCTGATCCAGTTCACTCCCCAGTTACTTTGCGACTCCATTTCACTGCACTGGTTCCCTGCGGCAGCCCCCTCCTGACGGCGGCCTGTGGACACCCTGCTCTCACGGGGACACCTTCCCGTCAGCACTGGGAAGTCCCAACTGTCGTTTTAGACACAGAGAGTCAGACCCTGCCGGTTGCCGTCTTACAATTAGAAGAATGGTACACGGCTGTCAGTCTTGTATCTCAGGTTAGTGGACCGTGTCCCCTTATTTAAACAACTCTATGTCCCTGCTCAGAAGCTCCTGACAGCCCTGTTATGATTAGCACGTGTGAACGTGAACAGTGTCCCGCATCGCGTTCCCGTTGTGCCCTGGGCAGTGTTCTCCGCCACGCTCGGATCCCACGCAGATAGCCTGGGTTCTGGGTCTCAAACCGCACTTGACCTTCGAGGTTTACATTCACTCATTCTTGGCAAAAGAAAAGGTATCGTTGAAAGAGAACAGGGTTAGAGAGGCTTACAATAAAGACCTGTAGCACTTCTTGGACCTCGGACATGTCTCACAGAACAAAATGTTTATGAGCTAAGTGTAAATGAATCAGAAACATAAGGATCAAATTTCCCCTCAAATGCAAACGAGCTTAAAAATTAGCAGAGAAAGGGGCCTGGCAAAAGATGTGCTTTGAGTTTCACCAAAGCCAGCGTATTTGAAATGCATTTTAAGAGTCTTGACAGACCCCAGCTTGACTACGTTTTCCCCTGGTTGGTCTCTTTTATCCCCTCAGTATCTCCATTGAGAAGTCAGGGGTTCACAACAGGAGAGCAAAGTCTTCGCCCATCTCTTTTGAGGGCTTTTTGTCACGCTCTGATCCAGCCAGTGTGGAAGTTGGAATTCGGCTTTGAAAGGTTTGCCTCTGCTCCTGCCTTTTAACGTCCCTCACGCTTCCTCTTATACGCCTTTTCCCAGGTTTGTGTCTTCTGCCCCGTCGCCTCACATCAGCCCCCGGAGGGTTCCAGCTGCTTCTTCAGTCCTGCAGAGAACGCAGGCCCCCCACACCCAGCCGCCACCGGGCACGTCACACCTGAAGGCTTACCAGCCAGAAACAAACTCGTCGTTTCAACCAAATGGAATCCATGTCCACGGTAAGTGGGGAGCCGGCCACCCCCTAGAGTCTTGAAAAGCGATGTGCTGTCGCTTTCAGACAGATGTCTTAGTTACCAGGGGTGGGTGTCTGTGGTTCTGTCACACGCCAGGCTGCGGCTTTAATGACTTTCCTCTAAAATGTCACATTTCGGGGCAGCTGAGTGGCTCGGTCAGTTGAGCGTCCAACTCTTGATTTTGGCTCAGGTCATGATCTCACGGTTCGTGGGATCAAGCCCCGTGTCAGGCTCCATGCTGACATCGTGGAGCCTGCTTGGGAGTCTCTCTCTCTCACCCTTCCTCTCTCTCTGCCCCTCCCCTCCCCAAAAAATACATAAACACTTAAAATTTTTTTTCAGTAAAATAGAACGTCACACTTCCTCATCCTGAAATCTCATAGTATTTCCCTGGTGTTGGCACTAAGCTGGCAAAACTTTTGACGCCCAAAGTGGTCCACCCAAGATGATCATCCGTTCATTGACCAGCAATTTAACGCCTCACAGACAGGCCCTAACCGCAGCAGCCTGTTTCCTAAACAAGAAACCAGTCACGTCAAAGGGAGTAACGGGAATGCTTTTGCCCAGGCACACCCCTCCTCCCGCAGGTCTGATATCCCCAGAACCTCTCCGTCCTTCAAGGCCCAGGTGAAATGACACCTCCTCTCAGAAGGCTTCCCTGGTTTCCTAGCTGGATTTCCTCTCTCCTGGCTCTAGACTCTGACTGCATATCACCTGCATCTCTCTGATGGTACTCTAGCTCTCTCCCTGCCTTGTGAGTTACTTCTTTGTGAGGAAAACGTGCCTTTACTTCTTACCGAGGTCAGAATCTTCTGACTCGTTCTTTTTCGTAGAGTACTTAGCCCAGTACTCGACATGTTGTGAAGACACACAGATACTTGAGAAGTGCAGAGAGAGAGAAGAAGAGAGAAAGAAGGCGAGAGACATCATGATGGTGTTCAAAATGTACAGATCCAGTGTTTTAACTTAGAACATCCGTGTAGAACTAAGTTTGACTTAATTTCTTTCTTTACACCAATTTTGCTGACTCAAGCACCTGTCTTTGTGAACATCCGTAGAGTTCGGTTGTCAAATCATGTAGATTCAGACCATGCACAGCCTTTTGCTTCCTCAGGGGAAAGGGGATACTATCCATTTAAATAAGAGTTTCAACTCCTGAAAAAAAGGATTCTCCTCCCTCTGTCTCTTGCTGATTCCTCAGTTTGTTCACACAGATCATGACCTGAGCCGAAGTCTGATGCTTAACCGACTGAGCCACCCGGTGACCCTCTCTTCCTTGCCTTTATGGGACTCTTTGAGAATAAGGATCATGTTTCTAGCCTCGGGGCAAACATAACTCTTGGTGCAAAGTAGGCATTTAGTAAATATTTACTGAATAAATGATTGACACTCTCTCATGCAACAACTGCAAAAGGAAACAAGACCCAGAAAATGAGGTCTACCTTATCATTTTGCCCTGCCTCCTGGCAAAAGACTTCTCCCATATTTCTCTTCTTTAGTGGAATCGTGTATACATCGTCAGCTTGAAGGTGTGGAGTTGTTCTTTTTTTTTTTTTTTTAACTTTGACTTTATTGGTTAAAAATTCCCATGGCCAGTCAGAAACTGCTAACAGCAGCCTAAAAATAAACGGTGAGCCTTTCTGGAAGAGATCAGGGTACGGCTGTGCAAATTGGGAAATCATAACTCTCTCGTAGAAGATGGGCAAGTGGCCCACTGTGATGGGTTCACAAAGGGAGTGTCCGTGACTTAGCCACCGGGCCACTGCTAGGGATGACGGAGTAGGCATCCAGACACAGCCTTACTCCATCGTCCAAGCATTTTGTCTGAAAATGTTTTTCTGGAACTTGCTAGGCACGAGCACTGCTCATCAACTGCTCCTTAGGATAAGGAGAAAATTGATCTAATATTTTATAAGTGGGTGATACCGTGCTGGGGGCAAGAGGAGGTGGAGACACCTTCTAAATGAGTTGTAATTTTTGGCCGTGCCTTTCAGCCTCGGTTGGATTGGTTTGCTGGGTGACGTCATACAGCATCTTGGTCACGGGCAACTTCATCTCCTAATAAAACTAGGTTTTTAAAACCCCGAGCACTGTGTTAGGGTTGCTAACACAACAGCCACAATGAGTGAGTGTTCTGTCTTTCAAGAAGTTCATGGCCTTAATGAGTGTTGTCACCCCGTCCTTTCTGTACTCCCTGCGGTAGGTAAAGGTCAGAGAAAAATGTCATCGGTATATTTTTAGAGATGGGAACTGAGACAAAGAAGAATACCAAATGTCTAGGCATGGCTGCCTTCTTGGCAAAGCACTTGGCGTCTTAAACAAGAGGTCCGCATTTCCAAGCCACATTCTTCATCTCCGTGTTTCTAAGTCAAAGGCACACGCAAATAAATATGTGTTTCCATCTTTCCATGGGGAAAATATATTTGTATGTAGATGCTGTTGCCTTACAGAGAGCCATGAGAGTTAGAATTCAAAGGCCTTTGGCCCTACACATGTGGACGAAAATGAGGTCCCACTGAATTTTGCTCATGCCGTATTAATTGATAGAGTGCTTAGACCTGTATTCTGTGTGTGTGTGTGTTTATTTGCTTACTATTGTAGTATGCTTGACATACAGTGTTATATTAGTTTCAGGTGTGCAATGTAGTGGTTCAACAATTCTGTACATTACACCACACTCACCATAATAAGTGTACTCACCATCTGTCACCATACAACATTATTACAATATTAATGAGTGTTTTGTAAAAGGCATACTTTGAAAAGATGAATAGTATTGCTTTTTCGAGTTCCCTCACCTAGGGAATGACCCCGGACTAGAGCTCAGTTTTATTGATTCTTCATCCACTCCGTCCAATAATATTTCCTTCATCAGAAAGTGGATAAGGTGTCATTTCTTTTCACGTTTGAATGCTGATAGCATTTACGGGTGTCTGTTTGGGTAGCATCTCCAAGGCAACTTGTAAGTACATTTTAGTCTTTTATTTCAGATGTAAACACAGGAGCAACCCTTTCCAATCATGTGAGCTTATTCCTCAGCCTTTCCTTTCTCTTTGGGACCATTCTCTTGCCCGGGCAAGCTTCAGATTTTTGCCTGGATTAGTTGCCCGAGAGTTGATATTTGTACGTTTTGTTACGGTACTAATGGATAATTTCTTTTTAAATGCCCTATTCATTCCAGGCTGTTAGAATGCCATGGGAATTCCTAGAACAGGACTTTCACAACCCTCCTGCTTCTGGGCCCATCAAGGAGAGGCCACGTTCAGTTCCGCAAATGACATGAGTGCGTTTAATTGCAGTGATGCATGCAATACTACTACTAATAATCTCAAGAAGCACCTGGTTAACTCAGAGGAGGGTATCATCGAAGCCTTCCTAGAGGTGACCCTTAAGTAGGGTTTTGAAGACGAATAGCTCACTGGCTGGGCTGTGTGGGCAGAGCCCTTCCAGGAAGGGGAACGAGAGGTGCGCAGTCAGGAACGCAGACGACAGCAAGGGGCGTGCCTGGAGAGAAGAGCCAAAGGCTGTTCATTTGTGGCTGGGAGGCTCAGGTTAAGGCATGGAGTTGAGAGAGGGAGAGGAGGCTGGGACCCAGCCAGAGGAGCCCCTGTTGGGACTGAGGCCATGCTGAGTGTAATACCACTGAATGGAGAAGCCAGCCTGCCGTTCTAGAAACGTAAGCCAGGGCATTGTGTGGGGACCGGAATTGGAGACGTAGGAACGTTACCTGCGAACTGCTGGGATTGTATCAGACCAGCCCCACAGAGCACCCCAACAACAGTGACTTGAATAAACAGTCTGGTTCCCTCAGATGGCGGCTGGTAAGGTAGACGAATGATGTTAGAATAACGCGGAGTTGTGTTTGTACAGCCGGAGGCTTTTCCAGTTGACACTTCTGTGCAGTTCTGAACCACCAAGGAGCCTCACGCCACACAGAACTGGCTGCCCTGGGTCCCTGTTGATCGTGTTGCTTAGTGCTCTAGTTAGAAGCTTCCGTCGATTTCGAGTGCCCTGTCACAAGTCCAAGTTCTCCCAAAGAGCCTGTTCTTTGCGGCCCACAAGACACAGAGCACAAGACTTTTCTGAGTTTCTTTCTCATGTGGGAGCAGCACCCCAAGGTATGGGTTTGCTCGACGCCCAGTGGTAGACCACGCTCAGTGCAGGAGTGGCCCACGGAGCCCGTGAGGTGCCCGCCGCTGCCACCTCCCGGCTCTGCCATCTGAGGCTTCCATCCGCCCAGTGACAGCATAGGTGCTGACGTTCCGTGTCTTGTCTCAGTGTCAGGCAGAGGGAAAGGAGGGCGGTGAAGTACAAGCGTCCCCTGAACTTCGTCACGTGGCTGCCCGCACCTGCAAGGGAGTCTGGGAGGAAGGCTGTCTGTGTGCACCGCCAGGCACCCCAAAATCGTGACCCTGTTCATAATGTGTATCAGGTAGCCACGCTGCAGGGCCTGCCAAACATTCCCCAGGCCGGTTTTCCCATCTGCAAGATGGACTCCTTCTCGCAGATTCCTTCACACACGGATTGCCTCTTGGAAATCAGGGGAAGAGGCTTTGTGGGGACTCTGCCCCCCATCTCTTAGGTTTCTGTGTTTTCCACTGCTTGCTCGCTCTTTCACCCTCCGCAGTTGCCAGTTGCCACCACATAGGTTTCCATCACGCGTGATCCAGTCATTAGACTTCATTAGGAAAACACCAGGGAGCTGCGTCCCAGCCGGGGCAGGCTGACCACAGGGCAGGGGCGGGGAGGGGAGCCTTCTCGGTCGGCCCTGGCTTCTGGGGTTCTCTCTGTGATTTAGAACAGACCCTGTGGCCCCAGAGGAGCCCGCTGGTCCGCTCCCAGACACCGGTGGCATTTTCCCTCCCCAGCTTGGCCTGTAAGCCTGACGGCCCCGTTCAAACGGGCTGCCCCAGGAAACAAAAGGTTTCCAGTCCCCAACAGGCCCCCAGCAACAAAACACATTTATAAATGGCTCTTCCTACCAAACAGCCCAACTGTCTTTCCAGCCGAAGGACCCTGCGAGCATTGATGTTTGCACGGAACGAGGTAGCGGTTACACATTTAACATCTTCCTCCGCGCTCCCCTGTTTACTTGCAGTGATTGTGCAATGGCACTTTCCGGAAGAGGCCTACGGGTTACCGCCGCCGCTGATCTCACTGCCAGGGGTTTATGTGAACTGTTTAAAGGTTAGTGTTTTTAGAGGCACATGGTAGAGACAATAAACATACCCCCTCCCACAGGAAATGTAGTCACATCTACATATGTGCAGTTGAGAAATAAAACATAGCAAGCCTAGAAGTCACGTTGCTTACAATTTAAGCGTGTGTCACAACTTCCCCTTGAAACCTCTGGAAGACCATTAAGATTGATTGTAAATCAGATCTTCACCCAGGAAGCTGAGAGAGCATGAGCCCGTGAGCTTGCTCCACATCTTTCTGACGTTACCATGAGCAGCCCCAATCAGGACTCATTTCTGGTATCAGCCATGAGGTTATTAATGCTCATGTAGTACTAGGGATTGAATGATTAGATCCAGAGAAATTCTTAATTACTCTTATACACTTAATTACTACAGAATTGCCCCAAGAGCAGTTTTCCGTAACCAGTACTTGATGAATTCTGACAGTTGTGCTAATTCTATTAAAGAAAAGTTAAATTTAGGTGCGCGAATTGGATGTAGTTGGCATTTCAGCGTGTTGGGCTTTGTGGGAGGGTGTGCATCAGAAGAGCCATTCGAATGGTTATTGAGATGAACTGTGAATAGTCTCTTTGTAATTATACACACACACACACACACACACACACACACACACACACACTCAAAGATTAAATCTATATACCCATAAGGATAGTAAGATGACTGAGTCAACAGGGACACCTGGGTGTCTCAGTCAGTTAAGAGTCCAACTTCGATTCAGGTCGAATCTCATGATTCATGGGTTCAAGCCCTGTGTTGGGCTCTGTGCTGACAGCTCAGAGCCTGGAACCTGTTTTGGATTCTGTGTCTCCTTTTCTCTCTGCCCCCCCCACCCACTAGTTTTCTCTCTCTCTCTCTCTCTCTCTCTCTCTCTCTCTCTCCCTCCCTCCCTCTCTCAAAAATAAACAAACATTTTGAAAAATTTTTTAAATGACCAAGTCAGCTAACCATCACTAAACTGTAACTGTGCTCAGGACAGGAACTGCATTCTCATGCAAGGTTTCGCACATAGTAAATGGTTAATAAAAGCCTGTTGAGTAAATAACAATGATTAAAAGGATGGCAGGGGAGGAGGAGCAGAGGGGTTTTTGCTTATGCCTCCTTGAACTGTTTGGTAGAGGCAGCCCTTGGCAAAACTGGGGTTAGGAGTCAAGTTTGCAGGGCCCCTCCTTTCTCTGAGCACTTGCTGCTGTTTCTGCCTCTCTTGTTACAAATACGGGGCTCCCCCAACTGCCTGGGATCCCTCCCTGGAGGAAAGATGACGGTCCAATGATTCACTGACATGTTAAGGTAAACTTAGTGTAGTAAGTGTTCCTTCCCATGAGTCTTTGCACACCTGGGGTTTAGTGCCCAGCAGTGAAAAGCGAGGCAGGGGCCGCCCTGTGCAGCGGGGGCAGCCGGGGCTCCTGGGCAGAAGAGACATTTCGAGACCTTCCCACAGGTAAAAGTCCCCTGTTTCCCCAAGCTGTCCAAGCGTTGTTTTCAGTCTTCAAAGTATTCACGGCCACTGGCTTACATACCCGGGAGCTGGTCGTAGTATCTCAGAAGAAATTACCACAAGGGGAAATTGTGACTTGCCCCAATGATACGGGGAGAGAAATCATGAACTATGTGAGATGAAAAGCACTTTAGCGTCCGGCGGATCTGCCTGGAACCCTACAGACAAGTCATGCGATGCCCTGAGTCCCCGTTTCCTGGCTCTTCATAGCGAGGTAGCGACACCTCTCTTTCAGAGTTGGTGTAAGAGTGAGAGAAAGTGCCTCGCCCATGGTAGACGCCCAGTTCATTAGAGTTTCTGTTTTTGCCATGTTCCAGATACTGGGTGCTCTGGATGCATCCACTTGTGTTGTTCAACCCTCAGAAAAACCTTAGTAAACATACCAGCATCCCCTCTGCTCCCGGGCGAGGCTGCGGGATAAAGCACCTTGCGCCGGGTCACGCACCTAGGGAATATCAGAGCTGGTTTGAGGAACAGCCTCACCCCAACCCCACACCCCCTGTCCTTCGGGACAGTGCCTGTAGGTACAGTGCTATGGACATCTTTAGTTGCTTGGGAATTCTGTTTGTGTGAAGTTTTAAATGGGGCAGCATTAACGATGAGGTTCCTTCCAGGGCTAAACTTCTGCTGGCCGTTCGGGAGGGTGTACGCTGGGGCCCTGGGTGGCTCAGTCGGTTGAGCAGCTGACTCTTGATTATGATCTCGTGGTCGTGAGATCAAGCCCCCTGTCGGGCTCTGCGCGGAGTGTGAAGCCTGCTTAACCTTCTCTCTCCCTCCCTCCCTCTCTCTCTGTCTCCCTCTGTCTCTCTCTCTCTCTCCTTCTTCTCTCCTCATCCCTCCCCTTTGCATGAGCATGCTCTCTCTCTTTCCCTCCCTCCCTCTCATGAAAAGAAGAAGGAAGGAAGGGATTATTTAATCCCATTTTACAGATGAGGGATCTGAATCACTGAAACCTTAAGTCACTTGCCCTAGATTTCTTACTCTTGAAATGGTGGAGCTGGAAACTATGCCCAGGACCATCTGACAGCAGTCTACACTCTCAATCAGGGGCTATGCTGCTACTTGTGGGTATAGGGAAGGGAGCACTCACCTCTGTTTGTGCTCACGGCAGGCGGGGGGCGGGGCAGCCTCTCTGCTCCTGTGTTTGCCTCTCTGGCACATGCACGCCAGGTAACCTGGTGACTAACTCAACAAACCAGGGTTATTGGTCTCTTAGCCCAATAACTGTATTCAAATACAGTTTAAGAATTCTCACCAACTATTTTAAATTAGAAAAGGAAAATTTTACCTGGCCATTTTGTTTTTAAGGTGCTTAGGGTACTTAGGCTTATACTGATGAAAGATAATGACTATGAAGACAGTGACTTTAAATGTTTATAGAGATGAAATGTATGTGTGTATGTGCACTTAAATACACTTACATGTATACATGTGCATACACGCATGCCCTGTTACAAAAATGGGCTCACATTCTGCCTTTTGTTTTATGGCTTACTTTTTTTTTTAACTTAAAAATATAGATGATTCTGCTTTTGAGGTAAATGTATATAGAGCAAGTCCGTTTTTAATTTTTGTAACGTTTATTTATTTTTGAGAGACAGAGTGTGAGAGGGGGAGGGCAGAGAGAGAGAGAGACACAGAATCTGAAGCAGGCTCCAGGCTCCAAGCTGTCAGCACAGAGCCCAACGTGGGGCTCGAACCCACAAACCGTGAGATGATGACCTGACCGGAACTCGGACGCTTTGCTTCACCGACTCAGCCACCCAGGTGTCCCAGAGCAACTCCGTTTTTAAAAAACTGTACAGTACCTACAGGAACATATCATTTTTTAATCACTCCTCTACTGACATTTTTTTGCTTTTACTAACAATGCTATATTGCATGAACACTCTCACACACCGATGTCTCTCTTTCCACGCTTTCTTCAGGAATTACTTCTGGAAGAGAAGTTGCCAAATTGATGGATATGTGCATTTTAAAGTTGGATAGGTAATGCCATAGATCCCTTAGCAAAGGCTTCGCCGGCCCCATTTCCCTACCCTAGATATCGTCACATCATTTTATTTCTCATCAGCTTGTGCAACAAAGTTGTTTTGCTTTTTCCTTTGACTAGTAATGTGATTCAGCAGCTTTTCATATTTTTATTGAGCTCTAAAGTTACTTTCATTATAACGGGAATGAAGTGGCCATAACTGCTACTTACTTATGTGTTTATATTACTTATCGAGCAGTTTGCCCACTCTTTCACCCTGCTGAGCAGGCCATGTCACTGGAGGCATAACAGTTTGTTTTCTTAATTGGAACCCAAAAATGTATCAAAGAGAAGGAAAATAACCAGGAAGCTTCTGTTTCATCGATTATTGTGACTTCCCTGTCAGTTAACTTAAAAGCATTTATGGAAAAGTGTTTGATGAGCATTATTACAGATTCAGGGTTTTTTCATTCTTTTGGGGAATTAATGACATTTTTTTCTCGAGAAGCAAATGTTCTGTCTTATATCTGAAACTCCTGAAGTTTAGCCTCTGTTTGAATGGAGCTCTTAAAATCAAGTTAAATATTTTCTTATAACTCTTTTTACAGGCTGCTTAGTTGGGCTCTTCGGAGATGAACATATTAACGGCAATCTGTGTCTTGTAATTCTTGTATTTTTAGTTGGAATTTTCCTTGTAAACATGATAAGCAATTGATGGTTTGAAGAAAAAATGTGAATAGCTGTGGGTGGAGTTTCCTCAAAATAAAGGGGGGGTGAAGCCGACATCAGGAACATATGGGTTACTGGCAATGAGGCCACTGTGTTAAGAAGACAAAATAACAACAATGAAACATCAGAACTGCCTTGATCTGTGCTCATTCAGATCATCTGGGCTCAGACCACATTGCAAAACAACCCAGTTTCCTTAGGATTTCTGGGTGGTTTACCTACAATTGTAAGCACCCTTTCAGATTACAGAATGTTTCCCTTTCCAGATTTCCAAATTGTTCTAATTAAACTCTCCATTTCATTCTTTAGCAAGGTCTTGGAGAAGTAGACCTTATAAGATGTGACCAATGAAGTAAAAACATTCAGACACTTTTCGGGATCATTTAAGTGTAACGTTCAGCCTTTCCCCTCCTACATTCCTCCACCAGACCCAGTCTCTTATCACACATCCCAAAGCACAGCCTTTTTTGAGTTGTTAAATTTTCTTGTCATTATGGCCAAATGATTCAGGAGATCTGAATTAGCCAAGCATTTATCCAAGGTCCTTTTGCGTCTGTGGATCTGCGGTGTTTTTATTCATACCAGTGAGGTCAAGGACAGTACCTGCATTTATATTGCAATGTAGGTTTTATAAATTACCCTTAGGTACAAAAGTGTCATCAGTACCTAGTGACTACAGTGGAACTGCTCAGTAAGATATTTGTTGGGTGAATTCTCACAGTAACTTTGTGAAGAGAGGAGGAAATCTATTTCTGCCCCTATTTAGAGATGGAACTCAGAGTAGTGGATCAGATTCCTTGACCATGGGATGGTTTCCTAAAAGAGAGCAGGGCATTCTGTGGATGGGTCGAGTTCCCCAGTTCTTCTGCCCAGCCTTTCACCTCCTCGTGTTCAGTGGCCTCTCTGGCACCCGGCACAAAAAGGTGGTGTGGAGCAGCACAGCTCTCGGGGCCCCTGCACCAGGCCAGTCATATCTTCATCATCTTTGTTTCTTCCTCCATTTAAAAAAAAAAAAAAAAAACAACCATGTTAGAACAAGAAGTCATGCTGGTAAGCTATTGTGTAGACGGTTCATAGTCAGAATCTTTGAGCTTAGTTATGGTCCCTCTCACCATTGGTATTTGCACCAGAGGCTCTAGTGTGGATGTCATTGACTCTTTCTCAGATACTCCGCTCCTGTTCCATGCCAGGTCCTCTCTGGGGCACCAAAGCTATTTAGGTAGAGGAAACAGACACAAGTGCTGCCTGTCCAGGGCTTATATTTAAGGGGTGATGCTTTGCAAGCAAACCCTTTGAACTCAGAGAATACTTCTCATGGCCCATGTGTAGGCAGGCAATCGTGCCATCTGTTTACTCCCTGTAGCACTTGGCACATTTTTAGATGCTTAATACCCCAAATTTAGGAGTTTGGTGTGCAGTGGGATGTGATTAAGCCGGAAAGGAAGGACCCTGTAGACTGTACACACCCATCAGAGCATGGACCCCCAGGTGGCAGTGGAGGAAGTCAGTCTAGCCAAAGGAGTGGGGTAGAGACAGCAGGTCATAAACTCGGTGGTCCGGATTAGTAGCCAGTGTCCACAAGGTCTAACAAGATAAAAAGGCAAGTTTCCTGGCAGTCAGATGGAAGGGGGGGACATGGATCCTGGAATCCAGTGATGTTCTTAAGGCTTCATAAAGGTAATGTCCACTCTGCTATCTCAAACCCACTTACATATATTCCTTTACTGATTTACTGCAAGCCCAGATTTCATCTCAGCATTCGAGTGGATACATTTAGAGGAAGTCCAATAGTATGGAACAGGAACTTCACTGTGAGGCAGAGGTTCGACAGGAGAAATACTCAGGCCATTGGCACAAGTGTGAGGTGGGGCCCACTCTTAGATCAGAGTGCTGGGAAATTATATAATCACAGACGTGGATTCACACAAGCAAGAAGTCACCTCATCAGTGCACTGGAGATTTTGTGGGAATATGGTTACAGCTGGCCAACAGAAGTCTGTGTCACAAGATAAGTATGGGGCCCAGAGTAAGACCAGGACTTCTGAGTCACTCAGAGGAGGTCCCATGATTTCACCTTGACCAAGAACTTGAATATGCAAGAAGGGCACTGGGGTGGGGAGGGAGGCCATCCTGATCCATATCTACTGCGAGTTTAATCCAGAGTCACTTGAGGGCACTCATCGTGACTTTATCCCCAAGAGTCCGAGTCCAGCAGAAAGGACAGGGGACCAGCGCAGGAGAGGAGGTACCTATCAGAAGTCCTCTCTTCCTTATTTCTAATGAAATTCGAGCTATTCTGTGCTTTCCTATCGGTGTATTTCATTTGGAAGACTTTCAGATTAAAAATCATCTAAAGGTGTCCTTGCTATCTCCTACTCTTTAGTGTAAGACATACCTTGTCAGGCATGAAGATTTCCAGGCCGTTCACCCAGGTGTGCTGCCTCACTAAGCCTGCCCAGAGCTGAGCCGGAGCTGATGCTGTCACACCTGCTCTAAGAGTCGCTGGCCTAGACCCCAGCTGTAGGGTTGATGCTCCCTTGCACAATCAGAGGCCATCCAGAGGAACCAATTGGCCAGTGGCAGAGAAAGTAAATATTTACCAGTGTGTCCTTCTTCCTCTACTTCCTGGGGAAGTCCCGTAAATGTGGCACAATCCAAAACGTGTCGAGAGCCAGGGTGGCTCTCAGGGACCCCAGCAGGGGGTTTGCAGCGCTTCATTGCTGTCTGGAATCCTTTTCTCTGCCAGACCTTTTTACAACAGAGCTAGCTTGGAAGGACAAAAGAACATCTTTATTCTTTGCCATTCTTTCCTTATTGTGCTTTTGGCCCGAGTACCCCTGAGTCAGGTGCCTGTGGGCTTTATGGAGCAGACTTCTCTCTTCGGCCAGGGCAGATACACCTTTGTACTTGAAGAATGCAGGAGGGTTCCCAGCTCATTCTCCTCAACCCCAAGCAGTAGCCAAAGTGTTCACATCACATGACCATCAGACACAGTGTCCAGATCCTGAACACTCCATTCTGGGGCCTCACACGGATCTGGGGTTTTTGAGTCAAAGGCAGGTGTTGGGTGTGGGTAGCAAGTCATGGGCACCTGGGGCCTGCACCCCATCCAGTTGTCCCTTCTGCTTCTTTCCCCTCCTACCGTGAGGACGCTGCCTCCACGTGAGTACTGTTACCCCCCTTTATAAACAGGGACCCATAGGCTCAAAGGGGCTGTGGTTTCCTCAAGAACACAAGGCCAGTAAATGCCAAAGCCAGGCTTTCAGATCCATTTTAGACACTCTGGTCTTCTGGTTTTGAGAGCCTTTATTTTATGTAACTTCCAAGTGTTTTATTATCACCGTCAGAATTCACTGAACCGTTTTACTATCACTGTATCTACCCACACATGGCAATTACGGAGACACATTGCAATTAGTTTACTTTGGCAGCTTATCACTTTAAGAATTTGGAAGCCAGAGGCCACCACGCGTTAGGGTTTTGGGTGGGTTGAGGATATTTTAAATGAATATGGATGACGTCCCTGAACCGGAGTGTTTTACACACGCCTTCATTCCCACCCTGCTGTGTCCCATTTCCCTGGTGACCCCGTCAGCTGCAGGCTTCGCCCACTCCCAGCCCCTTGTTTGACCCTTCGCAGACATCTCTAGCAGCCCCTCTCCCTCCTCCCCTACCCTGCCTCCAAACCTTACTTTGCGGACAAAAATGTCAACACCTTGAGGTGCTGTGCAGGGTGCAAGCCCGGGAAAGCACCCAGAATGTTCCGAGTGTGTCTTGCTGTGACGTGTCGACAGGCCCCGGAGGCCACAGTTGGAAATGGCTCCCCTTCTTGGATCCAGTTGGACTTTTCTAAGTAGAAGCCCCGAGCTCTGCACAGCACTGGACCCAGAGCAAGGGGACCAGGCAGTTGCTCCTGTGGTCAGTATTGGAGCCACATTCCCACGTTCGTACAATAGGAACGTGTCCAAGTGGGATTTTAAGGGTTATTATTTCCATTATTTTCCTCTTTCCTAGTACAGTAGCTGCTTAAATGTCAGTCGTAAATAGCTCGAGTGCTTTGCAAGCTGGTTCAGTTCTCAGCCCGAAGAAAAATCTGTCTTCCTCACACAGTCTGTAAGCCGCTCCTGAAGCTTCCCCATTTATAGACTTCATATTAAAATGAAGAGTCATTTCCTCCACCACGTCCAGGGAAGAGACTTCGTAGAGCTCTGGCTACATGAAGCCTGAGTGATGTTGATGGCCACAACCAGGAGCCCCCAAAATGACCATCAAATTTGGAGATTCTGCTTTGCAGATATCATTTTTTTATTTTTATTTTTTTAATGTTTTTATTTATTTCTGAGAGAAAGAGAGAGACAGCGTGAGCAGGGGAGGGTCAGAGAGAGAGGGAGATCCAGAATCTGAAGGAGGTTCCAGGCTTTGAGCTAGCTGTCAACACAGAGCCTGACGCAGGCTCGAACCCACGAACCATGAGATCATGACCTGAGCCAAAGTCAGACACTTAACCAAGTGAGCCACCCAGGTGTCCCAATAGATATCATTTTATACTTATGGGTTATGAGAGAGAAAAACTGCTGAAGAATTGTTGTACATTATACAGAACCTTGAAATACTTATGATACTATTTCATGGTAATAATAATTGCTCCTATTTACTAAGGGTCTTCTGCACACCAGGGAAGGCAATATACGCTCTTATAAACACTCTCGTATATAATGCTTCCCACAACCCCATAACATAGGTATTATTTTATAAGAAAACGAGGCCCAAGCAGGAAAATAATGTATCCAAACAGGATAAATTAACACAGCTGGTTAATGGGCCATCCAGGATTCAAACGCAGATCCAAGTTGTCCATACAATGGGTAGAAATAAAATACTGAATAAATCAGAAAAATGGCCAAAAGAAATTTCTGAAGTGTTTCTTGTTTCTACTTTTGAGGGGTTTTAGAATGTCTTTAGTAGTTGGTTAGTGATTTTATTGCTTTTTATTTGTTAATTCAATGCTCTTCTCTCTATTGAAAGTGTATGTTATAAAACGTTGGTCCAGTATGAATAAATTGCCTCTGATCTGGCAATAAAGGGCATCAACAAAAACGGAAGGGTTCTTTTTAAGTTTATTTGGCCCCCGAACCCCAGCCCTGGTAGTTCGGATGAACTCTGTCACCAGACAGCTCAGGGTTTGAGCCTTAGCGCCGCACCTTGGTAGCTCTAAGGATTTGGGTGAGTTACTTTAACTTCTCTGCTTCTTTGGCTCAAACTAGGGACAATGCTGCTCAACTCCAAAGTTACTGTAAGGTTAAGATTTTCTTTATGAAGCACAAAGGACAGTGGTTGACATGGAACAAAGAAATACCAGTCCCTGTCCCTCCTTCTGATAGAATTCCCTGACTGGTTGGTGTATCACTAACCAGAGCATTCTACAAAAATTGCCAAAGCCAGAGGACTGCAAATGAGAAGGCTCTGAACTTAGTAGAAACTAATACAGGGGCTGTTTTACTCCTGCTGCCTGTGTATTTTTAAGATAAAGGCTAGATCCATAAATAATTCCAAATGCCTGGATGTTTAGAAATATTAAAGTGGTTGCATGAATTTTCCTCTTCTCTCTCATTTGCACAGTATCAATATAAGCAAAGTCCTGGTTAGAAAGGCAGGGAATGCAACGATTCCTCTGCTTCCAATCTTTTTGTCTCTGCAATGGGAACATTTGTCTGAATCCCTTACTTTAAGGCAGGAATATGAGAAGCCTACGTGAGGAGGAATCCTACACGTATTCTCCCAAGGCACCCTGTAAGTCCTAGGTGTGTGATTTCCTGGGCCCTTCTTTGAGTAAGGTTGCAGTATATAAAATGAGACTTATAGGGCGCCTGTGTGGCTTAGTCGGTTGAGCGTCCAACTCTTGACTTCAGCTCAGGTCGTGATCCCACAGTTCATGCGTTTGAGCCCCACGTTGGGCTCTGTGCTCACAGTGTGGACACTTCTTGAGATTCTCTCTCCCTCTGCCCCTCTCTTTCTACCCCTCTCCAGCTTGTGCTCTCTCTCCCCCTCTCAAAATAAATAAATAAAAATGTTAAAAAAATCAATAAAATCAATAAAATCAAACCAGGCTAGCAAGTGGGGATGCCAAAGACCACGTGCTTGTGGCCTTCAGAAGCATTAGCGGAGACTTGCCTCTGTTTCCCCGTCTTCTGGTTGGCTTGCGTCATGGGTCACAGGAGGTATTCGAAGGGGACAGCTCCGGGGTCCTGAGCGAGTAGGAGGAAATGTGTGAAGAGCCATAGGAGAGTTGGAGAAGGAGAGGGAGCCGAAGGGAGTAGTGTTGTGCGTCCTCTCCGTGTGTCCCCATGCCTGGGCTCTCTGGTTAGGAGCATCCTGTTCATCACCTGTGTTCATCCATGCTTCCTTCCCATGCAGCAATTCTAGAACTGAGGCCAAAAAAAAAAAAAAAAAAACACACTCTATACATTTCCTAAAGTAACCCACAAAATTATAGTCTCTGCAGAAAAATAATCAGATCCATAAAGCTCATAANGAGCCGAAGGGAGTAGTGTTGTGCGTCCTCTCCGTGTGTCCCCATGCCTGGGCTCTCTGGTTAGGAGCATCCTGTCCATCTCATGTGTTCATCCATGCTTCCTTCTAATGCAGCAAAACTAAAAAAAAAAAAAAAACACACTCTCTACATTTCCTAAAGTAACCCACAAAATTATAGTCTCTGCAGAAAAATAATCAGATCCATAAAGCTCATAAATATATATCCTCCCTTCCACTTGGCTAGCAAACAGCTGTGCCACCAAAGAGCTTTGGCACCACCACCACCAAGAAACAGTCCCCGGGGCCAGTCCCCAGTAGAGCCGCAGGATGGCCTCCTCACGGGACCTGCCATCATGAGCCAGGGCCAGAAGGAGGGCGCTGCCATTCAAAACTTTTGTGAAAGTTCTGAGAGCATCCACACATCTTTCTCCTCTCTTGCGTCTTCTGCTTCCCACCCTGCACGCATCCTGGACAGAGGAGTCAGAGCCTGTACATCCCTTAAAGAAAATGTCCTTTTTTATTGTCGCCATACGTGGTATGAAACTCTATTACTTGGTTTCTCATTTATATGTTTATCTGTCTTTCCCTCTAAAACAGTCTCCAAGAAGACACGCAGTGAGTTCTAGCCACCATCGCGTGTCTAGCGCTCAGGTGCTCAGTAAGTAGTTGCCGAGTGAATAAAAGCAGGAAACTGGAAATGCTTGTGTTGGGAGAGGGAAAGGGAAAGGGCCCGTTAACAAGGTGCTAATACTGCTTGCCAGGCACACGCTCAGCACTTGACGTGGGTCTTCTCTTCCAGGCCTCTTGAATCTTCACTCTTATCTTACAACTAGATACTGTGAGCCCCCTACTTTACAAAAATACTGCAACAGGGGAAAACACACACATAATCCGAGTTCCTTCTGGAAGGTCCAAGACACAGCTGACCTCCAAAGCCTGGCAGTGGCCGACCGCAGCAGTGCCTGGCCTGACCCCTGAAACGATGCCCTCTGGTCACACCGAAGTGATTGCGTCGCATTCACAACGGATGCTTCTACATCCACGTCTACTCAGGCCACACCCACTGGGGGAAGTGGTTCTCGGGAACCTTGCTCACTCCCTCAAGGGGGTCCCCCATGGGCTGCCTGCCCCTCTGAATTGTCATCATGGTCCCAGCAGAGCTCACCACAGGGAGGGGTCAGTCTTGATTCTGAACACCGTCCATCCAGCGTTTTTCCTGGTGCCCAGAGTTTGGTGATGGTTCCCAGCCTCACCTTCGAGGAAAACAAGAATTAGGCTTTGCAAAGCCACCTGCTACATATACAAACCCACTGGGTACACAGCTCCCCGACACAGCGCCTTGACGAGGTGCAGGCTGATGGTATGGCTCCCTGTCCACGGCGGGTGAACAGTTGGTTAGAGCCTCTGTGTTGAACTTTACGCCACCATCGTGCCGTAGGCGTGCTGGGGAGGGTCAGGTTGTTGCCACTCCCAGTGGGCATGGCCAGCTATGTCCGCGGTCTGTGGGCGACACGTTTCCTTTTCCTTCTACTTCCAGAGGAGAATGTGGCTTGCTCCTTCAGGAGAGCTGAAATGCCCTGGAAGATTTTGCTTCAAACAGTGTTCATCCGCCCTCTTGAGGTTTGCAAGTTGGCTGGCCATCATTTACTTACGTATTTATATATTGGTTTCTTCCACAAAGATTGGAGTGGTAAATCTTCCAGGAAAAGATAAATGTAATAAGGAGTCTAATATATTTCCTGTCTTGAAGGCCATGAGTCTAAGAAGCATTGTCTGGCTTTTATTTAAACCCTGGGTGGTGGGCCATGTGTTTTTCCTTCAGGAATTTAACCAGAAACTTTTTTTTTTTTTAATTTTAAAGTTTATCTGCTTATTTTGAGAGAAAGAGAGCAAGAGTATGAGCAGGAGAAGGGCAGAGACAGAGGGAGAGAGAGCATCCCAAGCAGGCTCTGCACTGTCAGCGCAGAGCCCGATGTGGGGCTCGAACTCACAAACCTGTGAGATGATGACCTGATCTGAAACCAAGAGTCAGAGGCTTAGCCAACTGAGCCACCAGATGCCCCATCACCAAAAACCTCTCTGAAACAAGGTCCACTAACCGTGGCGGGGGGAGGGGGCAGAGTGCCCTGGAGCTGGACTTGTGGCTGTTTAAGTTTCAATTAATTAAAATTAAATAAAGGAAAGAGCCGGTTCCTCTGTTGCACCAGCCCCATCTCAAGCACTCGGTAACCATGTGCAGCTCTTGTACGGAACAGCAAGATACAGGCAGAGATAGATCATTTCCGTCATCGAGGAAAGTTCGGTTGGGCTGGGGCTGCCGTAGAGAACACCCTTCTGTGATCACATGTCATCAGGAAATTCCTCTCCGGTCTGACTTCCCTCGCCCCGCCCACCGCCCCTTCCACTTTGGGAAGGAAACCCTCACCCAGCTTCACGGGCTGCTTTCCTATCATTAGCAGCAGTAGTGACTGTGAACTCCTGATCAAACGTGTCATCACAGAGGCCTCAGTGACCCCACGTGAAAAAGTGAAGAGGAAGGTTTTTTAAGAATGGAGTTTAGTGAGGGGCTCCCGGGGGGCTCAGTCTATTGAGCGTCCAACTCGATTTCAGCTCTGGTCAGGATCTCATGGTTCGTGGGTTCAAGCCCTGTTTTGGGCTCAGCGCTGACAGTGTGGAACCTGTTTGGGATTCTCTCTCTTTCTGTGCTCCTCCCCCGCTCGTGCTCTCTAAATAAACAAACAAAAACATTAAAAAATAAAAAAAAGAACGAAGTCTAGTACTGCATGAAGCCCATAGAGAGTATTAGGGGGGGTAAGAGAAAACAAAGCAATATATCATGCCAGCTTTGTGTGTCTATATATCTGAATGTGGAAATAAAGAAAGTTTTTCCTTTTTTTGTTTATACTAGTCTACATTTTCTAGTTGACACAATTAATTTCAGATAATTTTTGTTTGTTTCAAGTTTTTATTTAAATTTTAGGTAGTGAACATATAGTGTAGTATTGGCTTCAGGAGTAGAATTTCATGATCCAAATATTTTTCATAGTTAGAAAAACAAGCATGTTTTTAGTTTTTTACTGTTGATTTTTGAAAGGGAGAGAGTGAGTGGAGGAGGGGGCAGAAAGCAGGGGGTGGGAGGGTGACAGGGACAGAGGATCTGAAATGGGCTCTACGGTGACAGCACAGAGCCCGACGCAGGGCTCGAACTCATGAACCGTGAAATCATGACCTTAACTGAAGTCAAATACTTAACTAACTGAGACCCCCAGGCGCTCCCAGGTGTGTTTTTAGAAGGGAAAACATTTCCCCAAAATCACCAAGAGGAGGAATGATTCTCCTTGACCTTGACCTTCAGGGTCTGCAGTTGGGTAGAGCCAATTTATCTGCAGATTCCTTCCTGTCCTCCACCCCCTCCATTTTTAAGAAGCAAAATAACTTGGAAAATGGGGGAGAGGTGGTTTTATAACTGAAGGTGACAGCTAACATTTATTGCCCACCTGAATGTACGTGTCTGTTCTCACGCTGTTATAACTGCGTGCTCTCTCTCTGATGCATTATCAGTCCTCAAGGACAAGGTGTTATCTTCTGTTTCTTTAGTCTCTCCAACAGCACCTGGGCCAGCACCTGATAATCCTCACTGACTGGCTGACTGACTGACAGATTGGCTGATCTTGCCATCACTCTTGTCTTATGCCCACGAAATGTGTTAACATCTTGCCTCATTTTGCTTTTGGTCCGTGAGGTAGTGTTCCATCCAGATTCACTACACGAAATCCAGCCGCTGGAATACAGGAGCCATTCGTCAGAAAATGAGCTAGGCTTCCTTAGGGTTCGTGTGTGTAGCAAGACCCTAATGGAATTTTTTTTAATTTCGTTCATTTTCTGAAAACAGCCCTGGGAAGAGAATACGTTAAAGCTCTTTGACTTGACTGACCACAGCCATCCACACCAGTAAATTTGGCATCTCTAGTGACTGGCTTCTTGGAGGGAGGGATTTAATAAAGAGGATTTTCCTTCCCCGAGTTGGCTGTGACCGCGATCGGACATGCTTGTGGGGCATTCTGGTTCCCACTGTTCTTGTGTCAGACAGGACGCCCACAGGTAGGAATTACCATCCACTCTGCCTTCTCACTCCAATCCAGGCCGACGGGAGCCTGGGGGACGGAGTCCAGAATTCCGGATTTACAAGTTAACCTCACCGGTGTGTTTCACCACACGATACACCTTTTACACTCGCACGTCACAACACTCAGATGTCGGTTGAAGCCAGGTAACACTTCTGCTCTCTTAGAAGCATGAGAGAAGATAGGGAAGAGAGAGAATGGTTTTCACAAAAGGTCAGTGAAGGTCTGTATCACTGTACCTGACATACCTGAATGATGGGCGTCCCTGTTTGGGGAGTGTGGGAGCTTAGTGACAAATGTCGTCTTCTCTTGGAAGGGTAACAGTACACTGAGGAATGCTGTCGGAATTTATGGGTGACAAATGTGTGCAGAGCCAGCACAGTGATATAAATAGCAGATACTGTCTGTTCTCCTCTTTGAGGAGACATTACATTCTAATAAACCAATTGTGTGGTCCATGGTCCTGTTTTCATCCCGACATACGTGACTGGCCGCCAGGTACCCAAAATCAAGGTCAGTCCAAGGAACCACCCAAACCTCAAAGCTGCTCATCCAAGCTCCCTTCAGATCACTCAGACATGTGCTGCTTTGAGCTCGCGCCAGGGGTGAGCGAGGAAATCAGGATGTGTGTCAGGCACTGCGGGATCTGGGAACCAATGTGGGCAAGATGTGCACAGCTCAGGTCCCCACAGGGACAAGACTGTTCCAGAGGATTACGCCGGGGAAGCGGGTGTGCGCCACATGTCTGCTGCTGTTTCGATTTGGTTATTGTTGAAGGACTGACCTGTTGCCTTTTTGAAAATTTAATTTCTCCTAATAGGTTGGGGTGGGTTTATTTTTGAGAACTCGGTTGTTATAAAAGTGAATTTTAATTTTATAAAAAAATTTCATAAAATTAAAATTCACTTTTTAATTTTACTCACTTAACAAACGCATCATGTATTGTGTACACTAAAATATGTTACACAACTATTAATGATGTAATTATCAAGTTATATTCTATAACATGTAAATATTAACTCTTCTCATGTTCATAAATAACTCAGTGAGGCTAGGTACTACTTTTAACCCCATTTTACAGATTAGAAAACAGACACTGGGAGGCTACGTAATTCACTAAGACTGTGCAGCTGGTAAGTGGCTATGCGGGGTCTTAAACCCAGGAAGTCTGGTTCCAGCATACTTGCCCTTCACCACTGTTAAAATTCAGAAAAATATAAAGCCTGCACCGTATACACCGCATGTTAGCTAGCTTGACACTAGATTATACTTCATAAAAATATATATTTATATAAAGCCAGACAGAACCAGCCCGATGACAACAACAGAAATGTTGCGGTGACTTCTGTGCTCTGCAGACACTCTCACGTGACTGCACCCAGTCTCCATATTCTGCTTCACATCTTGCTTTTGTTTTCTTCTGAACCTCATGTAACGGTCTTTCCGCGTTGTTGAAAACCCCTCGTAAATATTGTTTTAATGCCTCCTTAATATTCCCATCGCATAAGTGTGCCACTCTTTGCCTAAGTGTCCCCTTACGGTTGCCCATTTGACTCTTGGGTTTTCTGTTCCGACAACCTGAACTGTAATGACTGTCTGTGTGCAGAATTTCTTGTTCTTTGTTTCTTTAGGGTTTTTTTGTTGTTGTTTTTTTGGTGGGTTTTTTTTTAGTTTGTTTATTAGAGAGAATGCAAGAGCATGTGGGAGCAGAGGGACGGCAGAGAGAGAGAGAGAGTCCCAAGCAGGCTTCACACCATCAGCATGTAGCCAGACCTGGGCCTCGAACCCATAAACTGTGGGAACATGACCTGAGCACAATCAAGAGTCAGACACTTAACGACTAAGCCCCCCAGGCACCCCCTTCTCTACCTTGGGAAAGAGTTTTAGAATATACCTGCAGAAGTAAAACCCCCACTTCCGCCTATATCAATGTGAACACTTTTAGGGCTCCAGATACAGGTTGTCCAGTGGTTTTCCAAGAGGCTTGTACTCTCCCCGTGTCCACAGTGCTGGGCAGAAGTGACTTCGTCATTCCCACACCAGCACCGAGAATGATTTCTAGAAATCCTCCCTAATGTGGTAGGTAGAATATGGTATTTTATTGTTGTCTTAATTTTATATCTTTGTTGGCTAGAGGATTGAGTTTGTCCATATTGGTTCATCCGTTATATGAATCTTCCAGTGGTCTGGTCCTTTGCCCATGTGTCTGTCACCACCAGACAGAAGCCTTTGGGGGTTGCACAGAAAGGCCAGTGGTTTCGCATTCTTTCTTCTCCTGCCTGGACATGATATTTCCCCAGGTATCTTCCTAGTCTGTTCTGCTATCCATGCGCTTAACCTTCCCCCCAAACCTTATGTGCATTTTTTTCTGGATTCTATATAAATTATATTACTGTCTGCTTATAAAGGATATTATTTCATTTTCCACTGTGACCGTGCTCCATGCCTAAATCTGTACTGGTCCCTCCGTCTTGGATCATAAGCTCCTGGAAGGCCAGCCTGGGTCTTTATGAGAAATTCAGCACACTTTCTTTGGTGACATCCCCAACAACCACAGAATAGGCCTCCTGGCCGAGGTGATGGGTAGCGTTTACACAGGCTACCTGGAGTATACTAACCAGAAACAAGAAGGGTTAAGAGTGTAGCAGGCTGGATGTGGCCATGCACCCTGGTTGTGCTTAAAAGAGAGCTGGAAAGAACCCTGTAATACATCCCCTTCCTGTTGATCACTAAGAAGAAGGGGCAGATATAATGGATGAAGGCACCCAAAACTGGGGACCCGACGCCCAATGACTTCATCCCGAGTTCTTCATCATTTAATATGAGCCCTGAGTCACTTTCTCTACAAATCCCTCCTGTTTTTTTCCTACCAGAAACAGAGTAGCAATACCAAGAATAACTGATGTTTATAAAGCACCTTAAAATGTTATATATGGTCTTCCTTATCCCTTAATCTTCACTATAGCCAGTGAAATGGACACATGTTGTCATTGAGGGAACAGACACAAAGACCTACAACCTTCCCTTCAAAAAATGTATCAAATGAAGATTTCATTATTAGATTTTTAAAAGCATCTTATGCTCCAGGAAAATAATCCATTGACTTAAGCGTATCACGAGGCAAGGAGGAAGCAGAAAAAGTGACATATCTTGGAAGGTGTGGAGGATCATGGGAAAGGACCACAGATACCCCAAGGAAGACTCCATTACACAAGAAAAAAAAATGGAAGGACATCAGTGAAACATGATCAGCAGAACGTTGATGATTATTTTAATATATTAAGAAACCTTTCCTCCTATTTCTTCATTACATTGCGTCTTCACTTCCAGTTTTCCCATTTACTGCAAAGATCAACAACGATAATATATTCTAGCACATCCCATCCTACGGGTGGGACCTATTCAGCATAGTGAAAAAGATATAAAGGAGTTTGAATGTATCTGTTAGAAGAAGGACAGATGGATGGACAGATCAATTTTGCTTTTTTTTTTTTTTCTTTTTAAATGCACCTGTTAAGAGCGTGCTTCAGGCTTTACCAAATGTGAAAAGCAGAATAGAATGTAAGATAAAGGAAGTTACAAAGATGCCTCCAATATGGTGGGGGGGACCGGATAGGACCGTTCTCTGAAGGTCAGGCTCATGGTCTCCAGGACTCTTTAGAGCGTCTGGGGAAGGTAAGGAGCCCTTCACCTTCTAGTACTGGAGCAGGACATAAAAACATCCGAAACCAACAAGCTGTATCAGCCCCTGAAGGTTAGAAGACCTTCTGCTCCAACAGTGTATTTCAGAGGCTCGCTTACAAGATTTCACAGGTGGGCTTAAGAGTTAAAGGTATTTTGTCACAAGAAGACAGGCTGAGCGAGGGTCTGGCTGTGCCAGGGCGGCATGTGGAACTCGCGTTCTGCGGTAGCTCACTGCCATGTTTGCATTTCAGGATTTTATGGGCAGCTCCAGACTTTCTGTCCCCCACAATACCCGGACTCCCAGAGAGCCACACTACCCAACAGCTCGTGCGGCATGGCGCCTTCCTTCGAGGACTGCCTGGCCCCCTCGCCCATGGGGCAGGCTGGCTTTGACGTGTTCCACAGGGCCTTCTCGGCCCACTCGGGCATTGCAGGTGTGTTGTTGACCATGACTTAGAAACCCTATCCGACAAGCAGGTGAGACCGGGGCTAGACTTGACCTGGAACACGACCACAGCAAATCCTCTTGAATCCGTCCCTAAAATATCTCTCATCTTCACCCTCCTCTCCAACCCCACCTCCAGCACCCTGGTTCAGGGGCCATAGTGTCCCTCCCAGACTGTGACAGTAGGTGTAGCCTTCCAGCACATTCCGTGAGTCAACTCTGTCTTGACCATTCTTCCCTCTGGACCACCATGAACATTGCCTTCCAAAAGCAAAAGACAAAATAAGCCCCTTTCCTCCTTGAATACTTTAGTCTCCAGTTGCCTAAAGAATAAAGTCTCCTCTCGGCGAGGCAGTCATGGCCCCCCAAGATAGGCCTGGTCAGACTCTCCAGGCCTGACCTCACACTTGTCTCCCTACATGGGCTGCCAATGCATGTGGCCCCACAGCCCCTTGCTCTCTGTCTTTGTGCTCTGTTTCCTCCTTCTAGAATGTTCTCTTTATCTCTCCATCTGTAAGACTCCCATCTTTCTTTATGACTCAGCTGTGATGATCTCCTTTTTGAGGCCACCTTCACGCTTCCCTAGAACACTTGACTTTTATTAGTACTCAGCCCATGTTTTCTGCCGAGACTTACCTTGGCCATGGGCCTGCAAGACAGCCTCCTTCCCCACCGAGGTCCCTGAGGACACAGAGCCGCTGAAGGGCCTCGCCCGGGACCGCTGCTCAGCATTGGCCACAGGGCACACGCGGCGGGTGCGTAGACAGGCGGGATTGTTGACTTCTGCTGTTTCTCTTCCAGTGTATGATTTGCCGTCAGGCTCCTCCAGCCTCTTCGGGGAGTCTCTGCGCGGCGGGCCTGAAGACGCCACATTCTTGCAGTTCAGCGCTGTGGACCGCTGTCCTAGCCAGCTCTCCTCTGTCTATACCGAAAGCTAAAAGCTCGCTTGGCCTCCACTACCACTGGCCTCCGGAACCTTTGTGTTGCTCGCCACCTTGTACTTTCACACCCTCACTGACTGCATGGAAAGGACTTCAGCCACGTCCGCGGGCCCTGCAAAGTCACAGGCAGGACCGGTCAGGGCCGGCCTTTCCGGGGCCTTGTGCGGTTGCTGCTCTTTCTCTCTGGCTTTGCTGGTGAGCTGCTGGACGGTCTCTTCAAAGGGAATTTAGAGTCACTCTACTGGACACCTGTTCCTTCCAGCTGTCAGCCCTCAAAGGACACCGTTGAAATGACGCACACGTGGAATTGTAGTTTGGGGATCACCCGGCACCAAACTCCAAGGAGGGAAGGAAAACCCAGGTTGCCCGAAGCACCGAGAACTGCCTCTCCCCGTGCGCGTCCTCCCTGCTGGCCCTGAGGACCAGACGAGGGAATTCTGCACCCAAAGCTCCGCTCGGGCTCAGCTCTCAGAGGAGCCCTTCCCCGGCACCCCAGCGAGCTGGCTGCGTCTCCGCTCTTCCTCCCCCTGCGCTAACCGATCGCTTTTCAGTATTTCTCCCAGAAGCAAGATGAAGTTCTATAAGCACAGTCCCTTGAAAGGCACTACAACCTGTTTTATATTCCAGCAACTTATCTTAGTTCTTTTATGCTAAAGACTTGTTATTTACACCTACTTTTAAAGGAAAAGAAATATTTAGAGGTCTCTTCTTTGGATGGAAAAAATTATCTTAATCAGCCCAGCTACATCCATTTTTGCCCCAGCCGGTGCTCCACCTGGGCCCACCGTGCAGCGCCGGCGAGCCGCCCCCGGAGTGGTAGTTTCGCACTGAGCAAAAGCCGCCTGAGGGAAATGGGGTGCACCCACCCCCCTCCAGTGCCGTAGCAGAAACCCTGGTGGGCTGACTGTTGGAGGCGACTCCCCCTCAAAGACCTTGTTCAGCAGAAAAGATCACTTGACTGGTGGACCCTTCGCCTCCACTCTGGAAGCGCCGCGCCCAGGGTTGTGCCAGAAGACGTGGGGCCAGGGACACACTGGGTTGAGATCCTGGGTTTTCCCAGAAAACCAAACGAGAGGGGCCCGATGTCCAGTTATTTTGCACAGCCTCTGCTTGCCTCCGTCAGGATGTCCACTCATCCGTCTGTCTGTCCCTCCCCCGTACTCTCCTCTCCCTCCCTGCTCTCGTCACCTTCCTCCTGTCTCTGTCCCCACTCGCGCACGGCCACTGCCTGACCAGCGCTCCTGGCAAGGTCTGCCCGGGGAGGCGGGGGTGGGGAAGGGAAGGATCGGGCCTCAGAAGTTCACTTTTTCCCTGAAACTCTTGTTTGAGGGCCTGGGGTTTCCACAGAGCTTCGTCATTTGATAGCAGACCTGAATAGGAAGCCGTTCTCCGCGACGCATTTACAAAGCTGTTAAAAAAGATCGTTAAGTCGTGCGCGTAGGCCCCCAAAATGAGCCAAGCCCCAGAGACCCCCGGTAAACCCCGGCATTCCAGAACTATCACGTTTCTTTTCTCTCTCCTTAAGTATGTGTTCTGAACACAAATGGAACAATGCAGTGTGCCCGCTGGGATGGGGACCGTCTTCCGGAAGAGTTAACCGGTTAGCTGGACGGACCGGTCCTTCCAGTGGGGCTGCGAGGTGGCTTGCGCTCCCTGACGCGGACTGGATCCCAGCACGCAGGGCGAGGGGACTCAGCCGCGCGCGGGTCAGCCGACTAGTGGGCTCTGATCTGAGAAAGGCCACCGTGTAGGGGTCCAGGCCCGCGAAAGGGCTCAGTTACCCACTTCACAAAGATGTGCTCTGCTTTACAAGGAGGGCCTCCCTTCCAGATGAGCCCCCGGGCCTCCTCCCTCCCTGCAGACTTGCTGGGTTACGGCACTTGGCCTAACCTAGGACACATGCGTGCTAACTGCCATCCGTTGCGTGTCCTTTGTCACACCCTACAAAGGAAGGTAAAGCTCTGGTGTCTTTGGAGAGACAGCGTGGCCATTCTCGAATACTGAAGCCTGCGTGGGGAGCTCAGAACATACTGCATTTGTGCAATGAGGGAGGAAAAAGATGACAAAAAGCAGGGATGTTAATGCAGTGGTCTCGGCCAGGCCTCGTGGCTTTTCTGTAATTTGCAGGGGCGGGGGGTGCAGAGGGGGGAAGGGCGAAGCCAGAGGCTGAATCTGGGCCCAGTGTGGCCTGCAAGGTCGGCTGTCCCTTCACATTCCCATCACGTGTATCCCAGTTGCCGTGGGTTTGAGTGAGGGCCTCGGGGCACGACACATTCGGGCCCCTTGTAGATGACACAGGCTGTCCTTAGATTCCAGAGTCTCACCTGACCTTAAAATCTGTCCCTCTCTTGCTTCCAGCGTTGCGCGAGATTTATATCTGCATTCGTCATTGTGTCCGTAGCCAGCGAAAGCAGAAACTTCGAAAAATCCATGCCCTTCCATTTCCTGGCCTTTGTGGTCTCGATATGTAACCATTTTCATACACATCTGAATGGAGATTGTCGTTCCCCTTTTTTTGGGGAACAAAAACAAACAAAAACAAAAACTGTTGCTCGTGAAAATACACACAGCCCAAAGCTAATTCTCCTATTACATTAAAAAAAAAAAATCAGTCTGCTTAGAGACATTTCATTTGCTGCATTGTCTTAATTCCCTGAAGGGACCACTTCGAAACGTCAGTTGTAATTTAGCCTCTGATCGGCCGTTAAATATTATTTGAGTGTCTCCTGGTCCTGTGGGGTGTCTCCCTTCAACCGTGTCTCCCCCAAATTGCACAGGTGACTCTGAAGTGGACGGAGGCCTTCAGGGGACCCGCTGATAGAACACTGTTCACGCTTCTGTCCTGTTTAGCCCACCAGCGGCTTCGAGCACATGAGTAAACCACAGCAGGTGGGCGTTCGCCTCCCCTGTCTGCCCGAGAGCCTGGACTTCCCAGGTGCCTCCACGTATTGGGAAATAAATGTCCATTTCAATTATTTGGTATTTTATTTGACTGTTTTGACCATGTCGTTTTATAGCAGCATTTTAAATGGCACTTTTCGTTCCTTTTTTTTTTTTTTTTTTTGCAATGGAAAAAAAAAAAAAAAAAAAAAAAAGAAGAGATTTATTTTGTGCAGAGAGCGGAACATCCTGTGTAATGTTGCTGACATAAAGCACTTTGGGGGGGAAAAGTGGAAATCTGTTTTCCATAAATCACACAGACTCTTGTACATTGTTCTATACACTCACGTAGAGAAACGAACTGCATCTATCATACTGGATATGGGGCCGATTTTACTTTAGGGGCACACATCTGGTGCTTATTGTCATAAATCTTTTAAAGAATTAGGTACACTTTTTTTCTATTAATATGTATAGTTTTGTGATTTGTCACAGTTATGTTTCGTATAATCATAAGTTATTTTGTCTTGTTTCATGAAGTCCTTTTTTTTTTTTTAATGTCAAAAGTAAAATGAAGGGATTGTGCACTTGGTACAGAATAAAACTGGAAATAGAGGTACACCCACCTGCCTGAAATCCGCCTCCAGCATGTCCTTTTAAAACACAATGGTAACAACCTTTTTGTTTGTTTGTTTTATTATTTTGTTTTGTTTGACCGTAAGCCTCCCTTCCTTTATTGGGATGGTAATTATAATTAAAAGCAGATGGGGGTGGGGGAGGGCGAGTCCAAGGCCGGCTTTAAAATGCCGCATTGCTTTGGGCCAGAGCTGTAGCCTGGATTTAATTATAGATATGAAGACGAAATGGCAGTAAAAATGAATGTGTCCCTGAATCCTTTACATGTTGGGAGTGTCCATAAATAAAACATGAAGTTTTATTTCATCAGATTTAATTAAAGCTTTTATACATGTTTTATTGGTTATTCTATTAATCTGCTTCCCAAACTGGATAAATGTGCTGGGGCTCGGGGCTTATGTGTGCCTGTTCAGTGTAACGCGACATCACGCTTCAGAAATGCCGCTGAGTGCTTGGTCCCTCAGGTGAGGGGGTTACGGCGCCCTGGCCACTGGGGATCAGCCCTGTTCCGCCCCGGTTTCCTAAAACCCTGCAGAAAAAGACACAAGCATCTGCTTCCCTTGAGCTGATACCCCCACCTCTGAAGCCCTCCCTTCTCCCAGAGGAGAAAAGGGCAGTTACCATTCCCTGCTTCCCCCTGACCCCCTGCCCCGTCCACGTCCACGCCACAGGCTTTGGAAGACCGCCTGACCCCTTGGCTGTGATGCACTTCCTTCCTCAGCTCCCATCATGGGAGTCGGAGCGGTGGGGGTCGGGGGGTGGTCAGGGCATTCTCACACCTGGCTGACCTGTACAGCCAAGGCCGAAAAGAGTTCATGTTCTCTCAAGGATCATGACTGGAAAACTGACTGTTTTCTTGCTACATTTATAAGACGTAAGGTACCCAGCAGAAGAGACGATGGCTCTCACGCACCCTGTCTGGCTCCCCAAGGGACTGTGGTTCAGGTTTTGAAGATGGAAATGGTGCCAAGTGACAAGACTCAGAGACCCTCTCTGCTCCTGAAATAAGGAGGCAGCTGGTGGGAGCGCGATTTGGTCCAGTGTCTTGGGGGAATGGTTTGGCGTTCCCTGGTGGAGCTGACGGTGCGCATGAGCCGCGATCCAGCAGTTCCGCCCTCTCGAGGGAGACTCTCTTGCATAAGTCAGTGATGGTTCAGATACAGGACGTTCATAGCAATGCGATTCACAATGGCCCCAAACTGGAAATGCCCCAACTGTCCATCAACAGTCAAATGAATAGATCAACTTTGCTAACACAATATAGCGAAATGCCACGCAGCAAAGGCAGTTAACGGAACTACACACACAGACTCGGAGCTGAGTCTTCCAAACCAGGCTGAGAGAAAGACGCAAGACAGACAAGAAAAGAACGGCGTTCTCCTCTCATCATAGCGTGATTGACTTGCAGATCTCAGGTGGTGGAAATATGAAACAACAAAGAAGATATCCATTCGCATAAGGGTCCAGGTACTGATTAACTCTGGTCAGGAAGAAAGGACACACAGACTTCTGGGGTGCTGACCAGCAATATTTTCTTTTCTGACGCTCTTGTTAGGGTACACAGGTGTCTGCTTTATAATTCTTTAACTGTGCATATATGTTTTATAGCCTTAAGTGTAAATACTCCTGATAGTCGGGTCTTGCCTCCCGACCCAAGGGTACGCACCCTTTTTCTGCAAGTGGCCACAGAGAACATATTTTAGATACTGGTCTCAGCGTCAGCTCCTCAGTGCCATCACTCGAAAGCAGCCACAGGCAACACGCCAACAAACGGGTGTGGCAGCGTTCTAATGAAACTGTATTTCTGGACACAAATTGGAATGTCGCACAACTTTCAGATGTCATGAAATGTTTCTCTTCTTACGATTCATTTCAACTATTTAAAAATGAAAGAAAAATTAAAAAAAAAAACATTCTTGATTCACGGGCCGTACAGAAACACACAAAACAGGCAGCGGGCAGGATTTGTCCCGTGGGCCATAGCTTGCCGACCCTAGTGGACTGAAGGAGCGTTCCCCAGCACTTCCCATGAACATCTACGCAAAGAAAACCGCAATTAGGACCCCCTGCTGGTCGTTCTGCTCCGTGGGGTCCTGTTCCTGGAGGAAATTCATGAATTCTATTGATGAAGCTTTTCTTCGTTTAGATTCTGGGTCCTGCTCCCCGGGAGACAGATGAATGCTCAGCGCTTGGAGCGCCAGCCGACTTTATCTCTGGATTTGAAGCTTTTAATAAAAGGAACTGGGCACACAGAAGTCTGTGGGAATTGGAAAACGAGCACCCATTCTTTCCAAGCTAACCAAATATTTGCTGGCTGTTGGCAGTCATAGCCAACCTTTTCCTCTGAAACGCTGAGAGGTTAGAAACAACGGGAGACTTCGTTTTTCTCAGGCCGTAGTTCTTACTCGAAGCCAGAGCTGCCTCTCAAAACCCGCAAGGTCCACAGGGAGAGGAGAGTTGGGGCTTCACATCCAAAGGCTCCACCAAGGAATGGTGGGAACATTCGGCTCGGGGGCCCTGCCAGGGCTACGGTCCTCCGAGCAGCAAGCAGGCCACTCAGCACCCAGCACCTGCCCCGGGCCCTGGCGCCCCATATGCCTCCCTCTGTAACCCTCACACTTAGGGGTTCTCAGCTCTGCCAGTGCTGCCTCTCACCTACCTGCTCTTAGACAGGATGAAGCTGAATCCACAGGGACAGGAGCCCCTGGCACCCTGTGGATCCCTGGCTTATGCTAAAGTCAACAATTTCAAAAGCACAGTTACTCGTGAGTCCTGTGTCATTTGCTAAGCGTTCACGCAGACTGAACCCTCTTCGCGGATCTCCCTGGCGGTTCCACGTGCTTGGGCTCGTGTGCTGTGCGCGGTTCTGATAAAATCTTCTTGGGCAAAATAACCTGAACCTTATAAAGAGAAGTGGAACGAAGAGACAGCTAGAGAACATCTATTCCAACTTCATCTTTTCACGGAAGAGGAAAACAGGCTGTTTTGTCCATGCACGCGTGCACACGCTCTTCGTTCGTTTGCTCATTCACCATTTATTGTGTACAAGAAACAGAGGCTGAAGTGGCTCTGGGCCTCAAGGAACTAACAACGGGCACATCCCAAGAACCATCTGCCCAAGAACATCGCCTGGGGTGCTTGTTAACAAAGCGCACTCCAGAGCTACTTGAGTGGGAATTTTTAGGGTGAGATGGAGGCACCTGCATTTTTAATAAACTCTCCACGTGGTGGTTTTTGCAAACTCAGTGTGTCCCTTGATACAGTGGAGGGGGCAGCCCTTCCACAGGGCCACAGTTTCCTAAGAGCTAAGCAGGAGAGGTGGGTGCCTAAGCTAATCCTAAAGGCCAGGTTAATCTTCCAGAAGCAGAGAGGCAGAGGAAAGGTACACCAGGCAGACAGTGGAGCATGTACAGGGCCCCAGGAGAAGGAAACGAACTTGCCAGGGTGGCCCGATAGGCCAGCTAGAGAGTTGGAGGGGACCCTGTCTCTGGGCTCTGATTGATTCTGTGTTGACCCGGAGCCCCAGCTCTTAACTACGTCCACCTGCTGAGCCCAGAGAACTGGTTCCCAAACCAGCAGAGGACGGTATGTTTGCCAGTTACTCTGCAACGAAAGAGTTCCACTGTCAGATTGGTTAGGAGAATGGTGGGTCTAAGCTACTTAGATTTCTTTACTGCAGGACCTGTCAGAGCCTTTACTATGCTGAAGTACATTGTGGCTCCTCAAGAAAGAGTTGGAGGATAAAGTCTGCTGAGCATGGAATACCCGTTAGCATTGCGGAAACCAGTTTGGGGGGCCCTCAAGAACTTAAAAACACAGTTACCATATGATCCAGAATTCCACTATTACACTCAAAAGACTTGAAAACAGACTAAAAATGGATATTTACACACCAGGCTTCCTAGTAGTGTTCCTCCCAGTAACCAAAATGTAGGAACAACATAAATACCCATCAGCTAATGGATGGATGAACAAAACGTGGCCTGCACACACAGCAGAATATTATTCAGCCTTAGGAAGGAGATTCTGATGTACCACCACGTGGGTGGACCTTGAAAACCTCAAGGTCGGTAAAATGAGCCAGACACACAAGGACCAATACTATACATGTGTGAGGTACCTAGAACAGGCCAAATCGTAGAGACAGAAAGAATAGAGCTTACCAAAGACTGGGGAAGAGGGGAAGGGGGACTTTTCCTTCAGTGGGTCCCGAGTTTCTGTTTGACATGATGGAAACGTTAAGTAATGATGGTTGTACAGCATTGTGACTGTGCTTTTTTACTGACGTACAGATGCCACAATGTGGCATTCATTTCAGGTGCCACACGCACTACTTCAACATGTCTGTGTTTATACTACGCTCAGCACAAGTGTAGCAGACATCCGTCTCCATACCTGCTGTCACGATACTACTGACTCTATTCCCTGCTGTCACGATACTACTGGCCCTATTCCCTATGCCATGCCTTTCATCCCTGCGACTTTTTCATTCCATAACTGGAAGCCTGGATCTCCCTCTCCCCTTTACCCTTTCTGTCCATTCCCTCACCCCTTCTCTCTAGCAACATCAATCTGTTCTCTGTCTTTATGGGTCTATTTCTGGGTTTTGTTTGTTCATTTGTTTTTATTTTGATTCCACATAGAAGTGAAATCAAATGGTATTTGTCTTTCTCCATATGATGGATTTCATTTAGCATAATACCCTATAGGTCCATCCATGTTGTGACAAATGGCAAGATCTTTGTAAAGCCTGAGTAACATTCCATTGTCTATATATAGTGCATCTTCTTTATCCATTCATCTGGTGATGGACACTTGGGTTGCTTCCACATCTTGGCTATTGTCAATAATGCTTCAGTAAATAGAGGGTGCATATATCTTTTTGAATTAGTATTTTTGTTTGGGAGGAGGTAAATAGCCAGTAATGGAATTATTGGAACATATTTTTAATTTTTTAAGGAACCTCCATACTATTTACCATAGTGGCTGTATCAGTTTACATTCCCGCCAACAGTGCATGGGCGTTCCTTCTTCATCATATCCTCACCAACACTTGTTGTTTCTTGTCTTTTTTATTCTAGTCATTCTGACAGGCATAAGGTGGTGTCTCATTGTTTGTTTGTTTGTTTGTTTGTTTTTTTACTTCCCCGATGACACAAATACATGTGTCTCTTGGCCATCTGTGTGTCTTTAGAAAAAAAATGTCTATTTAGGTCCTCTGACCATTTTTTAATCAGATTATCTATTCTTTTGGTGTTGAGCTGTATACATTTTTTATATATTTTGGATATTACCCTCTTGCCAGATATATCATTTGTGAACATCTTCTCCCATTCAGTAGGTTGTCTTTTTGTTTGGTTGATGGTTGTGTTCACTGTGTGAAAAAGCTTTTTACTTTGGTGGAGTCCCAGTAGTTTGGTTTTGCTTTTGTTTCCTTCGCCTGAGGAGAGATATCTAGAAAAATTTCTATGGCTGATGTCAAAGAGATTGCTGCCCATGTTTTTCTTCCAGGAGTTTTATGATTTCAGATCTCACATTTAGGTCTTTAATCCATTTTGAATTTATTTCTGTATATGGTGTGAGAGCAAATGTACTTAATGTCACTAAACTGTACACTTAAAAACAGTTAAAATGGTAAATTTTATGTTAACATATTTATTACCTTTTAAGGTTTTTTTTTTCGATGCGGGGCTTGAACCCATGAACCATGAGATCATGACCTGAGCTGAAATCAAGCGTTGGGCTCACCCAACTGAGCCACCCAGCACCCCTATGTTACATATATTTTAGCACAATAAAAAAAAGATAATGTAAACAGGACAACTTAGAGGGTGCCTGATACCTAGGAGACAATTTACAAAGCAAGCACCGTGCTTGGTAAGCTCTCTTCAGGACACACGTTGGGAGCATGGCTCTGGGACAGGTTAGTGTAGAGTCCCTGACAGTGGACATGGCGCCTGGCGGCTGAGAAGGCAGAGGGAGAGGGGATCCAAAGGGAAGAGGGCAGGTGGTTTGGAGCAACTACGGAAGGTGGCTCTGAGCCCATGGAGCCCTGTGCTGGCATAAAATCTCAGGAACTGAGTCAGAGATAAAGGAAGGAGGAAGGAAGGTGCCTGGATGTTGGTGTAGCTGAAGGAGGGGGTAGCGAGTGCATTAGAAGATGGATAAAGCAGCACTAGTACAGACCCAGCCGATCCCAGCATAGAGCAAATGCAGAGATATGGATTTCGTTCCTTCATTTAACACTTGTTTCCTGAGCTCCACACCCCACACTATATGCTGGCAACTGTTCTGGGTGCTGGGGATAACACAGACACACACGGTCATCCCTGCTCTTATGCTGTGATATTCTAGCAGGCTGCTGTTTCAGTCTGGTTGTCTGTGAAGAATGAGGCTATGAGTAGTGAGGGTTGTGTCCTCCAGGAAGCAGATGCCGAGACAGAGTTGGGAGTGCAAGAAGTTCACTGGACAATGTCACCCTGAGGGGACTGTGACTCGGCTGTCGCTGTCTTGGTTTTTCATTGGCTGAAGTCCATCCAGAGACTCCAGAGAAGTTAATGTGGTCAGCCCAGCACAGACCTTGTGGCAGTGCACGGGGGCAGGGTACTTCTGTGCCCACCACATGGGGCATTGGAGGGAACACAGGTCCCCCGTCAGTATGTTTTGTAGTTTGCCATGAAGAGGGCACGGGAGAGGTGCACTCACATACACTTTTGAAAATGGACTCCTGACTCAGTCCTTCCCCTGCTAGCTTGCTCTCTCTCTCTCATACACACACACACACACACACACACACACACACACACACACAGAGTCACTGGGATTTCAGGATCGTATGTATTTTCTCTCAAGGCTAGCCTACTCCCCACTGGGGAGCAGAGGATGAGGAAGCAGAGGATGCTTTTCCTCACATCCTGGGAGGGCATCGAGGAAGGTCGCGGACTTTGGTATCAGGTTGTTCTCTGCCACTTACACACTTCACAGCATCGTAAGTAAGCACCTAAACAATGCTACTCTGGGTCTGTTTCTTCTTCTCCAGCAGGAATAGTCATGCTTATCTCACAGGCAGCGGGACAAGCATGTAGATTATCTGGCCTGGGCACAGGTGACGTCCTTGCTAAAGAACGTTGCCATCCCCTAAACATAGCTGATTACGCAACCAGCACGGAGTGGTCACTTGTGACGATAGCACAGCACAGACCATGGTCCTGAGACCAGCACATGGAGCAGGAAGGAAGTGAGCTAGGTGAGAGCACAAGCAAGTCATAAATCCTCTGATGCCACTGCCTGCAAAAGTCTGTCTTTATCTGAAACTCAGAGCAACCTGGAGCACGCACAGGTGTCCCTTTGGCATCTTCCTGGGGCCGTTAGAAAAGAGAAGAACTGTCTTTAATTTTTTTTTAGTTTATTTATTTATCTCGAGAGACAGACAGAGTGAGCAGGGAAGGGGAAGAAAGAGATGGAGAAAGAATCCCAAGCAGGCTCCACGCTGTCAGTGCAGAGCCCAACATGGGGCTTGAAACCACGAACTGTGAGATCACGACCTGAGCCGAAACCCAGGGTCGGACGCTTAACTGACTGAGCCAAGAGCTGTCTTTAAAAGCGGGTAAGAGGTCCTCCTGTGTCAGCCCTGTGCCCTCTCCACCAGCCCCCCTCCCCGCACACCCCCCTCCCCGCAGAGCGAGGCACTCACACCAGCACCGGAAGCCTGCTGGCCTTCCCTTCTAGACCCACCCCAGGTATCTGTGGCCTCAGAACCCCCCGTCGGGGTGGTCCCGGGCTGCTCCCGGGCCAGCACAGATTTCTCCTCAAGTCCAGCCTCCCAAGAGGGGCCCAGGTCTCTGGTGTGCACTTCTAGGCCTGAGGGCTGCCCAGGCAGTAGCTGTTTGTGGGATTGTGGACACGGCCCAAGTCTGGAGCTAGACACAGAGACCGAGCTGGCCAACGTGAGCCTGAAGCCATCTCATGGCTGAAGATGGAGCCAAGGGTTGGAAGAGAAGGGGAGCGCGGAGCGAACGGGCAGGAGGCCCGCCTGGTTCTCCTGAACCTACTGAGTCCTGGCCCAGAAATCCACGAACTCTCTGATCATTCTAACGCACACCCGGCCTCCAGCTGGTGACGGAAGCACACTTGTTAAGAGGAGAGAATAGACTTTAGTTAATAGCCTTTCTAGCTTGTTTTGGGATTTTTAAATATTTAGATCTCTGAATTCATGAGCCTCTGTCTAAGACCCACAGTCTTGTCGCGGGGCCGTTACATGGTGGAGGCGAACCTGGGAGGATTCCTCGAGCTTGGAGCCAGCAGCACTCCACAAAGTACCAGGAGAGAAAGTGCACAGTGGAGAATCTCGGCCCCTATAGACTCTGTGCAGTGTGTCTCAGCATCAGGACCCAAAAGATCCTGTGATGGGCGCCAGAGAGCAAATGGTATACAATGCAAACATTTGTTATCATCTAAGACTTTTCAGAACAAAACGATGCATCGTTCTTTCTATTCCGAGGGCTTCCTGACTTGGCTGTGCCCTTCACATTGAGCATGTGTGGACCATGTCTCCGTGGATGGTACATGGAACGTGTGCACGCCTCAGTCCCTTGTGTGGCCCGTGTATGCGGCATGACCCGTAATGCCGAAGAGTGGTTTAGGGGTGCCCCTTGCCTCCTGCACATCTGCGTGGCACATGACGCTAACAGCATCTCTGGGGTGCTGCGGGCACATCTGTGGAGTCCGGCTGCCCAGCTGGTCTTCTCTCATCGACCCCATGTCATCTTCTCTTCCCCTTGGCAGGTACCCTGTGCTCACTTCTGCCTAGGCTTTCAAAGGGCTAAGTTCCTATCCCCTGAAAGAGTTGATGTGTGAGACCAAGGGCCCATGAGGGGAGAAGCTCCTTTGGCTCCAGGTCCCCGTGGTTGCCTACGGAATCGCAGCTCGGCCACTGAACGCTTTCTGGTCTAGGCGCCTGTGATGCTGCAAAGGAGCCAAGATGCAGGCCTGTCCAAGGCCACTAAGTGGACTAACCAGCACAAGCGTAGGCTCTTCTGTTTGCCTACGGTCACTTTTCCTCGGCCCCTAGCCTTTCTAGGGCCTCATCCCTAGTTGAAACTTGACTTGTCTGCATTGAGCCGTCAGCAGGCAGACTTGCACATGGCCCACGGCAGAGGCCAGCTGCTGTGGGAAATCCTGGGCTCTCGCTCCACTCTCTTTGCAGAGCTCAGCCTGGCCAGCCGGGCTCTGTGGGAGATTGGCGCTGCTTCAGCCATTCAGACTGCACCGTGGCGGAGGCAGTGAGATGCAGAAGGCGCTGGTCTGGGAGCCTAAGACCAGACCGGGCTCTCATCGGGTGACTGTGGCCAAGTCACTTCTGACGCAGCTCGAGCTTAGGAGTGAGAGGGCTTCGGAATCCACTCCATCTTCACCACTGATGCGAATTACTGGACCACTATGAACCTCAGTTTCCTCATCTGTTCAATAAGGATCATACCCAAATGACAGGGTTCTTGGAGGACTCACGTGCTTGTCACATGGCTGGCCCTTATAAAAGTTGCTTTCCCTTCCCCGCCTATAAAATTTAAGAAGTCGGGGCAGAGGACCTGTGCAGCTCGGCTAGGCTTTGGTGCTCCCACTTGGCTTCCTCTCTCCGAGTTTTCTCCAGGATCCATGATTGACATTCCTCTTGGGTCACCTCCCTCCTCAGCCCAGCTACGTTCATTGAAAAGTTTGCCATGAAACTGTTGCCCCTCCCCACCCCTAATGCCCCCCCCAGCCCCCCGCCCCCCCTCCCCCCCGCCGGCCATACAGGACTTTGCAGCTGCAGTGAGTCCACTTGGCAGTCAGTACTACTAATGATTCACCAGGAAGATGGATCCAGGAAGTTCCAGGGAGTAGGACGTGCCATCCTGACGTGTGGGGCCCACAGGGACCGTGCGGGCACTATGTGGCCGTAGCTGCCCAGGGCACACGATACCACATCTTCCTCTCTCTGCCTCGCTTTCTCTGGGCTGTGAGCTCAGGACTGGTGCAGACAGAGCAAAGCCGGGGTGGGGGGTGGTTAAAGCCAAGCTCCAGAAGGGGAAAGAGCAATTCCACATGGCCAGGGGGCGGGGAGCAGCAAGTCTGTTGTCTACACTGTAGTAAAGCCAGCCTGAGTTTGCTTAAGTCGGGAAGGGAGAGTTACTGAGAACACACAGGTAGAGGGGCGCCTGGGTGGCTCGGGCAGTTAAGTGTCCCACTTCAGCTCAGGTCGTGATCTTACAATGCGTTACTGAGTTCGAGTCCCATGTTGGGCTCTGGGCTCACAGCTCAGAGCCTGGGGCCTGCTGTGGATTCCGTGTCTCCCTCTCTCTCTGTCCCTGCCCCTCCCCTGCTTGTGCTCTCTCTCTCTCTGTCTCTCTCTCTGTCTCTCTCTCTTTCTCTTTCAAAAATAAATAAATTTTTTTTAAAAAGAAAAAAACATAGGGTACAAATGTAAGCAGGTACCACTCTCAGCTCTGGCATTCTCTCTCTCTCTCTCTCTCTCTGTGTCTCTCTGTCTCTCTGTCTCTCTTCCCCCCCCCCCCCCATCTTTCATCTCTACTCGTTTTGGCCTGGCTGTTCTATTCTTCTATCTATGCAGCCTCTGCTTCTCTGAGCCTCTGAGCCACGGAGCTAGCATATGATGCCCCTCCCACATTCCAAGGCTTATGCTTTACCAGCATAAAGAAAGAAAAGAGAGTACACCAGCCAGTCAGTCTCTCTCTACATATAGATAAGCAGATAAATATAGATGGATATGTACATGTAGAGCTAGACATATGGATATATATCCTATCAATCTGGACTTGTAATCCACAAAGAAGAGCTTCTGAGGTTCCCATCCTGGCCCAGGTACCCATGCCCGGTCTGACCAGTGGCGCCTAGCTCTTCTTCCTATATTCCCGAGCCAGGTTCCCCAGATGAGTGAGGGGGAAATAAGGCAGGGGGGCAGAGAGGGGTCTCTGTGACCCTGGCATAGCTCTAAAAGGTCCACAGAAGCCTACCCAGTGGGGCCTCTCTGAACAGCAGAACCATCACTGGAACATCAGGAGGAGCCCAGCTCCAGGATTACCATATATGAATAACTAACGCATGTTGGACCTTAACCAACACGATGCTTATCAAATCCCTGACTTCACCGACTACTGACAGGCCAAGCCGCTTCTTCCCGTAGTTCCTTGGCATTCAGCTCTCCGCTTGAGACATAAATAAAACTGCTTCAAGAAGAAAAGCTAGTGAGTGAGATTTTGAGAAGGTGGGCATGGAATTTGGAGCTGTCCACCTTCTATGTGCATTACCTAAGTGCCGTCTGGAGAGCAAGCATCAGTGGACAGAGGAAGAAGGGGGAGGGTCGCTGGTGCCCCTGTTTCTCTCCTGTTTAGTGGGACTAGAGGTGGTTTGGCTGCTCCATTCCACGGATAGAGGGATGCTTTTTAAAATTTTTTTAACATTTATTTATTTTTGAGAGACGGAAACAGACAGAGTGTGAGCAGGGGAGGGGCAGAGAGACAAGGAGACACAGAATCTGAAGCAGCTCCAGGCTCCGAGCTGTCAGCACAGAGCCCGACATGGGGCTTGAACCCATGAACCATGAGATCATGACCTGAGCCGAAGTCGGTCGCTTAACCGACTGAGCCACCCAGGCGCCCCAGATAGGGAAACATTTAAAAGAAAAACAACCACCACCAACGGGCCAGGAGGAGCTAACTAGACTTCCTTCTCGCTACACTCTATGTACGTAATTGAAGCTCCTCTTTATTCTTCCAAGACAGATCAGGTGCTCATTTGGCAAATGTCCCCTCCTGGCCTGCCTACTGGCTTTATAATTGCTGTTTAGAAGTTGGTAACGAGTGTGTGTGTATGTGTGTGTGTGTGTGTGTGTGTGTGTGTGTGTGTGTGTGTGTGGTGAGGGAGTCAGGGGAGAAGTTTTCATGGGGAAAACATTTTTTTCTATTAACTGACTTCTCAAAATGGGTGTGGTATACATATGTGCTGGGGGGAGGGGAAGCAGTAAATGCAACCCGGGTGCCCCATCACCATTACACTTACAGACATGATACATGCACGACCCAGGGCAATCAGGCATCTCCTGTGTACTTGTAGCCTGACGCTGAGCGTTGAGAGCCCCATGGAGATACTGTGAAGTTCGAACGAGGTAACACAGTGCTTGTCAGACTTTAATGTGTATTTGAGTTATTTGAGGACCCTGAGAAAACACCCCGTCTGACTCAGTGGGTCTGTCCTGGGAACGGCCTGGGCTTCTGCATTTCTCTCCAGCTCCCAGTTCATGCTGCTGCTCCTTATCAGGGACCACACTCTGAAAACCGATTACAAAGACTGGCACCTAAATCAGGAAGTATGCATCACCATACAGCCCAACATGCACACATGTAAAGACACTGGCCAACCTCACACAGAGGGTGTTCCTGGTTAAGGTTATCACGGCCTCTCGGGAAGGAGACAGTGAAGGCTCGAATATTTCCTGATTCTGTTTAGCCCCCTGCCTATTCTATTATTTCACATATTACCTAGAAGTCGAGAACTTTCGGAAATTTTGATTGAAACTTTCAGCAGTAAATTGCAAACCTCTAGAGTTTTGCTTGCACGCATACCAGACGATGTTTAGCAGTTTGCTATAGCTCTGTTATAGCGTGTGTGTACAAAAAGATTTCCCCTTCTGAAAGGAGGACATATTCTACTTAAAGGGAAGTTAGCCAATTTCTTTTTTTTTTTTTTTATGTCTTTTATTTATTTCTGAGAGAGAGAGAGACAGCGTGAGCAGGGGAGGGTCAGAGAGAGAGGGAGATACAGAATCTGAAACAGGCTCCAGGCTCTGAGCTAGCTGTCAGCACAGAGCCCGACATGGGGCTCAAACCCACGAACCGTGAGATCATGACCTGAGCCGAAGTCGGATGCCTAACCAGCTGAGCCACCCAGGCACCCTGGAAGTTAGCCAATTTCTGACACATTGCAAAGCTTGTTTCTTCACATCTTCCAGTACCCATTTTACCTAATACTCCCAGCACTCTGGGCCCATTCCATGGGATTTGGTTTATCCATCTCTGTGTTGTTTTCCTCCCAATTTACACAAAGAGCTGCCCTATACACATCAGGAAGCATGAAACCAAAGCAAAGAGATAAGAAGGATATGGTAGATCCATTCCAATGTCAGCCTCTGCTCTGAGGTTTTTCCCCAACACATGTGCCCTCCCCGAGCGTGGCTACCATGTCTAAAGAACCAATTATTCTGTGTTGCCACAGACCTTGAGGCATACCATCTAGAAGGATCCATCAGAGTTTATTACAGTTATTTACTGATCGCTCCTCTACTCCACTACCTTGGAAGAGATACAAGCTTTCCTGGGAGGGAGAGCTAATGACTTATTTATCTTTGTATTTCCTGAGCATGGCAGACTGTTTGACGTGGAGAAGTTAGTTGGTCAGTAGACTTTGTTGAATTGAATAGAACTGGATTGAAGTGGATTGAATTGAAGATCAATGAAAAATTATTTCTGAGTCCTTTGGAGAGAGTAGGAATTGTGGCTTCTGGGGTGAGAACAGGACTTTCACAGATCTAGAATGCCGAGCTGTGGGAAAAGATTGCCCGTGCAGGGGCTATGGCAGTTCAGTCTGGCTGGTGTGTATGGTGTGAGTGGTATCAGGAGAGAAGGGAAAGTAAGCAGGAGATACATCCTAGTTTAGGATAGACACAAATAGTTTAAGATACATCCTGTGTGATCTGGAGAAGCAAAAAACTATTTTAAACTGGTGACATGATCCTATTTGACTCACAGACAGAACACCGCAGCAAAATAAAGGATAGATTGGAACAGATTGAGACCGGAGGCAGGGATTTAAGGATCAAGACTCTGGTCCTTGGAGGGTTGGAAGGGTAATGTTCATTGGGCCCAGGGTAGGTGTGCAAAGTACCTACACCTCTGGCACGACCCAAGGGCTGCCCAAAAGTGTTCCATAATTTTTGCGGGACTTCATGAACCCTTTGGATGACGTTTGAAAAACCGCCAAAGATAGGCAAAATTTATTTTGTGTTAGAAGCCCATAAATGTGTTTAAGATTATGGGGGTGGCCATTTTGGCAGAATGAATTTCCCATCAGCCCACTTGACTTCACTTCCTGCCTTTCATGAAATATATGTAGAGAGAAAGCATGAGACTCCCCACTGGGTTCTGCATTCATGTGCACCTGCTGTCCAATTTACAGCTTGTGAAGGAGGTGTTAATTAGTTGGCAGAAGCACCTGAACAGGGAGTACTGGGTTGGCTGAGGGGGTGGGAAGGTCTCTGGCATTCTTTGTTCACATAGGCAGGAAACAAGAAGAAAGGAAACTCACGTTGCTGTCCAAAATGGCAACCTCCAGGCCAAGGCAAGTGGTGCCATTATAGCAGGTACATTTCTTCTCTAAAAAAGGAGTCTATTTCTAGATCCCTGTGATTAATATCAAATGCTTGTAAGAATTTACTGTTATACCTTCATATACTACTCTGAATTTTAAAGATCCTTCGGAGCAACGCGAGTGAGCTTGTGGCTCTTGAGTAGAGAAAAATTAACAGTGTAGAAGGAATATGATAAATTCCCAGAGGAGAAAGAGCAGAGACCAACTCCCCCCACGAGAAAGGGCAGTGACCGAGGGTCAGGACAGTCTTGGAGGTGGAGGGTGGAGAGGGGAAGTCTCAAATCCACGTGTGGCAGAAAGGATTTTTCACTTGCGGTCAGTTTTTGTAGAAGTTGGCTGCGTTGAAGTAGGAGATTCCAGGAAAGCACTTGTTGGGAAGAGAATAAGCCTAACCAAAGACCAACGTGAGCTTTCCTCTCTTTGTTTGCTCACAACACTCATCAAATCTCTGCAACTCAAAGTGAACAAATGAGGAATGAAATGAAGACAACTGACAGGATGTCATCAAGGAAAACCTCTTCCTTTCAGAGGTGGAACACGTGAGGTGCGGAGAAGGGACAGAACTCTGCCGAAGATCTTGGTCGTGGCATCCGGGCTTGCACCTTGGGCTCCTGACTTTTCTGCCCCTGATACTGTACTGTTTCTTTGAAGGTCATCAGAACACACCCAGGGCGGAACCCCCAAATTCCATCCAGCGCAGCAATTCAACGTCACCGAGATGTGCAGTATTGTTGCGGAAACAGCAGATCGGATACGACCAGAAGCAAGATACGACCAGAAGATACAGACCAGCACTCCGTTACCCTCTACTGACCACTGAGGAGATCAATCAAAGAGTTGCTGAAATACATACTTGTTGTTAGTTAACACATATTGCGTGCCGCCAGGGTGGCAGAAGACTTGGTGGAAAAAATCCAGAGATGCTCACATTCCACATAGAAAGAGTATGTGGAGACCACTTAGTTTCCACTTTGAAAAATGCCACGGAATCTTCTTAAAATGCAGCTTGCTCGGAAGGAATGCAGAAAGGGGAGCGCGGCATAAATAGGGCATAAATAGGGCTGTCAGCGAGCTCAGCACGCACTCTTTCAGGCTGCCCACGCAGGAGGCACCTGAACAAAGAGGGGAGAGACCCCTTTCTTCCAACCGCAGGATGGCTGCACCTGGCTTCTAATGACGCTGAGGTGTCGAAACAGAGAAAGACAAACAGAGTCAAGGAAATTCAGTGAGGAAGACAAATGAGGGCAGGCCTTTCTAGAAGATCAGAGGGCTCCAAGCTCGGCTGCTTCCTTCAGCAAGTCCTAATTAGCCCACGAGAAGACAAAACACACTGTGTTTTCCGGACTCACACCCCAGGGGAAGAGGGATCCGTGAGGTATATAATTAGGAGCAATTAGCAAGGGCTGGAGGGGAGCAGGATAGAATGTGGAACCCGCTTCATTGGATAATAACTTCCCCGGGGAATCGCGAGAGGCGGCCGGCTTAGGGCTTTTCTGAACCGAGTTCACCGCGGGCTCTGTGCTCAAGAGCTGGGGGACCGAGAGTGGGAAAGCAGAGATTCTCCACGTAATTTCTCCGTGGATTGTTTTAACCCCGCCCCCCACCACAGCCCCCGTTTCTAGGCCAGTGTGACACGCAGTAGATTTTCCATAATGTTTACTAGTGAGGAAATAAAGTGAAATGAACTAGTGAAGGAGATCCAGGCATTTGCGGTCCGTCCTAATCCCTACATCGGCTCCGAGGGTGTCAGTTACCAATGAGGCCTTTCCCACTGTCCTGGACTAGCCACCAACAGCCCCTAAAGCCGGGCACAGGGAGACGGGGGTGACACCTGCACTGGGGAAGGATCCGTTCGATGTAATAAGAGACAGTGGGCTTCCTATGAGTCTGCGTGGACAGATATGTGCGGGATCAAATCCAAGATCCACTAGTCACTCTCAGTGTGACTTTAAGGAAGCCATTTGCTCTCTCTGAGTCTTGGTTTTCTCATCTGCAAAATGGGCTTGACTTATACAGGCTTGTAGGAATTCAGATCACGTCCTTAGGTGGCTATGGGACACAACTGGAAGCAGCAAGCTAATAAATTCATTTACCCGAGTGTGTGTTTTGGAATCAGTTTATCTTGGAAGGCTCACCAGGGCACTTCATGGCTCAAAATTAGACATGCCAGACCTGGGAGACTTGGGGGGATTTTTTTTATGGCCAAGGTAGGCATCTGGCAATACCTACTTTTAGAGATTTTCAAGTTAAAATTGTGGCAAGCCTCTATCATGTCACACTTTGAGGCCATTCATCCATTTTTTTTTTTTTAGTTTTCCAAATTGGGTTTCCCTCCCTGTTCTTTTTTTCCCTTAGTTGTAGTAAAATATTTATAACATAAAATGTACCCCTTAAATGATGTTAAAGTGTGCAGTTTTGAGGCATTGAGCACATTCAAATTCTTCTGCACCTATCACCACCATGGGTCCCCAGAACTCTTTCATCTTCCCAAACTGAAACTCTGTCCCCACCCAACACTCACTCATTCCTGCCTCCATGAATTTGACTACTCTAGGAAGCTCATATAAGAGGAAACATACAATATGCATAGTTTATGTACCTAGTTTATTTCACTCTGCATAATGTCTTCAGGGTTCATCCACGTTGTAGCAAGTGGCAGAATTTCCTTCCTTTCTAAGGCTGAATAACTTTCCATATGGAGAGACCACATGTCGTTTGTCCGTTCATCTGTGGATGGACACAACACCTTTTGGCTGTTGTGAATAGCGCTGCTATGAAACTGGGTGTGTACCTACTTGATTTATTTGTTAATGTTCATTCATTTATTTTGAGAGAGAGTGTGTGTGCGTGAGCACAGAATGAGTGAGCGAGCGAGTGAGTGGGGTGAGGGGCAGAGAGAGAGAGAGAGAGAACCCCAAACAGGTTCCACGTTCCACACTGCCAGTGTGGAGCCTGACGCAGGGTTCAAACTCACCGTGAGATCGTGACCTGAGCCCAAATCAAGAGTTGGATGCTTAACCAACTGAGCCACCCTAGCGCCCCCCTAACTTATTTTTTTTTTTAAAGACTTGACTGTGTTCATAGGTATTTCATTGATCATCTCTCATAATAGCTAGGATGGTTTTCCCTCCAAACATGTCACATCAGTCAGATTCTTAACAGCTCACCCAAAAAAGAAGTTAGCTGTAAGCACAGTTCAGTCCACTGTTGATAATAGAAATTTATGGTTAAGCAAAAAAAAAACACTAAAGAGCTGCACTCTGGGTACTTGTCAGAAAGTATAATCTGAAATTTAATCCAGCTCAGTACCCTTCAAAAATCAGTTGAGGAACACCTTGTGAAATGAAGGCTGCTGGAAAGCTTACCCTTACAAAATCTGTTCCTAAATTAAGCCGGAGCCCATCCTGATAACTGGGCTGTGCTAGCATCCATGGAAGTGATTGCTCTGAATTGTGTTTGCTGCGGATTTTGTTCCCTTTTTCCTCCCGTGCTCTCTTTAGGACCCGCGGAAGAAAGTTCTCAAGTATTCGTATCAATTATGCCTTGCCAGAGCTACTGGGTTTTGGTGTTTTGTTATGAGCCCAGAATTGTATAACAAATTGTGTTCCTATCTTTGCTTTGGCTGCTAGGAAACTTAGACCCAAATTTGCTACGCACCTGTAGCAGAAGGCATGGGTAAATATAGAAGGTGGATTTTGTGTTAAGGTCACTCTGGCTTTGCCCTACAGTTACCATAATTTTCTCTCTGCTGTGATTTTCTCACTTAGTCCTTGTTGCTGTTGTGTTTGTGTAAATTACCGGGGGGGGGGGGGGTGGTGGTATTTGACAATGAGAATTTATCATTGCAAACTCTTGGCTGCAAACAACAGAAATCCATTCTAATTAGCTTCACCATAAATTAATTGATTAAAAAAGGAATCCTTGGGAAAGCCTAGCTCACCGAATTACTGAGAAGGGTGGAGAACAGGGCTCAGAAAATAGGCAGAATTCCAGACGGGCAGGGTGATGGGTACCACAGGTGCATAGAGAGCCCAGTAAGACACTGTTGGGTGGGGGGGAGACTCAGAGAGGGGATGAGGGGGGAAGGAGAGAGGAATGGAGGGAGGGGAAGGATGGGAGAGCAGAGGAAGAGCAGAATGAAAAAGCCAATCCAAGGAGAATTCTGCCCAAGCTTCAAGGAACAGAGCACTTTCAACTCCACTGCTTCCCCCCACCCCCCACCCCCCACCCCAGGGCATCGTCTTAGAGGCTTGGGCACTCCCGGGGGACCCTGAGCCCTAAGTCGCTTCCACAGCCACACACACACTTCATTACCTGATGCAGGTCAGGCTTCACTGAAGATTGCAGTGAACAAAACAGGAGGTTCTCACTTTCCATCGCCAATCCCCGCCCACCCCCCACCATGGCAGATACCTTCTGCTGTCCATATCCACCTCCATGTTTTCCAAGGAACCTGATGCTCCTCCTTCTCCTCCTGACCCCTCTCCCTGTGCTCACTTCCAAATTTGTAAGCTCAAAGACCTGTGGTGTGTAGAACCACATTCTTAGAATGCAGTTTACTGATCTGGTGCCTCCTGAGTAAATCCACCTCCCACACGCCAAAACCAAGCGGCTTATGAAATACTCTTCAACTCCATACAGGCCTTCAGAAGAATTCAGGTAGGTGCACGTTTCTCCATCCTGTGATACACCAAGAGCTTCACGTCCTCACTCAATGGCCAGAGACTCCACCCTGCACGAGTTCACTTTGGAAGCAACTCATCTGGAGCCACAATGTAGAAAGAGATTCTGAGGCACCCAGGGTCTGACTGTAGTATGGTTCCAGAAGTGCTGTGTCAGCAAGTTGGCCCCGCCCTGCCCCCTCACGTCCTCCACAATTCCAGGAAAGTATATTGTCACAGTGGGATGGTCTGTGTGCGACCAGAGAAAAGTAAGCCCGGATTTGTCAACCCTGGTCACCAGCGAGAGTTTCCTGACCAGAGGACTGGAAGATGCCCTCCATTTTGCAGGTGACTCCACTCTTGTCTTCTGGAGTCGGGATGGCTGCATTAAATCTGCACCACTTGAGGTTGCCAGTTCTACTTCCGCACTTACCAATTAAAGCTCCATTTCCCGGGTAGATTTTCACATTAGGGAAGGATACAGTGATCTGCCGACATGAATGTCTGGGTGCTCCCACGTCCCATTCTAAATCTTGCTGTAAACAGACACATTGGTATAGGGGCAGTAAACCCTTGAGTTTGTGAGTTTAGTCTGTGGGAGATAATTATCCTAGGCCCACTTAACCGGGATTGCACTGTGCCAACCACATTTCTCCATCTGTAGAGCTGAGTATCCCACCACAATGCTCAAGGCCATCCATCCACTTACTGCCATCTTGTGAGGTCCTGGAGAAGTTGCCAGCAAGGTTTTTGAATAATAGCAATGCTTACCATTTATCCAGCACTTACTATATGATAGGCACTATTCTACATGCCCTTTTGTAGGAAGAAAGAAAGAGAGAGAGAGGGAAGGAGGGAGGGAGGGAGGGAGAGAGGGAAGGAAGGAAGGAAGGAAGGAAGGAAGGAAGGAAGGAAGGAAGGAAGGAAGGAAGGAAGGAAGGAAGGAAGAAAGGAAGAAAGGAAGAAAGGAAGAAAGGAAGAAAGAAAGAAAGAAAGAAAGAAAGAAAGAAAGAAAGAAAGAAAGAAAGAAAGAAAGAAAGAAAATTAATGTAATCCTCACAGCATCCCTATGAGGTGGCATTACAATTATCACCATTTTAAAGATGAGGAAACTGAGGCACAAAGAAGCTAGGAAGCCTGCCCAAGGGATAGAGTCAGGATTCAGTCCCAGGCAGTGTCCCTCCCGAGCTTGCACTCTGGAGTGTTATAGCGCCTCCAGGGACAGATGACATTTCTATCTTTGCTCTGCAACTTTTGTACCTTGGACAAACTACAAATAGCACATCTGGAAATTGTTCACATGAGGTTATTGGGTAGAAGCTGTGTCTAGTGGCTTAGAGTGCCTTGGTGTTGGAAAGCAAAAGAAAACAAAATGGGGAAGGAAAAAAAACCCAACCCATGTGGTACGTGCCAGGTTGTTCTGCAAATGCCCCAAAGTCATGTCTTCAGCGTGGGAACTGACCAAGAAGACTCAGCCAGAAATCCACATGGACGCTGAAGGATCATTCCAGGGGAAACACTCCCTTATTGGCCCAAACAACCTTGCTAGACTCCTGCCTTCGCACGCACACCTCGTCATCAGTGATTTGTGATACCTGCATGGACAGACACCACACGTGTGCTGGGGAGTGTGGAGAGTGAGCTAGCTACCAACGTCAAGTCTCCACAGAAGGAAAGAGAACAACATGACGGACCCCTCAGCCGGAGAGGGTCTCCTTCTGTGGTCAGTGCGAGCCAGGCATTCTGGCTGCTAACAAGCAATGTTGCTCACTTTGACACATCAGCACGGTTTACAACACCAACTGGTTCATTGCACTCGGTCTTCCTTTGCTCTCCTACGTCAGACCACCCTCTAAGAATTTGAGAGCTAGAGCGTGATGGATTCCTCACAAATCCCATAGCTGACGCCCAGGACAAACGCAAATCAGGGGGAAGCCTGGGGTGGGATGTCCTCATCAATACCGAAGTCATTTCTCTCAGGCGGACTTGACAGAAGCCAAAGCATTCAACTGAGAGTCTCCTCTGGCATCATTTGAGGTCCCCTCTTTGTCTACACTGGCTGAGGAATCACTAAGTCCACATCCACCCTCATGCCCACTGCCTCTCTTTCAGTGTTTGTACATTTAGTTGTACCCTTTTTGGTATTGGAACATAGGATTCCTATAGCTAATAACATAGTTTTCATCAATACTAAATGGTTAGCGATATTTACCATTAAAAAGGGAACGAGCACTGCACAATGTCACCTGCTGCCTGTCTGTGCCTGAGAATAAAGCCTGGTGCTGACCTGAGCCTGGCCCAGGGCTCTGCCTCCCAGACTTCTCGAATCCCAATCTCTGCCTAGCAGCCAGCCTCGTGGACACACTGCACTGGGCTTGATCCCTCCGCCTGACTGTGTCTTGGCCTATGAGATCCTACCCTGATCTGGGATCAGGTATTTGTCCCAGACTCTCCAGCTGCCTGGAACCCTGTCATTATCCATGGCCTCCCTCAACTCTCGCCAGTGATGGGCCTCTTCTGTCCAGCCTCTCAGGAGAAACTGACCTCCCTGTTTTTTTCCTCTCCCACTGACTGTACTTTTTTAGTGACTCATTAATTTTTACCTCAGTATCTCAGCCTTAGAGGCAAAAATGCCCTTAAACGTGGACAAGCCCTCACCTTCCCTCCTCTAAACAGGGGAAATACTTACCTATGTGGATGATTTAGTGACTACTCAGTTGGCTCAATTCATGCATTTATCAAATGTTTTGTTTACCAAATGATACATACTTAGAGTAAAAAATCCAAAAACTGCAAAAATACATAACAGAAAAAGTAAAGGTTGCCATTAGTCACACCCCATGAGATAACCGCCAATAACAGTTTGGTATACATGGAGATGCATAGATGTATAATTTGAGTTTCTTGAAACAGTAGTGGGTTTATACTATGCGTATGGTTTTAGAACACCCTGAACATCTTTTTCTATCAGCCCATATAAATCTCCATTTTCAAAAAGACTAGTGGGGCGCCTGGATGGCTCAGTCGGTTAAACATCCAACTCTTGATTTTGGCTCAGGTCACGATCTCACAGTTCATGAGATCGAGCCCCATGTTGATCTCTGCACTGACAGCTCAGAGCCTTCTGGGAATATTCTCTCTTTCTCTCTCTGCCCCACCCCTCCTTGTGCTCTCGCTCACTCTCTCTCAAAAATAAAGAAACATTTAAATAATAAATAAAATTAAAAAGACTACGCAGTATTCTATTCTGTAAATATACCACAATTTATCAACACATACCCATGAACAAGTACTTGGTGATGGACATCTGGTTTGTTTTCAGTTCATGTGCTATGACAATGCACAGTGAGTATCCTTGGACATTAATCTTTGCCTACTTACGTGTCTCTGTAGGGCTTAGACTTTTGGATGTGGCAGGTCACCTCTGAGCCTCAGTTGCTTTTTCCATAACATGAAAGTAGCTACAGAAGGCTGTGAATTAGATGAGATTATTAACATTGAGGTAAGCATGTGTAACTCACTCCAGCTGCCTAGTATCTAAAGCTCTACTTCATGAGTCTTGGTTGAGGGCAAAGACTTCTTTCCATTAGACGTACCCAACATGTCAGATGCTCACCTTCCCAGACTCCTCTGGAGCCAGGCAAAATCATATGACTTGGGCTCCACCAATCCAATGCCCTAACAGTATACTTTGACTTGGGAGCTAGCATCATAACAGCCGAGATGAGAGAGCACACACACACCTGGTCTCTGATGGCCGGGGCGGTAACAGTGAGAGCAAGATCAAGTTCTCATCAGAAAAACAGCAACGGCTCAAACTGTAGAGTCTGCACATGGTGACTGACAGCCGCAGAAGCTTCTTCATCAGAACAGCTCTGATGGATTTGGACATTGTTGCTGGCAGCATAACTTAACCTCCAGCTTCATTCTTCAGATGCTGTGACAACTCTGAATTACTCAAAATCCTATGAATAAAGTCATTTTCTGGTTAAATTAGCCAGGAACATTTTCTGTTGCCTGTAATTAGGAACATTGTCTACTACATATGCATAGCTGTAAAACAGCATATGAAGAGAAATGATATAGCGGATGTTCCCTGTTGCTTCTCAACAACCATTTCTCCTTCTTCCTCGCTGACGGGGTGGACATTTGACCCAGTTTCAGCTAAGGTAAGATAAAGAGTGGGTATCTTGGGACTTCTGGGAAAGAGTGTTCATTCCTTCCTAATAAGAGAGAAGTGAGTGCAGAGAATGCCTTTGGGTCTCTGCCCTCCCCCACCCCCCCTCAGCTTCTGCCCTGGGACGCTGTCATGTGAGAATGAGTGGCTGGAAGATCTGGCAGCTATTTTCTGACCCCGAGGAGAGAAATTGCTAACACGACGGGGATGAATGACAAAGCTCAAGAGTGGAAAGAGCCTTGGTCCTTCACAGATGCCACTGAATTTCCAAAACAAACTCGGATTGTTTCCTTCCAGACTATCTGCTGAATGAAAAAAATAGTCACGACTTATGGCATTAAAATTCAGGTGTTCTGGGGGCGCCTGGGTGGCTCATTCGGTTGAGCTTCAGCTCAGGTCATGATCTCATGGTTCGTGGGTTCGAGCCCCGCATCAGGCTCTGTGCTGACAGCTAGCTCGGGGCCTGGAGTCTGCTTCGGATTCTGTGTCTCCCTCTCTCTCTGACCCTCCCCTGGTCATACTGTCTCTATCTCTCTCTCAAAAATAAATTTAAAAAAATTCAGGTGTTCTGTTACTTGCAGCTGAACACACTCTAATTGATACAACTTGAGTATCTTTATAGCAGCTGCGAGAGGCTGCTAGGCTGAGGATGTTGATGTACCCGGAACTCAACTATCTGACCCTGTTTCCAGTTGCAAAGCTATCCTGAATTATTGATGACATCTAGATATTTTTTTAATGTTTTTTATTTATTTCTAGGAGAGAGAGAGAGAGAGACAGCGTGAGCAGGGGAGGGTCAGAGAGAGAGGGAGTCACAGACTGAAACAGTCTCCAGGCTCTGAGCTGGCAGTCAGCACAGAGCCCGACGCGGGGCTCGAACCCACGAACCGCGAGATCATGACCTAAGCAAAAGTCGGACGCTTAACCGACTAAGGCACCCAGGCGCCCCACATCTAGATATTTTTAATCCAAAGAAAACTTTCAGATAGATTGGTCTGTTAGTGTTGGAAGCCTGGTCTCACTTGATGCACTCTTTGGGAGACTATTAAATTATCACAGATTGGCATAGACCAAAGTAGCCATCTATACCCCGGAGCTTAGCCTCACAGGGTTTCTTGACATAAGGATGTATGGTACTCAGAGCCTCCTGATACACCTGTGGCTGACTTCGGGGTCTTAGGCTCACATCATATGTCTGTCTTCTCTACTCTAGAGAATATACACAATGTAACACTTCTCCCACTTGCCATTATTCTGCAATTTTTTACATTCATCATCCCATCTTGGCCTCCGAGAAACTTCACTAGGTGGGTATTATTTCTCCATTTTGCAAATAAGGAAAATCATGTTTAAAGAGTTTAAATAATATGCACTAAGTCACACAGCTGGTGAATTATGGAGAAGCAATTCAAATTCATGCTTTTTCCTCTACCTCAGTGGTTCTTATTAGCTGCCCATTGAAATATCCCAGGGCGCTTTAAGAATACTGGTGCCTGAGTCCCAGCCCCACAGATTCTGATATAATGGATATGTAGAGAAGTTTGAACACTGGGATTTTTTTAAAGTTTATTTATTTACTTTGAGAGAGAAGGTGATAGAAGGGGAGGGGCAGAGAGAGAGAGAGAGAGAGAGAAAGAGAGAGAGGGAGAGAGAGAATCTCAAGCAGGGTCTACACCGTCGGCCAGGGCCTGATACAGGGCTCAAGCTCATAAACCATGAGATCATGACCTGAGTCAAAATCAAGAGACAGAAGCTCAGCCTACTAAGCCACCCGGGTGCCCCTGAACACTGGGATTTTTTTTTTTTTAATTTTTTTTAAAATTTATTTCCGAGAGAGAGAGACAGCATGAGCAGAGGAGGGTCAGAAAGAGAGGGAGACACAGAATCCAAAACAGACTCGAGGCTCTGAGCTAGCTGTCAGTATAGAGCCTGACGCAGGGCTCGAACCCACAAACCATGAGATCATGACCTGAGCCGAAGTCAGACGCTTAACTGACTGAGCCGCCCAGGTGCTCCCACTGGGATTTTTTAAAGACGTTTTAAAAATTCATTTTTCAGAGACAAAGAGACAGAGTGTGAGCAGGGGAGGGTCAGAGAGCAAGGGGGACATAGAATCCAAAGCAGGCTCCAGGCTCTGAGCTGTCAGCACAGAGCCCAACGCAGGGCAAAAACTCACAAACCACAAGATCATGACCTGAGCTGAAGTCGGACACTTAACTGAATGAGCCACCCACATGCCCCTAAACACTGGGATTTTTAAACTAGCTTTATAGAAGTCTAATTTACACAGCATGAAATTTACCCATTCTAATTGTTTATAAATTTAATTACTTGAAAAATATAGAACTGTGCAGCCAATCACCACAATCCTGTTTTAGAACATTTCCATTATCCCCAAAAGTTCCCTCCTACCAATGTGCAGTCAATCCTTGCTCCTACCTCTGGCCCAATATCCAACTAATCTTTCCGTCTCTATCAGTTTATTTTTGTGGGTGCCCATATAAATAGAATCAGACCATATGCAATATTCTGCATCTGCCTTCTCTTACATCTCATAACAGTGCTGAGGCTCACTGATGTTACAGTATGTTCCTTTTTTATTGATTAGCAGTAATTCCACTGTATGGACATACAATAGTTTGTTTATCTGTTCAGCAGTTGACATCCATTTGGGTTGTTTCCAGTTTGGGGCTATTATGAATAATGCTGTTATGAACATTTGCATACATGCCCTTGTGTGGAAATATACATGCCTCTTAGATATCTTTCTACAAATACACAGAGCAGAATTGCTGTATTATATGATAGGTTTATGTTTAATTTTTTTTAAGTTTATTTATTTTGAGAGAGAGAAAGAGAGAGACAGAGCCAGTAGGGGAGGGGCAGAGAGAGAGGAAGAAAGGGAATCCCAAGCAGGCTCCACGCTAAGAGCATGGAGCCTGACACAGAACTCCAACCCACAAAACCCTGAGATCATGACCTGACCCGAAACCAAGAGTCAGATGCTTAACTGACTGAAGCACCCAGGCTCCCTAAGTTTATGTTTAATTTTTTAAGAAACTGGCAAACTACATTCCAATGTGTACCAGTTCACATTCCCAACGACAATGATGGGGAGTTCCATTTTCTCTCTACGTCTTTGCCATCAGTTAGTGTTCTCAGTGTTTTTACTTCTTAATTTGTGTTCCCCTGATGACTAATAACATTGAATGTCTTTTCAAGGGCATATTAGCCCTTTATATATATCTTCTTTGATGAAATGTCTATTCAAACGTTTTGCCTATTTTTTAATCAGATTGTCTTCTTCTACAAGTGTGAGAGTTCTTTTTTTTCCTGATGTTTATTTTTGAGAGAAAGACAGAGTTCATGTGGGGGAGGGGCAGAGAGAACGGGAGACACAGAATTTGAAGTAGGCTCCAGGCTCTGAGCTGTCAGCACAGAGCCTAATGTGGGGCTCAAACCCACAAATGGTGAGATCATGACCTGAGCTGAAGTTGGATGCTTAACTGACTGAGCCCCCCAGGAGCCCCAAGTTCTTTATATATTCCAGCAACAAGCCTTTTATCAGACATATAATTTTCAGATATCTTATCCCAGTCTTTTCATTCATATTTTCATTTTGATGAAGTATAAAATATCGATTTTTCATCTTATGGGTTATACTTTTTTGTCATCTCTAAAAACATTTTTGGCCAACTCAAGTCATGAAGTTTTTCTTCTACATTTTCTTCTAGAAGTGTTACAGTGTTAGCACTTACATTTGGGTCCGATAGCCACTTTGAACTCATTTATGTGTATGATGTGGGGTTTTACATATGGAAATCTAATTGTTCCGACACCATTAACTGAAGAGACTCTTCTTTCTCCTTCGAATTGTCTTGGCATCTTGGTTGAATGGGCACTGGAATTTCAGGTCCCCAGATGCAGACAAAGTTGAGATCCCACTGGCTAGTATTACCATCACGAGGTCTCTTCTGCCCTTCCACACTGATGTGCTATAAAATCTAGAACACTCTCCTAGCCTGATGAGAGTCTGTGATTCTTCCCTGGAATTTTTGCAAATGCTGTCACTGTCAAGCTGGACAGAAACTTCCAGAGGGACCAGATTATACAAAAGTGATCTTAAACCTAGAAATAACTGCAACCTACACTTATCTGCTCTATTATACCCTGCATGAGTCACACCTAGGTCTGCTCTTCCCATCAGACTGTGAGCTGTTCAAAAGCAATGATTGCGTTTTAATAATAAAAATGACATTGACGGCCACCATTTTGAGCACCTGTGATGTTCCAGTGCTATACTCTGTACTTTAGAGATATTATCTCATGGAATTATCATTGTCTAAGATTCTCAAGTTATGTTTCACAGAGGTTAAATAACTTGCCCAAGGTCACACAACCAGTTAAATGGCAGAGCCAAGATTCATGTCGTGGAGAGTCTTTCTCTAAAACCTTGAAAAATAACCAAGCAAGTATTACTAGATGGCCCAGTCCCTCCCAAGAATGACTGAGTTCTCTGACCTGTTGCATACCACTGATATAATTGCAACACGAAAAACATGGATGTTGGGGCACTCGGGTGGCTCAGTCAGTTAAGCTTCTGACTCTCGGATTCAGCTCCTATCATGATCTCCTGATTTCGTGAGTTTGATCCCTGAAAGAGGGTCTATACTGGCAACACGGAGAGTGCTTAGGATTCACTCTCTCCCTCTCTTTCCGCCCCTCCCCCACTCATACTGTCTCTGTTTCTCTCAAAATAAGTAAATAAACAAAAAATATTTGAAAAAGAAAAGCATGTACATTGTTAGAAGTGGTGGGCAGGAGAGGCCTGCGGAAAGCGGGAGCATGAGTGTGCTAGGTCTCTCTATCAGGTGGTCCTCATTGGCTCTGTTTTGATTTTCTACCATGATGACAATTTGGAATTTTTACCCCCCTGCGGAAAGTGACGGTTCATTTCGCATCTTACACGGCTGCTTTACTCTGCTCTGGACGTGTATTTCCCTGACTCTTGGCAACTGTCAGTTTTGACCTTTCCTCTGGCGTGACAGGGTATGACCCTGGGACTTTGGGGGAGGCCTGTGTTCCCTGTCCCCAGCCACCCACGAACGTGCGATGCTTTGTCTGTTTTCCTCTGTTGCTCTTGTAACAGCCTCTTCACTTTTTTAAAAAATGTTTAAACATTTTTTTTATTATTGAGAGACAGAGAGAGACAGGGATGGGCAGGGATGGGCAGACACAGAATCTGAAGGAGGCTCCAGACTCTGAGCTGGCAGCACAGAGCCCAGTGCAGGGCCTGAACTCACAAACCGTGAGATCGTGACCTGAGCCGAAGTCGGACCCTTAACCGACTGAGCCACCAGGCGCCCTAAGTCTTCATTTTGGAAGGCGATGCGGCGGAAGATCCCGGCGCTCTTGCTCGGACCACATTCCCACGGGTGAGGCACCGCTCCAGATAGGGCCCACCTGCCGGCCTCAGCTGCTGGGAATTCGGTTCATGCAGCCCGGGGGCCCGCAGCAGGCAGGCTGCAGAGAAGGGGCGGTGACCCCCACACCTGTTCTCCCTCCCCGGCTGGTGCTGCCGCTACCGACGCCTTCCAGTCACAGCCACTGCCCCGGGTCACACCACTGCCCACCTGGCCCGGCAGCCCAGCCCAGTCCTGCACGGGCTTCTCTGCTCGGGCAATCAGAAGGGTCTGCAGCTCGGCCTTCCACCGGAAGACGCCAGCACCCCAGCGGCCGACTCGGCCCAGTGTTTTGTTTTCTGATAGAAATCGCGGGGCCGTCTTCACCACGAGTCACTGCTCTACCAAGGAAATAGCCTGGGTTAAAACGCAGCCCACACCAATTAATGTAAGACAATTCGACGTCCATTTGTCATCGGCTGTAACATGCAGGGCACTCACAGGTCTGTGGTGGCCAGATGTGTTTTTCTGAAACAGATTTGGTCCAACAACTTGTTCATGACTTTGCAAATCACCGTGAGCACTTGCTACTTGGAATTGTTGAAGGCTAATGCGTCAGTAATGCTCAGACACACAATAACTGTCGTTGGATCTGGCACTCTGGACGGTAATGCCAAACACCAGGACGGGGCTCAGCTTTCTTCCCGACCTCTGATACTCAGGATTTTACGTGGAGGAATGGAAAAAACACTTTGCACGTGGTCAGAAGTCTGGGTTCTGACCTTGGCCCTGCTGCTTTCTGGCTGTGTTACTTTGGTCAAATTGATTTCTGTAAGCTTTAGTTTCTGTATTGGACATTAGGACTACCTCTGTATTGCCCAAGTCTTAGCCTGTGTCATGCAAACCTGAAATATTCTCTAAAAAAATTGGGCTTAGGGGTCTGGTAAGTTGGGGAGACTTCTTGGGAATCCATTTTGCCCCCCCCCCCCGGAAACCTCCCATGCCTCTTTCAAGGCTCTCCTCTAAACTTTGATTCTCCATAAAGCTCACTCAGATCCATCCTCCCCCAGGAGAATCCATCCCTTTCTCTCTTCTTCTCCTAGAGCATTTTGCAAATTCTTCCACCCTAGCACTCATTCCATAGAACCTGATTTATTTCCACAGGTCTGTCCAGTGACCTGTCTAGTCTTTTCCCACTCATTATATACCCACGACCTAACACAGGCATGATGAATAGTAGGTGCAACACAGATGTTGATATGAACAGCTAGTAATCGTTGTTGGGTGACTGGGTATGGGTTTATGCTCCACTGCTCTCCAATAACTGTTTTTGTTGATCATACACGTTTCTTCCTTCCCTTCCTTAAGAAACAGCTTCTCCTCACCTCCAATTATGTAATTCTGGTGGGGCCGTGGGTTGTAGCACTCAGCCCCTTGCCCATAGCCATGAGGGGACTCAGCCTAGCCAGTCATTTTACTTTATCATCTTTTCCCAGTGACGAGGTGGGGGAGGGGGAGCCTGTGACCCAAGCTAGACCCAGCAAGGTTCTTCTCTAAGGTTTGTTTCATTGTTGTTCATGGCTCCTGTATCAAATTTTTGTTTTTATGTTCATTCATACTTTTTAACCACATGAACCACCTTCACATGGAGCCATAAAGGTCTCAGCAGTCACTCATATTAATGCATCCCATGACAGCACTGGGGCACCAAAATTCAGGAAGAGGACTCTGATGTCCATGTTTACACCTCCACAGGTTATGTGCCCAGAAAAATGTGACGTTGACCTCTGTGTGTCACAGACCTCATCAGGAAGTCTTCCATCACATTCTGTTGGATTGCTCTGTGACGTTTGATCTTTTGGACCATTGCTTCCTCTATGGAGCTCCTTCTCGCTCTGCTTTCTGGGACCTGGCTCTCTGTTCGTGTTCTACTCGCTCTCCGTTGGGTCACCCCTCTCTCACTGCCTCTGTGGACTCTTTTTCTGTGGAGTTGGTCCTCCAGCAAAGAAGGAGGAGTGTTTTCCCTTTTGGGTCATAGTTACTGGAGGACATGAATCAGAAGCCATTGATGGCCATCATCTATCATCTTTGGGAATCTGTCTTCAGCGGGTGGGGACAGGGTGGAGACAGAGAGATGGTGGGAGAGAAAGTGCGTGAGAGGCCATGGACAGTAGCCAATCTCTGAAGTCCAGCAGTTTCCCTCCCTCTGATGCTGTGAGCACACCCCTTAATACTTAAGTGAGTTTGGGTTCCAGTCAATTGTCTAACTCAACTAAAACACAACTTTAACCATCCCCCACCTTTGGCTCCTATCATCCTGGGAACCTGATGACTGTAATGGCACAGCACGGTGACATAAGGACAAAGTCCATGGTCTCAAAGAGGGAGGCAAGATTCCAGGGCCCAGAACTGGTTTCTCCAGACCCCAACTCCGGAAACGAGCACTTTTGCAAGACATCTTTGTTCCTGGATAGACTTTCAGAAATCAATCTACTCCTTGCCTCCAGCATAGCCCTCTGAGAAATCTGCAATCCTTCAGAAGGATTCCTATATTTGGATGCTGACTCAGCCAAAAAAAATATTTTTTTTTTTTGCCCCCTCAACTAATTTAATTCTGCAGGCCCCACGGTGACTGACAGTGTTCCAGATTGGGAGCACTGTAACTGAAGGCAGCAAGTTGCCTGCTGTTATTTTCCGCTTTGTTCTAGTTTAATTGCTCTTGTACATGTGCCTATTACATGAAGAGCTAAATGAAAACTCCACAGGACTGAAAATAGCACCTAGAATAGCATTATGTCCCCTCAGAGTCCCCTATTCGACTACAGCGAGGCAGGTGTTTTTCTGCAGAAGGAAAGATTTTTTTTTTTTTTTAAGTTATTGGAGATCTGGGGGGAATTGATGGCTACAATTTTGTCTTGCCTATGCCACTCCTTCTGGCAAATTCTCCCATTTAAGTGACAGGTGTCCACTGTACAGCCACCACGTCTTGCTTGATGGAGTCAAAGGAGATAGAAGTTGTATGACAGTCCTTAGGTGAAAGGTGTCATTTCCTTCATTGAATGGGAGTGGGTTTGCATCACAGGAGGCTCTGATAATACACATAGGACTGTGCTCTTTTTAAACTGTCGCAAACTTTTCTCGGTGTTCAAGTGGTAATGGCCATAATGGTTACTGTATTGTGGTTTGGTCAATGCCTTGCGCTTCTTCCTCTATCCTGGAACATAGGGAGGGGTTGGCCTCACAGACTGTTTCCCAAACAGCTGTGGCAGCACGCTTCCCAAAGTTTGACCAATGGGAGGGACTGGCTCTTGTTCATTTTGTCACCAAATTTGAGAATGAAATGGAGCAAATAGAAAGCAGAGGACTGGGATACAGAGAAAAACTTATTTGAGCTTCTGGATCAAGCCATACCTGAAATCAGAAATCTTTAGGATTTTCATTTATAGGAGCCAATAAATGCCCACTATTCCTGCCCCCCCCCCACTTTTTTTGTTATTTGCAACTGAAAGAATCCAAACTGATATTGATCATTTCACTGCTTGGGTTCTTCCTCATGGAGACGGATCTTTTGAGGACCCATGAGGAACATGAAGGATACCTACCCTCACTTCCATGCTCAACCCTCAGTTCCCAGCTGGTTCTCCGGCTGCTCTTTGGCCTCACAGCTGTGCCGACTTTGCTAATTCCACATGGGTTCAGTTCCCAAACAACTGTCTGGTTTCTTTCTTCAAGGAGCAATCGAAGTAGAAAGCACAGAACAGAGGTTCTCCAAGTGTGTGATCCCAGAACCAGCAGCATCAGTACCACCTGGGAACTTGTCAGAAATGCACATTTTCAAGCCCCAGCCAGATGTCCGGAATCAGAAATGCTGGGTGGCGCTCAGAGAGCACTGTCTCCTCGTAACCAGCCTGGCAGGGAATTTGAACGCGAGCTGCAGCCTGAGGACTGGCATAGAGGAGGTCCTAGGTCACTGGAGATGCAGAGCAGACAGGATCAGCATTTGCAATGAGGACATTTGCAAAACCAAACTAAGACCAGGATAGTATCTTCTGAGAAACGCTTTATGACACAGAGCCTACAAATTTCAGGCAGAGCAGTAGATCACAGATGACGTTTGTCAAGTGTGGAGACCGAGACAGGGTTAGGACATCACGGACTCCTAAAGTTCTCTGCATGCCACTACAAGTGAGGTGGGGGTGGGGGTGGATCAAAAGCAGAGAGATTTAGATGCTTCTCCTGCGGCAGAAACCACTCAGTGAAGCAGCTATTTTAGAAGAAAATAAATTTCTCAGGAGATCCCATTTTGATATCTTCTCTGGTGTTTTCAGCTTAGCAATTTGGGAAGTTTGGGGGGGTAATCATTTGATTTCTGTGCAAGATAAATTTAGTCTGTGTTGCAATAGCAGCTTATCTGACCATATCCTACCCTCTACTGCTGCCTGTGATTTGGAAGAAACCAAGAGGGAAACCCCTTACCTCTTCTGATTGCTGAGAATACTAGGTCGACTTACTCACTTAATGCATCACTGCAACTAGAAGGTGTGGGTCATTTCTGAACCAATCATTCAGTAGAGCCCATGCAGTTTAGCAAAGCATCCTTCTTATGGCATATATCTGAGCATTAACATTTAGAGTGAGCACAAGGTCGGGTGTAGAATGTAACTCCCTTGGCCAAGGTGAGGGCTGCCCTCAGTTTCTCCCCATCTAGTCTTCTTCTTTCTAGATAGGATGGCAGTGGCAGCGACATTCTCTCCATACTTGGGAACTGTCTTCAGGATTAACCGCTGAAGGCCCAGTGCTAACTTGGAGCTTAGAGAGACAGCTAACCTGTTCCCAGCTCTAAACCCCAACAAGCAGGTTTCCACAGGGCACTCCCACCACAACACCTGCTGGCCAGTCCTCCTGAAAGACATCTGTACATGACTAACGTTTCATTCTGTCAGGTGTGCTCTGTCCCCTCCATCTCTCAGCCTCTCTCTCTGTTGCCAGATAATTAGTGAGTATTAAATAATGCTGCCTTTGTTAAGGCATGCCTGCTGAATGAGGTAAGGCTCTAGGACGGTGCAATGTCTACACACACACACACACACACACACACACACGTGTGAACATAAGCAGGATGTCTTCTCAGCCATGAGTTTTATTCATTTGTTTTTTTTTTTTTTTAAAAACGACAGTAATAAAATTGAGCAAGAAAAGCTCTATTCTTTGCTGCAGCAGCAGCCATGCTGCCCCGTGTCGGCATGACTAGTGTGAAATCTGTGTAGAACATGCCCACCCGTGCTATGCTCCTCAGGGCTTTTCTTGGCTTGCCATTCCTACTCATATGTGGCAGCAAAGCCCAGGACTTCCCATTGAGCAGAGCCGAGTGCACACGCTGGCTCTACCACTGATTGCAATAGTCTGCTACCTCCCTGCCCCTTACAGTCAGTAAGTATTTCTTAAGCACCTACTAAGTGGCACTAATTTGACGACTTGGAATCTGTCAATGAAGTGAACAAAGATCTATGCTCTCATGGAGCTTATTTCTAGCAAAAAAGGGTAAACAGCAAACAGAATGAATAAGGAAATACGTACAACGGTAGGAAGTGGGAAGTGCTATGAGAAAGAGCAGAGATCAGGCCCAGGCGGGTAGACTCACTCCATGACGGGGTATCAGGTTGCAAAATTCTATCAGGTAGTCAGCACAACTTTCAAGAGTGAAGACCTGAAGATAAGAGACTTAGATGAATGGAATACCTTCCGGAAGAGTGTTCCAGGCAGAGGGCACAGCTAGAGCAGAGGTCCTGAGGCAGGACCATGCCTGGTGAGTTTGAGGAAGAGGAAGGAAGCAGGAGTGGTTGAGTTGAGTGAGTGGGGTGGGGGGAAGGGGGAATAAGCTGGGAGGTTGGGGGTAACGGAAGGGTGGGATGCGCTTGGTCGCTAGAGACAATTGGTAGGATGTTGGCTTTACGGTAGTGGTGTGGGAAGTCATTGCAGGACTTAAAGCTGTTAGATGACCCGATCTGGGTTCTCAATGAATCAGTCATCCCAGCTGATGCATAGAGGACAGTGTGCCAGGGGCAAAGACTGGATGAGATGGTGGGCTGGGCCAGGCTGGCAGCAGTGAAGGGAGAGAAGGGGGTGAATTCTGGATATATTTTGAAAGTAGCACACTAATATGATTTCCAGATGGACTAGATGTGGGGCGTGAGAGATAGAGAATGTCTCCAAAGTCTTTGGCCTTGAGCACCTGGAAGAATGCAGCTGCCATCAACTAAGCAACTGTTGTTGTGAGAATTCAGTGGAAAGCACATCTTACAGAGACTGGAGTGCAGTGGGCTCTTTCCTGAATGCTCCTTTCCTCTCTAAGAGCAACTGAGTCACTCTGTTCCCTCCTCCTCACACTGCCTCCCGGGGGGCCAGGGACCACCTCTGGGGGTCGGCAGAGCCAGGCACGTGCTGAGGGTTATGAGAGAGGAAGCAATTCCCAAGGGCTTGGTGCAGAATAAATGCTCAGTAAACATTGGTTTTTATAAAACGGAATGTAGCAGGTTGTTTGCCAGTTGGGCATGAGTGACTGGGGCCAGTCTTCCCACAGGGGACTGATGGATCTTCTCAGACGCTGGCCTGCCCATGTCACTCACATGCTCCAAGTCATAGCCTGCACCACGATCAAGGCCAGGTTTTTATTTTTTATTTTTCAAATGTTTATTTATTTATTTTGGGGACAGAGAGCAAGTGGGGGTGGGGCAGAGAGAGAGGGAAAGAGAGAGAATCCCAAGCAGGCTCCGCACCACTGGCACAGAGCCTGATGTGGGGCTCGAACCCACAGACTGTGAAATCTTGGCCTGAGCCGATATCAAGAGTCTGACACTTAATGACTGAGCTGCTTAGACACCCCCCAAGGCCAGGTTTTCAAGCAGTGTCTACAGACCCGTCCAGTCCTGGCCCCAACAGTACTCACTGCGCAGCAACTGTGCTCATTCACAGCAACTGTGTGCTCATCTCCCCAGGCGTATGTGGCCACAGAACATGGTCATACTTCCCCTAGCCCCTAGAATACTCCCCTTCCCTTCCCTCTTCCTACACACCAAATACCACCTTCCCATTAAAGCTCTCTTCACCTCCAGCCATCATTCTTGCCAGACTGTGTTACTGCTGTGATGTGCTGTGCACATCTTTCTGCCTTTACTTCTCGCACACCACACAGCAGGGACGCTATTTAAAATATTTAAGAGTCGGTATGGCCCAGACTCTGACCTATCCCGTTGGGCCACAGCCAGCCTGCACACAACAGCCCAATACTGGCCTTCCTTCCCGTGCAGCGTCCGCAGTGTTCATGCATTGATCTGCCCACCTCCTCGCTGCCTCCTAAGGTCCCACGGGCTCTCAGACCACCTCTTAATTACCTCCAGATACCCAAAAGGGTGTCTGCCATCCAGCCTCTCTTTAGATATTTTCTGAATAAACAATCCCAGGGAAAAGAGAAGCAAAGGTCCTGGCATCCTCTGAAATGCCCGGATCAAAATACCCCTCCCCCACCTTGCCCCTGGGGTTTTGGAAGGCAGGCCACGTCTCTGGCCTCTCTCCTTCCTCTTGCCTGATACTCTCTTTCAATAAAAGACACTCATATTGGAGCTGAAGGTGTCTCCCCGAAAGCAAGTTTTCACAAGTGCGAGGCCAAAACCCACCACATCCTCCTCTGCCATCCGTTCCAGAGAGTGCACTTGGCCTTGGATGCCCAGTGGGACACACGGTTGAGGCGAGGGAGGCGGTTAGGATTTACTGCTTCCAGCTCCGCTCAGCTTTGGCAACTTCCGCCGCCTGCTTTTCCTCACTTTGTACACTCACCTTTTCTAGCCCGGACTTAAAAGTGGATTTTAGAAATTTATTCCCTCTCCATCAGGAAAAACAAGCTCCAAATAGGCCAAAGTAAATTGGCTGGGCATTTAAATAAATGATTATTTTTCCTAAGTGGCCTCTCATACAGAGCCAATGTCCATGATTTTAGCCAAAAAATAAATAGAGGGAAAGTGAGAAAAATTAGATTAAAGAGGGTTGGACACTCTACATAGAATTCTCCAAAGTTCAGGCTGGGAGAGGCCTTGGAGATCAGCTACCTCAAGGTCTCTCAAACAGTGTTCCGAGGAGCCCTAGATGTTTCAGGAAGCCCACTGGGTTGGAAGGAGGAGGAGAGCAGCCAGCTTCACTAAGCTTCTGTGTGTTTTGCATGGCCAGTGCCTTACATAGAGTGTTTGGGGGTTAAGTGCTTGCGAATCACTGTTGTAACACCAGGCCACACCTTTTACCAACAAGGAGAGCAGGGGCGAGAGGTGAATCGGCCCGTCTGGGCTCTCAGAGTGAATTGCTTTTGGGGTTAGGACTCCGTTTCCAGTCTTCTGATTCACGTACTTTCCACTCAGTGCTCAACGGCCTCACAGCACCACATTCGTTGTGGTCATTTGCCCGGGACTCTGCACCCACCCCTGCTCTGGCAGACTCCCAGAGCCTCTGGTCACAAAGGATGGAGTGCCAATTTCAGGGGTGGGTGAAGATCCAAGCAGGGCCAACCGGAGTCCTCTCTTGAGCCACGGCAGTGACACAGAGAGAATGTCCATCTTGAGACTAAGGGCATTAAATCCCATGGGACTTGGGGCTGTTAGAGGCCTTGTTACAGTCATGGGGAGGGTTTGTCTGAGAAGGGCACCAGGCAGGGAAGCACATCAGAGCAGTGAAGAGAGAGAGAGCAGATTTCTAAAGGCATCATTTGAACCCTTGGACCCATCCATACCTAAAGCTTGTGTGACCTCCGTGCTTCTCAGTCATGTGAACCAATAATTTTTCCTTTTTTTTTTTTTTTTGTTTGTTTAAATCAATTTGATTTGGTTTCTATCTCTTGTTGCAGTTAAGTGTCCTAACATGGGTCCCAAAGTAAGTTCTATCATAGAGCATTTTATACTATATCAAACTCTTCTCATTACCCTAAGTGACAGAGGTGAATGGGGCCGTATTTCCGCAATACAGGATGGCATCACCTCCATCCCAGCCAAAGGCTGAGCACAAGGACACAAGAAACTCAGGATGTCACAACATGCCAGAGAAACTTATTTGCTCAACAGATATTCTCTGAGAACCCTCTAAGCACGGTTCCAGTTTCTCACACCCTTGGTGTGAGCCCACAGTCCAGCTGGCAGGAAGGTGGACCAGAAAAAGTGTTGGCTTTGGCCATACGCAACTTGAGATTGTGTTTGTTTGACATCTTGCCTTCCAGGTACCGCCATCACAATAAAGGGAAGAATGCACATGTATCAATCAAGGTCTAATCAGAAAAACAGGGAGGAGCCTCATGGGTTGACAACAGAGTGGATTTATTCAGGGAATTGGTAACATAGGTGATGGAGGAGTGGAGGAGCCAAGTGACATGGTGAGGCACCCCAGAGATTAGTAACGTCAGAATCCACGGCCATCCCTAGGGCTGAAAGGGCAGAAGGGGAGATGGTGACATTGGTCACCTGATAGAAGCTGGGACCATCGTGGGGCCGTCCAATGGGAACTAGTAACAAGGAAGAGACTTGGAGGTGTATACAGTAGGCCAGGAAGCGAACTAGGAATGTACTGGCAAGAACCAAGGTATACGTCCTAGGTAGAAATACACAGGTGGAGATATTATGACAGCCCTAGTCGTATTTGCTGCTTTCCACAGGGTGGAAGTTGAAATGGTGTTTCAACCAAAAACCTAGAGAAGGAAGTGATGTGGAGGCTTCAGGATTTGGAGGCTTCTTCAGGCTCTGCTAATTGGGGGGAGAGAAGGGATTGTGTTCTCCTCCTCTCCCTTACTTTCACACTGAGTGGACACTTGCTAGTGAATTCCATCAGCTGTGTGTGGAAACACAGTGGGTGTTAGGAGCAACCACATCTCAGAAGCAACTCAGGTAGGCTTTTGTTCATCTCCTGTTGTGGTCTAGGTGGGCAGGGTTCCGGTGGTTTTCATCAAGCCAGTTGAAGGAACGAACATTTATCTGTCAGCCCACTTCGAGCGGCATGGTCTTGAGCCTGCTGATGTGTAATTAAGAGAAAGACAGGTCATTCATGGAAATTAGCTCCATTGACAAATTCCGAAAAAGAGGACAGAACTTCCTGAAGCTCTTGGGTCATCTTCTCTGCCTTGTTTTATTTCTCTCTGGAAGGTGCCAAGCCAAGAAAGCCAGCAGGTCATTGAGCAGAGTTACTCATTTATTGGGCTTTTGTTTGGTCCAGCCCCAGTTGGTTACACTTTGCTTCTTAGCAGCGTCAGAGGCTGACAAGGAAACACTGCCTAATCCTTGTTGATACTGGGAGGGTCTGCAGTTCATCAAGTGGAAAATTGGGATTTAATGGGAAATGAGTCTTAGGGAGGATATTGAGACATCTACTTGTGTTTTACGTGTTGTAAAGTGTTGTGTGACTTCTAACTGTTTAATTATGGTGCTATTCACTCACCAAACATTTGTTGAGTAATCTGTGTGTCTTCATAGATTTTCCTCAGAGAACAAAGCTGGGGGCGGGGAGTGGGGGGCAAAACCATGAAGCTCTTTCTGTAAGGATGAGAGATTCCCCTTTAGTATTTGTTCTTTTCCAAGAGACCACTAAAGCCTAAGCAGTTGTTTTTTTGTAGAATTGCCAAGTTTTAGGCCAAGGAGATGTTTTACTAATTCAGCTCTACAGGAGGATGATGTTACACAGTGGAGGGAGTTTGGACTCTGGAAATAGAATCGGATTTGATTCCTGACTCTTTCATGTACCGGCTGCTTGGATATAGGGGACCCACATTCTTTCTGAATCTCAACTTTCTCATTGAAAGGATGGGCATCACAGTGCCCACCACGTAAGAAAAGAATTAAGGAAATCACAAATTATTCACACTCTTTAGGGCACATAGTAAGTGTTCACATAACTGTGAGCATCATTAGAACATACCCACTATCCTCAGACATGTCTCTGCCAAAGCGAGCCTGCATTATTCATCTATGCTGCAATGCCATAGCTTTCTCCTGTCTCTCCCTTAGCTCCTTTCAATTAGGCTGGTGAAGCACACACGAGTCCTCTCTGATGAGACCACTAGCTCTGGACATTTTGCAATCTCTCTCCACCCATCTCCCACCCCAAAATAACCTATGCCATTGTGCTCTTCTTGGTTTGTGTAACCATACCTGGTATAGTGCCTGACACAGAGTAAATTCTCAGCAAATACCTGTTAAATGAGTGAACGAGTGATCTCGCTGATCTGACAAATGAAATCATGGGGCTGCATGCAAATTTGTCACCAGTCCTAAATATCTTGTATGTATTTTAGAATGGGACTTCAGAAGCAATTCCAAATAACCCAAAGTGGGAGGTGCTCATGTGAGAATCATGGGGGTTCTTACATTAGGACACGGGGAGAGTGAATGGGATGGATCCTTTTGGGGGGAGTTCTTTGGGGGTGTTCCTCACATCATACCCTGGATTACATTCAGACAGCCTCTGTGAGGCATTCATTGTTCTTTGCATTTATCGTAGGAAGTATCGAATTGGGTGATTTGGAGGATTTTTAGATAATTACTAGGAATAGCTTTTATGCTTTTAAAAGCATTACATAAAAATTGTTCCTGATGCCTGAGTGTCTCACCTCTAACACAGAGCTACAGGAGGACACGCACTGCTACAAATTATTTGGGGAGCAGTGGGGAAGGATGTGCACAGGCTTCCTCATGATAATGGACCTGTGTCCTCGTAACCCTGGGCCTTTGTGACCAAATGTCTTAAGTTGGCCACATCCACACCAGGCTCTGAGTAAGAGAGCTACCCAGCCACAGACTGAGTCCACATAATCAGAGTTCCCATACTTGTCCTCAGCATCCCTCCTAGAATAAAATAAACTGTTGGTTCCCTGGTATTTCTGACTATGTTGAATTTGGGAAATAATCTTCGTTGCATAAAATTTTCGAGTTATATATCATTTTCATATGTATTTTACCCCCCACAAAAAAATAAATGAAGTGGTTTGCTGGTTTTTCTTCCCTTGCACCACCCCCTGTGTGTTCTGCCTTTCTCCATCCTGCTCTGTGCTTGGAGGGGATGAGGCTGACCCTCCAGACTGCATCACCAGGGTGCCCTTGGCCCTAGCTTCTAGGTGGGTTCAACCAACAAAGAGCATCAGCAAGAGCTTGGAGGACAGGGGAGAGAGTCAGGGTACTTCTTCTCCTGCTGCATTTCTGAGACAGTAACTGCATCTCTAAGTCTCCATATCTCCTGTCCAGAAGCTTCTCTGTATAGCTCCAGTTCTCATCAGGCTCCAGGAATAGTTTTCTCCACTTCCTCCTTTAGGACTCGGCAGTAATGGCTTCTCACTGTTGGTAATTTCTACGTGCCCCAACACTCTTTGTTGGTTTCCTTAATCCTCCTAATACCTGTGTAAAGACTCTAGTAATTAATTGTCTTCAAAATCCAAGCTGAGTGCACCTTTTGTTTCGTGTTGGGATTCCACGTCATAGAGGTAATTGTGTCATTACAGTAAAATTCCCAGCGTGGCTTACAGAAGAACACCCAACTTCTAATGTAGAGGAGCCAGGAACTGGCCTCAGAACTTGAAACTTGACACTTTCATCAAGTCACCTCAGGGAGAATAGAAAATGTCTTAGAATAACAATGCCCTCTTGTGTCCTTAGCTGTTTCTTAGAAAGTGCCTCAACCTCACTGTGTTGTACCAAGATACATTTATAAAAATTCATCCTTTCATTCGGTATTCAATATACATGTATTCATTGCCTACTTTGGGGAAGAACTTGGAAACTCAAGACAAGTGAGACGTGGTTCCTGTCTTTGAGGAAATGTGTCATTCTGGGAGATGAAGATAGACTAAATCAATGAATCATTGAATTGATTCTTGATGAACAATGATGAACAATGTTCACCAAATAGACAGGAATCAGAGACAGAATTCCAGGAGGAGGGAGCAATTTTAAACACTGGTTGGAAAAGGAGAGAGAAATAACCCAGTTGTTCAGGAAACCTCAAAATGCCTATTCTACCTACAATTGCAAAAGGAAGGGAGAAAGAAAGGGGACAGGACCAAAGGTTTGGTTCACAAGAGCTGAGAAGGGGCTAGAGCATAGAAAGCCTGTGCTCCCTGCCTAGGAGCTCACACTTCATGGTTAGGGTAGTGTATCACTGAGGGCTTTAAAATTGGAAAATGGCACAGTTAGATTAATAACAATCTAGAGTAATCTGATGTCATCAGAAATGCTAGATTAGAGGGGACCATAACTAGAGACTCACAGATCAATGAGATACTCCAAGAGTATTGCATTTATCTAGACTTGAGAAGGCCGCTGGAAGCTGGTGGCTGAGTGGGTGGAAAAGGGAAGCAATACAAGAGATGGCAAATGTATAAGGGTGTTTTTGAATGAGAAAAGCTTCATATCAAGGATTATTATCTAGGGATGCCAGGCTGGCTCAGCTGGGAGAGCATGTGACTCTTGAACCTGGGGCCATGACTTCAAGCTCCACATTGGAGGTAAAGTTAAAAATGGTGAAAAAAGAAAAACAGTTGGGGCAGCACCTGGGTGGCTCAGTCGGTTGAGTGTCCAACTCTTGATTTCAGTTCAGGTCAGGATCCCAGGGTCGTAGGATCAGGCCCCATGTTGGGCTCCATGCTGAGCATGAGCCTGCTTAGGATTCTCTGTCTCTCTTTGCCCCTCTCCCCCACTCGCATTCTCTCTCTCTCTCTCTCTCTCTCTCTCTCAAATAAATAAAGTATAGAACATCCTTTAATAATAAATAAAGTTAGCTAATAAAAAATAATTATTATCTATAAAAAGAGTTTGAGGTAATGGGGATTGGCTAACAAGAAGTAAGATCTGTAAAGGATAGAGGAATAGCAGACGTAAGGAACAGCCACACCCCTAGGGCTGAGATAAAATGCCTGAAGAAGAGAAAAACATATCTGATTAACAAATCAAAATTGCAATTTAAAAAAAGTTAACAAAATAACTAGCTAATTTGATCAAGAAAAGAAGGAGTAAGGGGCGCCTGGGTGGCTCAGTCGTTCATGATCTCAAAATCTGTGAGTTTGAGCCCTGTGTCAGGCTCTGTGCTTACAGCTAAGAGCCTGGCTCACTTTCTCTCTCTCAAGAATAAACATTTAGAGAGCAAATCAGAGAACTCTAGATGCTGGCGAGGATGTGGAGAAATGGGCACCCTCCTGCACTGTTGGTGGGAATGTAAACTGGTACAGCCCCTCTGGAAAACAGTGTGGAGGTTCCTCAGGAAACTAACAATAGAACTCCCTTATGACCCAGCAATAGCACTGCTAGGAATTTACCCAAGGGATACAGAAATGCTGAGGCATAGGAGCACATGTACCCCAATGTTCATAGCAGCACTCTCCACAATAGCTAAAACATGGAAAGAGCCTAAGTGTCCATCAACAGATGAATGGATCAAGAAGATGTGGTTTATCTATACCATGGAATACTACATGGCAATGAGAAACAATGAAATCTGGCCATGTGTAGCAACATGGATGGACCTTGAGGGTGTTATGCTGAGCGAAATAAGTCAGGCAGAGAAGGACAAATACCATATGTTTGCACGTATAGGAGGATTAGGAGGTACTTGACGGAGGACCAAGGGGGAGAAGAAGGGCGGAAATGGTGGGGGAAAGGGAGAGAGGCAAACCATGAGAGACTCTTGAATGCTGACAAAAACTGAGGACTGACGGATGTGGGGGGAAGGGGGGGATGGGCATGAAGGAGGGCACTTTGGGGATGAGCACTGAGTGTTATGTAGAAACTAATTTGACAATAAACTATTTGAAAAAAAAAAAAAAGAATAAACATTTAGAAAATTTTTTTAAAAGAGTAAGCAAAAACATACAAATTAAAATGAGAGAAGCAGAAAAAAATTAAAAACAATTATAAGAAATCACAGATCTCTGTGAAATTCAATCTGGAAACCTAGATGAAGTGGATAATTTCTTAAGAAAATCCAGAATATTCAAATTTGATGCCATTGGAATTTAAAAGTTCAAATGTACTTATTTCTATGGAAGAAACCATGTTTGTAAGAAACTTACCCACACCAAAAATGTTGCCGTGCTCAGTTAGATTCATAAATGATTTCTACCAAATCTTCAAGACCAGATTGTCCCAATGTTCTATAAATTATTATAGAGCATTGAAAAGATAGGAGCAATTCCTGATGCCTTTATGAAGCAAGTCATCATTATACATAAACTAGATAAGGACCATACAAAGGAAGAAAACTATAGGTCAGCATCACTCACTCATAAATATTAATGCAGAAGTTCTAAACCAAAAAATCCCAATCTAGAGGAGATGGAAGAAAATTTATTGAATGCAGTCTTTATAGGAATATGAGAAAAATTAGAGGAATAAACAAACATTATTAACAAACATAATCCAACACCACGTTAAATAAAATGTCATCATATGACCAAGGGAGATAATTCAAGGGATGCACTATTTCTGCTGATGCTGAGAAGGTCTTTGACTAAATATATCACTTGTTTATGATGAAAAACTTCACAGAAATAGGAATTGAGGACTGCCTTCTCAGTATGATAAAATATATAGACCTGAGTCCTAAAGCTAATATTCTATTTAATGAGGGAAAACTGGAGGTATTATCACGAAGCCTGGAAACAAGGCAAGAATCAGACATCACACTAAATGTGTTAGCTAATGCAAGTAGACAGGAGACACCACTCAGAGACCTAAGGATGGGAAAAGAAGTAAAACTACCTCTATTTGAAGACAATGTGATAGTACTCATTGAAAAACCCAGAGAATCAATGATAAAGCCAACTCAAACAATAAAGGAATGCACTGAAGTAGCTGGATATAAAGATTAAATGCTTAGGAACACCTGGCTGGTTCAGACGGTAGAGCATGTGACTCTTGGTCTTGGGATCGTGAGTTCATGCCCCACATTGGGCATAGAGCTTACTTTAAAAATGAATGAATGAATGAATGAATGAATGAAGGCAAACTTCTTTAAAAAAAAAAAAAAAAGATTAAATACTCAGCAATACATTTAACCAGAAATGGGCAAAACCTATGCAATGACAACTTTGAAACAGTCCCGAAAGGCACAAAAGCAGACTTGAACAACTAGAAATATATTCCCTGTTCTTGGCTGGGATGATACCATTAGAAAGATATCAGTTTCCCCTAGGTTAATTTATAAATTCAATGCAATTCCAACAAAAATACCAAGAAGCTCTTTGTAACTTGATACTGAAGTTCATATGGAGAAACGCGTGAGAATCACTAGGGATACCTACTAGGGAGGCCTGGTGCTGTGTGACATTGACATGTAATGGAAGCCTCCTCTAACGACAATAGTGTGGTATGACATAGGATAGACAAATACTATAGGCCAGTGGGAGAGAATAGAAAGTTCAGAGTTGGGCCCAAATACATATGGAGTCTCTCTGTACTATGTTTGAAACTCGTAAGCCTAAAGATAGTTCAAAATACAAAATTAAAACCATACAAACACCGTTAGTCATTAGCTAAATGCAAATCAAAACCACAATGAGATATCACTTCCCACTAGGATGGCAGCAATCAAAAAGGCAGAAAATAGAAAGCGGTGGGGAGAAGGGGAAATAATTGGAATTCCCATGCGTTACCAGTGGGAAAAATTGTGGAAAACAGTCTGGCATTTCCTCAGAAAAGTTAAATGTAGAATTACTATATGACCTAGAAGTTCCAGTCCTACGTGTATGTCTAAGAGAATTGAAAACAAACGTTCACACAAATACTTGAACATGAATGTTCATGGCAGCTTTACTCATTATGGCCAAAAAGTGGACACAACCCAAATGTCTATCAACTGCATCAAAAAAAGTGTACAAACAAAATGTGGTGTATCCACACAATGAGATGTTATTCAGCCAAAAAAAGTTTTTTTTAAATGAGGTACTCATTACCTGCTACCGCATGGATGAAACTTGAAAACATGCTAAATGAAAGAAGCTGGAGCATTTGGGTGGCTTAGTTGGTTGGGTGTCCAACTTTGGTTCAAGTCATGATCTCACAGTTGGGGAGTTCGAGCCCCACATCGGGCTCTGTGCTGACAGCTTGGAGCCTGGAACCTGCTTCAGATTCTGTGTCACCCTCGCTGTCTGCCCCTCCCCTGCTTGCACTCCGTCTCTCTCAGAAAATAAACATTAAAGAATTAAAAAAAAAAAAAGTCAGACACAACCAAGGTACCAAACTGTGTGAACAGGCAAATCTATAGATTCAGAAAGTAGACTAGTAGCTATCAGGGCATGGAGGAATGGGGGGCAATTGGGATTGCTAACAGTCTCAAAGTTTCTTTGGGGGTAATGGAAATATCATGGAATTATGTAATAATGGTTGCACAGCATTGTAATTATACTGAAAAGCCATAGAATTGTATGGCTTTAAAATGGTAAACTTGATGGTATGTCCATTTTATCTCAATAAAAAAGATTGCATTGAAAACCTCTATATGCTAGAACTAAAATCAGAAGGAAAACAAAAGCATCTCCATACAAACCAGAAGCATGATGACAAAAAGCAAAGAAAAACTCTGTAAAGGGGCAAATCCCACTGGCACAGAGCAGGCAATGTGACTGAACCTGGAAAAGAAAAGGAATTATAAACTGACCCAAGGCAGGGTCAACCCCATTGGCTCCTCAGCTTCGTGGAGTACTCTTCCCACATCTGAACTCCCATGCGTTCAGAAAACAGAAAGTTCTGCACAGAGCTGAACGATTTCACAGATTCAGCTTACCCTCTTCTATCTCTCCCCCTCTCATCTTTCTGAAAATGACTCCGTTTGAATTCCACATTCTTTGGGAATGCCATTACTTTGGGCTTTCCATTACTGCCACCATAGAAGAGGAAAGGAACGGGGATTAGATGGGGCTCTTCTATCTTTAGTGAAGCCAAAGTCAAATAGAAGGATGAAAGCAAATGAAATAGGTAGTATGGCTGAGATAGCCTGAGAAATCCTTGAATTTCTTCTATATTTAACTTTCCTGGGCTTCAACTCTCCTGGGCTCTGAGTTAAAAGGGAAAGTAGGAATAAGAAGGCTGCCTATTTCTCTCGTTTTTGTTTTGTTTCTTTTTGTTATTTCTCATATCTATGGACTAAGCCTTCTTCGGCAAAGCCAGACTGTGGAGGAGTGGCAGGAAACCCACAGAAGTGGCTTTAGATGGAAATTTCTAGAATGGAGTGTTATATGTAATTTTTTTCCTACACATTGACTGGCTTGAAGATTGTTACTTGAGAAGCATTGGTCCTTTAAATCTTTATCCTCATGTTTGGTGTTGCCATTTCTCTGAGAGGCCCATTGGTGTGCAGGCTGGAGTGGATTCTCATTACAATATGAGTAATGCTTGATCCCCAGAGCACAGTGAGGTCTGTTATCTAACTCCACATGAAGCCCCTTAAAATATTTGTATTCACCTCAGGGTATATCAAGTTGTAGTGTTCTTATAAGAGAAGGGCTCGTTTTCTTGTGGCAGGGCACCAAAACAGGTAGCTCTGGCACGCGGCGCTCTCCCCCAAACTGCCAGCGAGCCAGCCATCTTGTCTGCATTCCGCGCACAATATTCTAGGCCTTGCAAAATGTGGAAGAGCAGAGGAGCTTCCCTGAGCAGTGGCTTCAGCTGTGAAGGCGTTTAGCCCTCTCACACAGTAACAATCACCTAGGCCTGCTGTATTTTCCGATGAGTAAATTTAAGTGATGAGGTTTTTTATTAACTCTTTCATGGTTAAGGGAAAACAATCTATTTGAATATCTTGAAGTAAATTTTTCAACTGTAGTTTTGTGTGGACAAGAATTGAATGAGTGAGAGAGTGAGGAATTATGAGCATTCAATTTCTCTTTAACCAGTATCTTTAATTAACTGGAACTTCTCTCTTCTCTCTCTCTTTCTCTCCATCCCTCCCTCTCTTTCTTTCTTTCTCTCCTTTTCTCCCTTTCTTTCTTTCTTCCTTCCTTCCATCCTTTATTTCTTTCTTTGTTTCTTTCACAGTGATACTTTAAGAATTCATATCAAGGATGTTAAAACAATTTCCAGGTCATTTCTTGAAATTAATTTGCCTTCTAGGTCTCTACTTCTGTGGAAATAGAACTGATAGTCTAGAAGATGACACTAAGTAACTAGAAAATCTCCAGTTACCCAAGGAATTGACTGTGGCACTTTGACTATGCTGAATAAGCCATAAAAGAGGAATAAGGCATTTATGAAAACTTTTCAATGAATGTTTGCAAAATTTTTAATGTGAACTCGTTTAGTCATTTAATTAATTACATGATTCACTGGGACACCTGACTGTGGAGCGTGCGACTCTTGATCTTAGGGTTGTGAGTTCAAGCCTCATGTTGGGTGTAGAAAGTACTTAAAAACAAACAAAAAATAAATAAATAAAATACAGCAGTTTAAAAAAATCACATAATTCAGTTGATATGGGCCATAAACTTCCTGGTAATTGAAGACTTTATGAGAATTCATTATTTAAAAAAAATTTTCTTATGTCTTATTTATTTCTGAGAGAGAGAGACAGTGTGAGCAGGAGAGGGTCAGAGAGAGAGGGAGACATAGAATCTGAAGCAGGCTCCAGGCTTTGAGCTGTCAGCACAGAGCCCAGCGTGGGGCTCGAACCCATGAACCGTGAGATCATGATCTGAGCCAAAGTCAGACGCTTAACCAACTGAGCCTCCCAAGCGCCCCATGAGAACTCATATATAAAGTTGTATATATACATTTGTTTAAAAATTCAAGAAATGTTTGACTATAAAGCCCTTACCTTAAAAATGTGGCACGTAACTGTTTTTTCCCCAGTGAAAACACTTTCTCAAGGACAGTATTCAGTTTCCGTCTTGAAGCATTATTTGGTTTGTTTTGAGAACCTGGCCCTGGCATCCCCAAATATGCCACCATTTGACTTCCACCAGCCCCTAGCCATGGATTAGGAGCTCGCGGGGCAAGCGTGGGGGCCTGAGGGACGCAAGAGATGCAATTTCCAATTCCCACCACCAAGCCCTTGGTGCAGACTTTGTCTCACCAGCTTTGTGATTAATCATGCTCCTTCACCTACTCCTTATTTACATTTGACAGAGTCCCACCAAACAGAAAATAGCCAACATAGCACAAGAAGCAAATTTGGCAGAGCCCTTCAATTACAAGGTAATGATTAAATTCATTAGGTATTCTTTGCACCATAATGACATTATTTATCAGGAATTCTTTTGGCGGTAATGTGACTGCCTTTTACACTTCCAGCAACATTTCTCATCCATTATCACTAAATAATCTTGAGTTCTTGCAAATCCCTTAGCAAAGGCTTCTTATAAAAGAACTTAAAAAGGAATAAATCCTCTGAGATATTACAGGATTCTCGCTGTGTGCCTCCCACAGACTTGCATGGGAATCGCTCAGCTTAAACCCCGTATATTGCTTTGAAGATCCTACCCATGTTCCTGCAATTCAGGCGTGTAAAAAAAAAAAAAAAAGGAAAGAAAGAAAGACAGCCTGCATTGGTTTGCAATATTTTTGGTAAGCTAAGGGGCAGAGAGTAAAACGCCTGGTATTTATTTGCAGCCCTTTTCTTGGGGGGGGGGCGCATTTCAGTCCATCTCTTAGGGGCAAGGAATTAGAATTCATTTTGGAGAACACACAGATAGGGCAAAATTGGAGGACTGGGGTGGACGTGGAAGTAATAAGACTTCCCTTATCAAAAAAATATAATTTTTTGATACCTACCTTTTCTTATCAAGAAGCCACTTATGTATTTGCCCATAGGAAGGAGCCTCTGAAAGGTAGCCTTTTCCCCCTCAAAGGGCATGTGTGAACGAACATTTGCCTCCTGCTGCTTTTGGAAGCTGCCAGAGATTTTAGCTTCCCAAGGTACGGCCTTGCAGCCGACAGATGAGTGACTTCCAGGTTTGCAGAGTTCCTATTTTCAATCAGACTTGCAGGAAATTTCGGGGCACCTCTGTTGTGTTTACCTGGCTTTAAAATGTTTCCTGCACAAGCTTCTTTTTTCAGCAGAGAAAATAAATGATAGGAGACGTTATCTACATATATCAGAGACTTTCTCTGTTGGGTGGTGGGCTCCTCTCTTTACTGTCCATAACACAGGCCTTTTAAAGTCCTGAGCCTTACACCATCATTATCTACATGTAAGCGTTTTTCTTTACATTGAAAGTCACATAAATAGTCTGATAAGTGGATTTGAACAACTATACATTGAATAGTAGCAAAGAGCTTTGAGCTCTAGCATTGATGTGGTCAGAAAAGAGCAAGGTCATCTCCTCACTCCACCATGCTGAGTAAATTTCTCTCAGTACCAAGTCACCAAATGAAGGGTCAAGGTCAAGATTTTTAATTACTGTATTTTATCAGGTCTAAAAGGCTTCTGGGAGAGAAAAGAAACTTGTCAATTAACTCTGACACACCATGAATCGGAAGACTGATCTCTGAGATGTTTCAGTGTAACGAAAGCATGTGTCTTCAGACTGATGAGAAATAGTCATTAGTCCAAAATAACTTTTTTTTCCCCCAGCACTCTGTGTGCCAACCTCTTTGGATACTACAGCGGAAGTGTGGAACATGGCTCTGGTGTCAGCGAACTTAGGGTTCCTTGGAGGGAGATAAGAGTACTGACCGCAAGACGGACAAGCCAGAGAGCCGCCTGAGCATAATAGATGGGGCAAAGGCTGTGAAGCCCTTTCCCACAGGAACGATTTCGAGGAACAACAAAAGCTGAGTCTTAAGGATAGTCCCTCGTGTAGAGCAGGGCCTCCAAGGGGAAGACAAAGGTTTTGACAACGGCAGAAATGATAGGCAATGATGTAGGAGGGCAGGCTCTAGGAATCCTGGTGCCTGGATTCAAATCCCCCCTGAGCCACTTACTGACTGTATGGCTCTGGGCAATTTATCTTAACCCCCTCCTGCTTCAGTGGAAGGGAATTAAATTTGTTTACTGAGATCAGAATATTGCCTAACACACAAGAGGCAATCTGTAGGAACTAGCTCAGAAGAACAATAGTGATGATGTTGGTTGGACCAAGAAGACAGAGGTAAAGAGACTAGAGGAGGGGGTGGCTGTGGGGGGGGGGGGCGGGCGGCGAAGTTACATTGGTCTCTTTATTACTCCTTAAACACAGCAGCATAGCAAAGTACCAGGGCCTTTGCACAGGCCAGTTCCCATTCCCTAACTTGCCATCTGACTTGTTCCTTTAGATTTCCTTTTGGCTCCTGCTAAAATGTAATCTGATCGGAGAGCTCTTCTCTGACTACCCTACACAGAACGGTGCCCTGTCACTCTCATCTCCCTTACTGTACTTTTTTTTTAAAAGCTCTTCCAACTACCTATCATTTTATATGTATATTTATTTGGTTAAGAGTGTGGGGGCAGGATTGGGGTGTGTGTGTGTGTGTAAGTGTGTATGTGTGTTATCATTCTCTGGTAACTAGAATGGAAATTGTAAGAGAACAGGACTCCGATAAAAATAATAGGAAAGAACAAATCCTCAAGGCTAGAAGACTTGGAGACATCTGCATTAAAGCTGATCAGAATATGCCACCCCAAGATATATCACTTTTGCATAAGGATTATTTTGAGCTGAAGGCAATTAAGAAGCAAACACAGGAAGAATTCTCAGCCCTTCTCCTGCCTGTCAAAGCGTAGGACACAACTTTCCTTATGAAGGTGTTCTGCCTCCCCTCTCCGGTACTGGGATTAAAAACAACCCTCACTTGGGGCGCCTGGGTGGCTTAGTCGGTTAAGCGTCCGACTTTCGCTTAGGTCATGATCTCGCGGTTCGTGGGTTCGAGCCCCGCGTCGGGCTCTGTGCTGACTGCCAGCTCAGAGCCTGGAGCCTGTTTCAGTCTGTGACTCCCTTTCTCTCTGACCCTCCCCTGCTCACGCTGTCTCTCTCTGTCTCCTAGAAATAAATAAAACATTAAAAAAAAAATTAAAAAAAAACAAAAACAAAAACAACCCTCACCGCTGGGGACAGAAATCCACCCTGCGGTGGGTCTGTACAAACAAACCTTATTAAAATAACCCTTCTTTTCCCTTACTTTTCTCTGTATATTTACCTTCCCCAAACTTACCACCCATAGAAACCCAAATCCATTCTCCTTTGTCTTGTCACTTATCTGAAATTTCGCACCCTTTGTTAAAATGGTATATAAGCTCCCCAAAAGCTAAACTGCTTTTTCAGGCTTTCACTTCTTTTCTGTGAGGTTCCCTAACATATCATAGGATATGACCTTTTACTAGTAATCTTTTGTCAGTTTAATTTACACTGATCTAAGAGGGCGGGGGGAAAGTTTTTCTCTTCCCTACAGCATAGATGACATTCATGGATCCCACTGCCCAGGTTATATAGTCTACGATTAATTGTATAGTCTACAATTTAACAACAACAACAACAATAACAAAACTATAGATCCCCATTGAAGGCAGGGACTGTGTCAGTTTTCTGTAACCCCTGTGCCTGCTCCCATCCTATTCTGTGAGTGAAGGAAGAAGCATCTTTCCGGATAGAGAGGCCTCCCTGGGAGAATGATACATTCTCCCGGCCCATTTGTTAAAACCTGTGACGTAGAGAATTTAGGATCACTCATTGTGGAAGGCTGAATAATGGCCCCATGAGACATCCAGGTCCTAAGCTCTGGGGCCTGTGAATATTACCTCCTATAACAAAAGGGACCGTGCAGATGTGACCAAATACAAAATTTTAAAATGAGATTATCCTAGATTATCTGGAGCCGGCCCTAAATGTGATCACAAGTGTCCTTATAGGTGGGACGCAGACAGAGATTTAACTACTGAAGAAGCAACTGATATCATGGGAAAGAGGCTGGCTAAGAAATGCAAATGAAGGAGGGAAGGTAAAGAAATGGATTCTCCCCGAAAGCTTCAGGGGAGTGTGTGGCCCTTGACCTCAGCCCAGTGAAACTGACTTCAGACTTCTGGTGTCCAGAACTGTAGTGAATAATCATGTGTTGCTTTAAGCCACGAGATGGTGGTAATTTGTTACAGCGGTGATAGGAAGCTAATACATTCTCCCTGGTGTCTTTATGATGCTTCGCAGTCATCATAGTCCCCCTGCTGTTTGTTCAGGGGAATTGCAGTTCTAAACAGCAGATCTAGCCGACTCTCTGGAGGTCTCTAATTGTGTTTAGGCTCAGGATGGAACTTCTTTTATGCTTCACTCCATCAAAATGTTAAGTCCCTCTCTGTAAATCATGGTTCTCATTGCTTTTTGGCTCATCATTCTTGAGGAGCACCAAAGGTGGTATTGAAACCAATGAGAATTCTCTGAGTACCTACCATGTGCCTGTATTTGAGGCCTAAAGGAGCTTTTGACCATTTGGTCTAACTTTTATCATACTGGTAAGAGAATTGGGATATGAAAAAACTCATATGAAAAATAAATAATGAAATATGAAATATGAAAATGCAAACTTTGAAAACCAGATAACCTGCATGCAAAAAGTATTTTTATTGCCTAACACTGTGTTAGGCCCATGTACAGTTTCAATAAATATGGTATTTAAATGACATAGTCCTTGTTTTTAAAAAGTTTACAACCTAGGGGGAAATATTTATACAGGAAAGACAGATTTTCTAGATAATAAGAGTATTATAAAACTCTATTAAAACAATGTGATCCAGCATAAGCATAGACAGAAAGAAATCTAGAATGTCATAAAACTCTAATAATAGAATAAGAGTTTACCTTATAATGGGCATTTCAAATAGTGGAGAAAGAATAGATTATTACATAAATAATGATGATAAAATCAACTAACATACTGAGGGGGAAAGGCTTTCTTCCTTACCACACTCTGTATACCAAAAGACAGCCAGATTATCAATGGAAAAACACATGGCATAATAAATTCATGGGAAAAAAGTACAGGTTAATATTACCTTTCTTTTCATGTGCAAAGACAATTTTTTAAATGTTGCACAAAAAGAAGTGGTATAAAATTAAAACTTTTAATTTCGGGGGTGCCTGGGTGGCTCAGCTGGCTAAGTGTCCAACTGCAGCTCAGGTCATGATCTTGTAGTTTGTGAGTTCGAGCCCCACATTGGGATCTGCGCTGACACTGTAGAGCTTGCTTGGGATTCGCTCTCTCTCCATCTCTCACTCTGCCCCTCCCCCGCTGGTGCACATGCTCTCTTTCTCTCCCTCAAAATAAATGAATAAACCTGAAAAGGAAAAAAAAAAAACCTTTATCTTTCCAAAGATAAAGAATCTGAAAAATAATTAGGGAATGTGACTGAGAAATAATTAGGGAATGTGAAAATATGTGGCTTGAAAAGGTTCATTGCAATGTGAACTGTGTGTGTGTGTGTGTGTGTGTGTGTGTGTGTGTGTGTGTGTTTAAGCCTGGAAAGAAAACACTACTATATTAACAGTAGTTACATTCTGTTAGTAGAATTACAGTAGAGTTGGTAAATCTATCTAATCTCTCCATAAAGATGATAGATAGATAGATAGATAGATAGATAGATAGATAGGATAGATAATTTACTTGTTTATTTGATAATTTAACTCCTAGTAACCACTCCATTCTCTTATTCAATTTTTCGAGTAACAGACGCATCTATTAACATGGATCAAGGTTATATGGTTTGGTATCAGAATAGAGAGCAGTGAACCCTGGAGGAGAGCAGAAACACGGTGGAATTCCCTGCATGTTCCCCAGTTTATTGTGAGGGATTTCATTATTATTTTAAAGGCAGCATACTTTGAATGACTGTACATTTGCAGACAGACTATCCCTTCCTTCTTCCCTTCCTTCAGCCTGCAAAATAAATCTCAAACATTCTTGTGTTTAATGTAAGTAAACGTTACTTTGAGTGATCTAAAGGGTTTTCTGTGCTGACTTTAGGAACAATCCCTGTATAAATGCAGCTCCACTGGGTAGGTGAGTTTTCTTTTATTTATATTGAACCTATTTTAACATGGAAACAAGCCTACATTTCTTCTCTTTTGCTCTTGTTTACAAGATCAGGAGTCCTGATCCATTTTAAGTTACAGGAGGGGATGGAGTTCCTTAAACTGGCTTTCAGATATTCCCCGGAAGAGTCTGGGGATGAGGAGAAGAGAAGAGCAACACCTTTCCCCTTGCTCCTGATTCTCTCTGGAGATTTAATGATGGTGCAAGCGTCTGTGAGATACTTAACAAAGCAAATGAACACAATTTGAAATAGGAAAGAATAAATGCTGTGGAAGAGAAGCATATCGCAGAATTATGTGGTTATCTGGGTAGTCAGGTAATGAGTGATTTCTTATTCTCATACGTGCTTTTTTCTTTTTCTACATTTTTCTAATTCCTCGGTGTGCACGCCTTTTTTTATAATACAAGCAAACAAATAAAAAAAAAACATTTAAAATGCAGCCAACCCACAGCACTGAAATGCATTTACATTCTTCCCCTAATAACACTTGTCATCATTTAAAGATTGTTACACTATTCTGTTTAAACTGTACCTATCTGTTCAGTGAGGGATGTTATTTATTGGAAAATTGTTGTATCTATGCTGTGATACAATCTGAAAAGCCTAAGCCTCCTACGTTCCCACCCTTTTCCATTCTCCCTCATCCCATTCCTTTGAAATAGGGTAATGACCTTGCTGGGTTGTTAATTCTTTCATATTGCCAGATCTTGCCGAATCTACTCGAGCCAGGAGAATTAAGTGAGTAAAGAGGAGGCGAAGAAAAAGTGAAACAATTAACAAGACTCTTAAAAAAAATCACAAACAAGGGGCGCCTGGGTGGCTTAGTCGGTTAAGCGTCCGACTTTCGCTTAGGTCACCATCTCGCAGTTCGTGGGTTCGAGCCCCGCGTCGGGCTCTGTGCTGACAGCCAGCTCAGAGCCTGGAGCCTGTTTCAGTCTGTGACTCCCTCTCTCTCTGACCCTCCCCTGCTCACGCTGTCTCTCTCTCTCTCTCTTTCTCTCTCTCCCCTAGAAATAAATAAAACATTAAAAAAAAAATCACAAACAAGTCATGATCTCCTTTGAGGGCTACTGAATCGCCACTACTGTTTTCCTTTCGGTAGAATAAGGGGCAAGAGAGACTTCTGGTTTCCTACCACCTGGAGACCTGTCCTGAGGCTGTGGCCATGGGAATCCCATTTCTTTCTGTTTGGCTTCCAGGAAGTGCGTTGGTGCCAGATAACTCTAGCGTAACAAAGGTGACCCTGCAAACCGGTCAATAATTGATACGAAAGAATTCGTGGAATTTTGTTGTTCGCTGACCTGAGTTGTTGCCTCTGAGTTCCTTGATGAAAGGCAGACTAGAACAAGCAAAAGCCCCGAATGCATTTTGAAATGACTCTTACAGGCGGGTCTTAACTTTCAAAAACAACCACCCCCATAATCGTGTGCCTTATAGGGCAACGTGGCCTGCCGCTGGGTCTGTGGCAGAGCTGCCAAAAGTCACTCGCCTGTGGCTTCATTGTTCCCTGCTAAAGAGGAACAGAAAGAATGAAATGGGTGTGTATGTGTGTGTGTGTGTGTGTGTGTGTGTGTGAGTCAGTGTGTTTTAATTTTCTTGCTTGTTTTCACAGTTGCTTTCCAGTCATTGTGTTCCTCCAACTTGGCCACAGCCCACCCTTGTTTCTAGAAATGGGGTTTGCCCTGTCAAAGGTTTACCATAAAAGAGAACGCAGCCCGTCCTGGGCCAGGCCCCTCTGCTGTTGGGAATAAAGTCATGCAGGTTTTATTCAGAGCTCTCTGATTGTCAGAGTGATTTTAGAGCTTCTGTCTCACTAAGATGAGATAATGAGGAAACACACTATTACACCTCCACCACCCCCACCCCTATTTAACAGGTAAGAGAAAAAAGCCGGAAAGTTCTAGAACTTCTACAGGATATTTATTTGTTTGGGGACCCACACTGAACCCCAGATCTCCCCCATCCCTGTCCGGACACAGTGTTGGGCACATGGCAGAGGTGGGCCACTAAGATGCTCTGTCCTGGGACTTGGTATCCTGACTGAGACACAGAGACAAGGGGACAAGAGAAATCTAATATCCCTAATTCCTGTTTTCCTATTCTCTTTCTCTCTCCTTGTCTCTGGGTTTCTTTCACTTAACTTTTTAAAAAAATATGTATTATGAAATTTAATCGGTATCCAGGAAAGTACTAAATTCAAAGTTTAAACAAGTATTTTCGCTTATTTTATTTTTTAAGTTTATTTATTTATTTTTGAGAGAGAAGAAAAGCATGAGTGGGAGAGGGCAGAGAGAGAGGGAGAGAGAGAATCCCAAGCAGACTCCGCACTGTCAGCGCAGAGGCCAATGTAGGACTCAGACTCACAAACTGTGAGATCCTGACCTGAGCTGCAGGAGGATACTCCACCGACTGAGCCACCCAGGCAGCCCTAACCAAGCATTATTATTTTTTTTAACCTTTTTAAAAATTTATTTCTGAGAGGCAGAGAGAGAGCACGAATGGGAGAGGAGCAGAGAGAGAAGGAGACACAGAATCTGAAGCAGGCTCCGGGCTCTGAGCTGTCAGCACAGAGCCCAACACAGGGCTTAAACCCGTGGACCGTGAGATCATGACCTGAGCCAAAGTCAGACACTTAACTGACCAAGCCACCCAGGCGCCCCACCAAGCATTTTTAAATGAACACATATAACCACCATCCAAGTCAAGAAATAGTCCTTTGCCAACAACTCAAAAGTTCCTTTTATACTCGTTCCCAACTGTGCTTCTCTCCTTCCTCAGGGTAACCATTAGCATCTAAAGTACTCTCTTGCTAATTTCTTATTTGCTTACCCAAAGATGAATCTCTGAACGGTATGGTTTAGTTTCGCTGAGTTTTGAATTTTACATAAATGAAATCACACAGTATGTATTTGTTTGTAACTGGCTACTTTCACTCTGCATTTCACCTGTGCAGTAGGGTGAGACTGGAGTTCATGTATTTTCGTCACAATGTCACATTTCATTGTGTGAGTAGAGCACAGTGTACTCGTACATTGTACTGCTGAAGTCTGTCTGTGATGTTTGGGTTATCACAAACAATGCAGCTATGAACAGTCTTGTGCGTTTTATCCTGATGCACACGACCACAGATACATCTACGGTATCAGGGGCCGACAGTGAAATACAAGGATCCTGAGTTGTATGTATCTTCATCTGTACGACATGATGGCAGAGAGTCTTCTAAGTGGTGGTTCCAGCCCCACTACCGCCGGTAGCGAATGATGTTCCCATCATGGTGTGTCCTCCCCCGCACTTGAACTCATCGGGTTTTTAAGAATGAATTTTTCAAATGATTTTCACGATTTTCATTGTTTGACCTTGAATAAAAGTGAGCCAGAATAGTCTCCTCGAAGTCTCATGAATGGCCGGGTAGTCTAGCGGTAGGAGTGCGGACTTTGAATTTCATCCAGGCTCAAATCTCAGCTTCCCAGCTTAGCTGTATGACCGTGTGAATGTGACTTAACCTTTCTGTGGTTCGTTTTTCACATCTATCGAATTGGGTGGTAAGAATGATCAACCTCATCACATTATTGTAATGATTAAGTGACTTAATAAACGTAAAGTGTTTAGAGCAGTACATGGTATGTAATGAGTACTGTGTGTTTGCCATTGTTATTATGATAAAAAGCAAAAGAATGTTTCTGGGATCGGGTGTTGCTAAAGACTGGAATGCTTAGACCCATAAATACAGAGCACAAACCAGTAGTTGCCACGGGGGAGGAGAAAAGGGAAAGGGCAGAATGGGGGATGGGGAGAGGGAGATCCAGGCTTCCAGTTAGGGAATGAATAAGCCATGAGGACGAAAGGCACAGCATAGGGAATACAGTCAGTGACACTGTGGTTATATGGTGACAGACGGAAGCCACACTTGTGAGCACAGTACAACACACTGACTTGTCAAATCACTATGTTGTGCATCTGCAACTAATATGACCCTGTGTGTCAACTGTACTCAAATGTAAAAACTTTAAAAAAAGATTAAAATGCTACCCTAGTGGAAGAAAATAGGGATTATCAAATAATTTGTTCATTGATTTATCAAGTCAACAAACACTTGAAGGACTCTGAGGTACGAAAGGCAAAGAGACAAGGTCTCGAGAGCCCCGTGTGTGTTCATCCCTGGCACATGCATCCCACCAGCCCTCTGCCCAGCAAGGCTGGGAAATGATGAGGGAGGGGGAGGCGGCCCGGTGTTGAGTGGTGCCTGCCGAATCTGATGGGATGGGGTTCGGCATGAGGTTGCCCTTTGGGGTCCTCTACTTCCGGCAGACCTCTACTTGCTGCTGTTCGGGCTGGTGGGCTCAGTCCTTGGTGGGGCTCAGCCAGGTTTCGACAGACCTCACGTCTTTCTTCTTATGAAATTATAACCCTTTGGAGATTATGTAGAGAAAGAAGAGAAGCCCTAGGCCCTATTCCGAACAGATAGCTTAGATCATTCAAGCTGAAGAAAAGAGCATATTACTCACTTGGGAAGGAGTAAAGGCCTTCTGCCCTGAGATGCTGTAGTTTACACGGACAAGGAAAGGGCTCTGATCTCTGACCATCCTGATGTACAGGTGAACAACATAGTAATTCAACGTTTGTATACAGTGCGAGGTGATCACCGTGACAAATGTAGCTCCCATCTGTCACCATGCAAACTTGCTAAATATTATTAACTCTATTACTTAGGGTGTATATTATATCCCCAGATGAGTTACTACTTAGAACAGATAGGCTGACAATTTTTAATTCAATAAATGTTATCATTTGTTATTTTTGAAAATATAGATGCTTAAAACTGCTAAAAATAGAGCCCAGTTATCTAGAAATGTATGCACCTGTTATCTTAAAGTATCATTATGGCAACGTGCTTTCCTAAGTGTTTGAAACATACAAACTAAGACAGGTGAAAGCCTTCACTTATTTCCTGGTCACTGACTATTGTCCAGACAGATGAAAGTGTGCCTGCAGATTTGATATACCAATTAAAACTTTGGTACTGGGAATTGGGGGCATATGGCTAGATTGTCAGATATCATAATGACATTATTTTTGTCTACAACATGCAATGAAATGACACTGAGAAAAACTTAAATGTGTTCCCTTATGATCTATTATTTAAGATTAAAGTAATCTGTAAAGCTATTACCTGGCTTTTATCATCAGTGTCTTTCACAAGGGCAATTTTTCCACAAAGAAAGTTTTAATAACCACTTTATACAAGGTATTGTGTGAAAGAAAACTCCAAGTTACTCCATGTTAGCATTCTGGGGTACCTTGCAAATGCATTAGCAAGCCTCTTAACTAATGTCCCCAGTTAATTAATACCCTTTGATTCATCTGGAGCTGTATTGACTGCCCATGGCTCACTGGGCTGTGGCTAGGAGGCTCTCTAATAAGCTCTGTGTGCTTCTCTTCCCTAGTTGAGTTTTTTGCTTATCATTTGTATATTTCCCAAACTGTGACATTTCCACCTTTACTGTAATCATGCAGTTTAATTAGATGTCTTAAAAATTTATGAAATATGATTTGTTGTTGTTTTTTAAAGTATACATTGGAGGCTTTAGAAAGATTTACTAAAACCAAGTTATTTTAGGGGCTCCTGGGCAGCTCTGTCAGTTAAGCCTCTGACTCTTGACTTTGGCTCAGGCCACAAGCCTAGGGTGGTGAGATGGAGCCTCTCATCAGGCTCTGCACTGGGCATGGAGCCTGTTTGAGTCTCTCTCTCTCTCTCTCTCTCTCTCTCTCTCCCTCTCTCTCTCCCTCTCTCTCTCTCTCTCTCTCTCTCCCTCCCCCTCTCCCTCTGCCCTTCTCCGTCCAGTTAGACTCCCATGCTCACTTGCTCTCTCAAAATAAATAAATAAGGTAAATTTCAAAACCAGGAGACATGGTTTCTCCCCTCAGTTTAGGGTAAAAGGTGGGACCTGATCCAGCAACACCAGACACAGCGTGGTAAATGCTAAAATGGTTGATCCACACGGAGGAGGAAACTATTGGTTAGACCTGAGCATGGCCCATTAGAGCTAAGCAGGCTTCATGTTGGGTAATAGCAACTGAGACGGGCCTCACAGCCTGAATAGGAGTTCAGCAAATAGGGGTGCCTGGGTGGCTCAGTCGGTTTGGAGTCCGACTTCAGCTCAGGTCATGATCTCGCGGTTCGTGGGTTCGAGCCCCGCGTCGGGCTCTGTGCTGACAGCTCAGAGCCTGGAGCCTGCTTCAGATTCTGTGTCCCCCAAGCTCACATTCTGTCTCTCTCTCTCTCTCTCTCTCTCTCTCAAAAGTAAATAAACAGTTAAAAAAAGAGAGTTGGGCAAATAGAAATGTGGGAGAAATAACATTCCAAATAGAGGTAAAAGCCCGAGGAGAAAATGTGTGAGAGTCAAGAGGCTATTTGAAGGACTTAAGTTGGTGGACGATACTGCTGACATTTTTTAAGAAAATTAAAAAGTAGCAGAAAATCAGATTACAGTCAGATTGTAAAGGGTTTTTAGGTAACGCTAAAAAGTTGAGACTGTGTTCTTTAGCTGACAGGGAGTGACTCTAGGCTTTAACCAGAGGAATGACTGGAAATTTATGTTAGGGTCATAATAGGCTATGATGTAGGAGTCAGCTGGGAAGGGGGAGAGGGAAACGCAGGTATCCGAGTATTTTGAGCCTTACCAGGGGATTGGGACTCGGTATACCTTCTGGGTGCCGGCCCCACATCAGATGAGGCTCTCCTGTTGTGGTCCTGAGGCCACAGTGACGGCTCTAGGTGACATGGTCTCGTCCTCAGATCCTCAAGAATGGACTCTCTTTCTCCCCACGGGATAAGCTGCTATTAGGCAAAAAAAAGTAAACAGATGATGAGTGGCAAAAATTATCCATTTACACCGGGCAGGTCACCTAGGGGGCAGTGGTTCAGACCAGAAGTTACAGAACATGGATAGAAGGGGAGGGCTTGGAAGTGTGGTCTGATCAGACAGCTGATGTGTCGTGTGGGGGGTGGCGAGGGAGGAGGGGGAAGCAGCCGGGATGCCTTGGAAAAGTGGGGGGGGGGGGGCTGGACATTTGGGAGGATGGTGATGTCACTTACGGGGACAAGAAATGCAGGTGGAGGAGCAGGTTTGGGGCCAGATGAATCTCAATGAGGACCTGAAGCCCTCGTGTCCTGGCAATCTCTCTCTGAGGAAAGGTTGACCAGGCAGACGGAAGAGCATGTCCGTGGGAGGCACAGTACCCTGCGCACAGCTTCCCCATAAATGTTTATTAAATACGAAATAAACAAAGCTGAAACCAGTCTCCATGTTAGCGTTCCCACAGTGATATTTACTGGTTGGGTCCTTGCCGAAGCGAGGCTTGAATGTATCCAACTTAAAAATAATTGCTTACCACTTCTGTGCTCTCCCATATGTTTCTCCTTCCAGTTACTGGTACAATTGAAAAAATAATAATAATTTGTGGGGGAGGGGCGCCTGGGTGGCTCAGACGGTTGAGCGTCCGGCTTCAGCTCAGGTCATGATCTCAGGGTTCGTGAGTTCGAGCCTCGCATTGGGCTCTGTGCTGACAGCTCAGAGCCTGGAGCCTGCTTCGGATTCTGTGTCTCCCTCTCTCTGCCCCTTCCCAACTTGTGCTCTGTCTCTCTGTCTCTCAAAAATAAATTTAAAAAATATTTTTAAAAAATTTTTTAAGATTTGGAGGGGAAAGCACCATCAAACATGATGTCGTCCTTGCCCTATTAGTATTAATTACTAGAGAGCTAGGACTCATGAAAAGCATTTGCCAACTGTGAGCAGTAACACAGAGTGGTGAGGGTCCTGAACTCGGCTTCGAGACGAACACTTTTTTCTGCCTCATGGTGCTATGGCTATATTAACTCTTAGTCTTATACTCAGTTCAGGCTGCTAAAAAAAAAAAAAAAAAAAGAAGAAGAAGAAGAAAAGAAAAAAGGACCATAGACTGGATAGCCTGTAAACGACAGAAATTTACTTGTCACAGTTCTGGAGGCTGAAAGGTCTAGATCTGCTAGATCTGGGTGCCAGCATGATCAGGTTCTGGTGAGAACCCTCTTCTGAGCTGCAGACAGGTGGCTGACTTACCGTGCCCTCACATGGCAGGAAGAATGAGCTAGCTCCCTGGCCTTTACTTACAAGGGCACATAGTCCCACTTTCTGCAGGACCCCCCTCATGACCTCATGACCTCCCAAAGGCCCCCCACCTCCAAATACCATCACATTGGGATTAAGGTTTCCACATATGGATTTGGGGGAGGGGGCATAAACATTCAGTCCATGACGCATACTTCAAAGATTCTGTCTTGTCAGAACACGTGAGGTCATACTTTCTCACTTTCGGTTCCAGAAATGTATAGGGTAGAAGTGTGGTTGTCCAAATGCAAGCAGGTAGCCTGAGTTCCTTTCACTGACCCTCAAGTCACATTCCCAGAGTTTAAAGAGCATCTCCAACGAGGGCAGGGGGAGATACAGGTTCCACTTCTGGAATGGGTACGTCACGGAATGAAAGGCACAGCATAGGGAATGTGGCCAGTGGTGTGGCAGTCGTGGCGTATGGTGACAGACCACGGCTCCACTGGTGGTGAGCACAGCAGAGCGGATGGACCCATCGAAGCGCTGTGTTGTACACCTGACACATGACATCCTATGTCAGCTGTACTTCAACTGAAAAAGAAAAAGCATCTCCAGTGAAAAATTGCTCGCTTCGGTTTGGAAGTAGTACAGGCTGGCAAATTCCATTCTCTGGCTGCGTTCCACAGATCCATGCCCCCTCCCCCAGCCCTCATTCCCTTATTTGTTGCTGGTGTGTTGTCTCCTCCTCTGAAGTATCAGTTCCTCAGAAGACTGTCTGAGCTTGGCTCATCTGGGGCTCCCTCACCCTAACTTAGTGCTTTGCACATGGTAGTTATCCAAAGCACTTGCGGAATACACTGGTAAAGACAACTCTTTATCTAGTTGGATCTGCTATGAGATGATCACATTGAATGCTTATCTTCTGTTTGTCTTGTGCAGGGGGCCGGTGGCTTTGTCCAGACCAATTAGAAGCTGAGGTGATTTAGGATATAGCGGAAAACAATGCCATACATTTTTCCAGAGTAATAGAACCAAAGCCTGGCTATGAATTGCTTTTTCTCAATCGAACTCTGTTTGAAAGATTCTCTACTAGCATTTCCTTTTAAGTCTGTTAAGAAATAGCGTCTCTTTCACCCCTAACTCTACTCAGCCCAGCCAGGTGCCCAGAACACCACCACAGGGAATCTCTGACTCACCCTCGCAAAAGCGAAGCCGTATAATAGGATACGTTCTTCTCTGACTAATTTCTTCTTCTCAACACTTGTTGACTCATTAGAAATTGGGAGAAGAAATGTAGCAACAGTCATTGGATTTTATAGCTTCCTTTGCAAAATTTTTCTTTCTTTATGACAAATTAATTGCATACTCGGGACCATATAATCCCACACCTGTTTCAAGAGTACCTACTAGGAAAAAGGCACTGGAAAGTGCTTCCTTTGGAAGTCATAAAAATTAAGAAACTAACTAGGGGGGAAAATCTTCTTAGCATGTTTTTATGGCTGCAAAGAAAGTAACTTCGTAAGGTCGAGGGGGAATCTTAGAAGAGAAATACGGGATAGGTCTCAAGATAGAGGAAGGCTTGAAAATGAACGAGGAGCTGGGGAGTGAGGTGTGGCAAGAGTTTCTCTCGATCCACATATGGAATAAGGTCTTTACCCCTTGATGGTCTCGTTCAGATTGACGCAGAATGGAGACATGCTTCTTTATCTCAGAGCCAAAGGCTCTGGTCATTTGAGCCTCTTTCACATATCTTTCCCTATCTTGTCATTTGTTGTGTTCTGTTTCCAGGATAGGACATGTGTTTCAGGGCTTCAGGTGTGGAAGATTTTCCCAGAAGGTCCGTTCTTCCCTGCAAGGTCCAACCCAAATTCTACTTCTGTGGACACTTCTCAGAGTCCCCCTGTAGTCTCGCCTGCTCTGCAGGTGGTCTGTCGTGTTTGTGTCTCTGATGCCTTTTTCTATATAATAGACCGTCCCCAAAATGGTGGGTCAAAGCAAAACCTTTTCATTGCTCATTATTCTGTTGGTCTGGAATTTTAGCAGGGCTCAGCAGGAACGGCTCATCTCTGCTGTGTGTGTTCTTAGTTGGGGAGACCCCAGAGGCCCTGTCCTGTGTCTGGTACCATAGCTGGAGTGGCTGGGATATCTGGAGGATGGCCAAGTCTCACTTTCCAGAAGGGTACTTGAACCTCTTTTCAGAGTAGCTCAGGGCTCCAAAACAGTGAAAATGGAAGCTGACAGGTGTCTGAAAGTTCAGGGACTGACCTGACACAGCGGCACCTCCCCCGTATGCTCTCGGCCAAAACAAGCCACAGGGTAGCCTAGATTGAAGGGGATGGAGGTGCATTTCTACTCTTGGTGGAAGGGGAAGCATGAACTGATGGCAGCCATCTTTACAGAGATCCAGCTACCACCTTCTACTGCCGTAAAGTACCTTTGGTGCCAGTATTATTTATCTGCCTACCCATAATTCTGTGAGTTTCTCAAAAGGCAAAGCCAACCTCATGCGCACCGTTGTGTCCTTCCCACTGTCGGGGCTCAAAGATGATTTGGATAAACAAATAGATTTGGGAAGGCCAGGGACAAAGAGTATGGAAATATCCTGGAAAGAGCCATATCAGCTTTGGAGTCAGATGATGTCGGTTTGATTCCCAAATCTTGTCCTCATCCATGAGCCCTAAATGTTCCCTTTATTCCTTATTTCTAATTCCTCAAGTGTAAATGGAGGTGACAGTCCACAGAGTGATCAAGAGTGAACAAGGTATTGTTTGTGGAAGTGCCTTAGCCTACGGGCTGGGGTTGGGAAATGAGGCTCATTCTTGACCTTTGGTTTATGTCTCCTTTGCTCTCCTCAAACGTCTGGACACATTTTGACATGCCTACTGACACATTTGAGGGAAAAAGTTTTCTCAGTAAGTGGTTAGAAATAGAATAATATTTTAAACACAGCCCAGCATATAACTGCCTTAGAATAAATGCCATAATTAGCACTTAGCTGAGCTGCAGACAAAGACGCCCCCATCTTTCTCATTAAGCCCCTGGGCACAAATGCACATGTGGATATCAAATTCGGGGTCCAGCTGTGCCAGCAGCCGTTCTGGTGGGGCTACCTCTCACACCCACAGCTGACTTCTCTTTCAGGAAACTTCTGTGATCTGCCCAGAGATGACTGCAGCAAGCCATAGCTAATGGACACACAGTAGAGGACCCAGGAAGCAAGCAGGGAGATGTCTAATATAACGGCCTTGACATCAGAGAGCAGAGAACCATCTGTCCCCGGCTCATTCTACTTCAGTCCGTCTCTTGTGTAAAACCAAGGACAAACAGCAATCATCCACAATTCTCAGTATAGTAGTCCTCAGCCCACTCGGTCCTGGCTCTTTCTTTATAAAGCATATATTTTGCATTGCCTTTTCACTATTCTGAAATTAAATCTGTAGGTAAAATAGCTTACCTACAAGCACTATTTCAAAAACATCAGTATAATGCTCGAACTTTGTGTAAAGGGCAATGATGAGGTAATTTATAATGAAATAATATGTGTTTTTTAATGTTTATTTTTGAGAGAGAAAGAGAGTGGGAGAGCGGCAGAGAGAGAGGGAGACAGAAGCAGGCTCCACACTGACAGCAGAAAGCCTGTTGTGTGGCTTGAACGCACAAACCATGAGATCATGACCTGAGCCAAGGTCAGAGGCTTAACCAACTGAACCACCCAGGCACCCCAATAATATGTGTTTTGACATGTAAATACTTAGGTATGATGACACTTAAGAGAATCACGAAGTCATCAAATGGATGCACATACTTAAAATTCCTAGGTTTTTAGGGGCACCTGGGTGGCTCAGTCAGTTGAGCGTCCGACTTCTGCATAGGTCATGATCACGTAGTTTGTGAGTTCAAGCCCCGTGTTGGGCTCTGTGCTGACAGCTCAGAGCCTGGAGCCTGTTTCAGATTCTGTGTCTCCCTCTCTCTCTGTTCCTCCCTGGCTTGTGCTCTCTTTCTCTGTCTCTCAAAATTAAATAAATGTTCAAATTTTTCTTCAAATCATAAGTTTGAAATTAAAATAATATTCAACTAGTACTGTCCTCGTTGAACTTTTTTCACATTTAAAAAAATTTTTTAGGGGCACCTGGTTGGCTCAGTCAGTTATGTCCGACTTCGGCTCAGGTCATGATCTCGCAGTTCGTGGGTTCGAGCCCCGTGTCAGGCTCTGTGCTGACAGCTAGTTCAGATCCTAAAGCCTGCTTTGGATTCCCCTCTCTCTCTGACCCTCCCCTGCTCACACTGTCTCTCTCTCTCATAGAAATTAAAAAAAATTTTTTTTAATTGTAAAAAACAATGTTTATTTTTGAGAGACAGAGAGAACATGAACGGTGTTGGTGGGGGAGCACAGAGACAGAGACGGGGAGACACAGAATCTGAAGCAGTACCAGGCTCTGAGCTTCAACACAGAACCCAACGTGGGGCTTGAACTCACAAGCTGTGAGATCATGACCTGAGCTGAAGTCGGACACTTAACCGACTGTGCCACCTAGGTGCCCCAAACTTTTTTCACATTTTAAAATAAAAGTTTCATAAATACATGTGTGTGTTTGTGTGTATGTATACGTATAACTATCAATGCGTATATGTGTATATGCATGTATACATGCATACAAATTGCTGTGGGTACTATAGTTACAAGAAGCACAAACTAAAGCACATGTGTGGTACTTGTGACCCCAAACCACAAGCAGCATCAGTGATATGAATTTCAAAATGTCAAGCAATCCTTGGAAACATTCAGAACAAGACTGAATTCTGTATTTCCTCAATTTCCATGGTACTTTTCATCTGGAAAATTCAGTGCACATTCCGACCATGTAAAACTAGTTGGTGTTTACATGTTAACCCAAGTAGGGATCTACACTCCGATTATCATCAACAAGTTTTTCACTTATACAAACGTCTGGCTTCTTGACTTGAAAAGTCTGTAACTAGAAAATCCAATGCAGGCAGGACAGTTCTTCACTGTACAGGACTGCCTGCAGTACGTTGCGGGACGTGTAACGTCGCTGATCCCCACCAACTGCATGCGCCTCAAATCATAGTTGTAATAAAGCCCCTACAAACTTCCCAACCCACCCCTCACGATGCTACAGCTGTTGAACTCCTCCAGTTTTGTGCAGTAAGCTCCAAAATGGCTCTTTCCAATAATATCGTCTCAATAGATCATCACAATACAGGATACTATTATTTTCATTTTTGCCCATAAGGAAATATGCCCATAGATGTGCAGCGATTCACATATATCACCATTAATGGTGTTGACCCACATCTTCTTGTTCTTGGTTTAGAAGCTTGCCCCCATGCTCATGTTTATACCAAAATAACGTGTGGTAGTCTTTCCAGACCATATTAAGGGATATTGAGTCAGCATTTCCAGACCATATTAAGGGATATTGAGTCAGCATGGCAGAAGGTAGGATTTGCTGACACACAGAGTCGGGACATAGTTTTCATGTCCCACAGTGACTTCTGGTTTTTCCTGTTATCTTTCATCTAGCCACTTTGGTTTTACTCACCTGCTAAGAGGGTTATGGCTGCTCTTATTTTACAAGGGTGGTTTAAGGGGGAAAATGATACTGATTGCAAGATGCCTTGAGGTAATCCATGAATTACATGGTTTGATGCAGACTAAGTGCTTGCAAGAGTCCATAAAGTTAGCTTAATAAATGTTAGCTATTTCTACTGAAACATTTGAGGGAAAACACGGATTTATGATAACAGTAGTGGAGGAGGGTGTGACTGCCTTCCTTAAGTGGTCAACTTGTGTCTTTGTTTTGATAACCTAATACTTGGAAGACTTTACACTAGGACGGGCTTTGAGTAGAACACAGTCTTTGCCCCAAAAGACCGGGAATTCTTAGTCCGTTTGGAGAGAGGAGTTGGGGTGAGGAAAAATGAACCACGCATATATGAGATGTAGAAAAATAAATGTCTTGAGGGGCAGAAACAAGATATTATAAGGCATTAGGACATCCAGCTTCTGGTCATAGCAGAGATCAAGACAAGGAGAAATTGCATTCATTTAGAAATCAAGAAAAGTTGGTGTGAATGATGATAACTGGGCAGTGAAAGTGGAGGAGGGCCCAGAAGGGTTAAGGATCTTTAGGAATGTCCCACATCAACAAAACCACTGGGCGTCTTGGGGAAGTGTGTTCGCAGAGCTGGAACTCGCTAGAGCAGCTTCCCCAACATTGAAAGAAAAATGTGAGATCACCTGAGTGGCCTGAAAAAAGATGGATTCCTAAGACCAACCCAGCCCTACTGAGTGAGAATTTCCAACGGTGTGTCTAGAAACTTGTATTCTTTCGTAAACTTCTCCAAGAGAGCCTGGTGATCAGCCTGGTGTGGACCAGTTCAGTGTTTCTCAGAGTGTGGCCCGCAGACTGGCACCGCCTGTGACCACAGAAGAAATCCAGGGTCTCAGGCCCCCTGAGGCCGTATTGTAATAAGCCCTACTCGTGATGTTGAAGCATATTCAGGTGGAGTGCAGAGAAGAAAAATGCACCCAGCTGTCAATTTCTTTCTTTTGTTTTTTTATAGGGTGGAGGAGACACAGCCCTTTCTGGATTTTTCTTGGAGGCATAGCATTTCAAGGTATGCTCTGGCATAACCACACTTTTCCTTGTTTTAGGTTTATTGAGATATAATTGACATGTAACACTGTACTAATCCAAGGTGTCAATGTTGTGTTTTGTTTTCAGAGAAAGAGAGGGGGGGAGGGGCAGAGAGAGAGAGAGAGAGAGAGAGAGAGAGAGAGAGAATCCTAAGCAGGCTCTACACCCAGCACAGAACCTGATGCAGGGCTCAATCTCACAACCCTGAGATCATGACCTGAGCTGAAATCAAAAGTAGGATGCTCAACTATCCGAGCCACCCAGGCACCCCCAAGGTGTCAATGTTTTGACAGTAAGAGGTTAATGAATGAGTGGGTGGCAAGAAAGTGGAGATAATTGGCTCCCCCTGGGTTTTGGTGGGTTTTTGCAGGTGGGTGCAAGAATTTTAGTAGTGAAGAATAGGGAAAAGATAAGGTAGAATTCTTCCTCTTCCTTCACATTCTAACAATGATGAGCAAAATGGCATCAACAGTGCTAGCCACTTCTAACATATCGTTCTCAACATCTCATAACAGCCAGAGAGGTGGGTTGATATTATCTCTGGTCTACCCATGAGAAAACGCTTTCAGAGATTTTAAATAATTCTCCCAAGGTCACACAGTTAATAAGTAGCCGAGCTGAGATTTGAACCAAGGTTTTCTCACACCACACCATGTTCCCTCTCCTCCAATCTTTCTCTAGTCAGGACAATAGAACTGGCAAGGGATTTAGGGACAATCCCCCACTTCTCTGCTGAGACCTAAGGCCCAGAAGTGTACCCTGAGTCACCCTGAAGTAGCAGGCAGGGCAGGCTGGTGCAGAGGTGGGGGTTAGGAGCCAGAGAGAGCCAGCCCGGGGCCTTTTGCAACATGAGGGTCCCCTTCCCAAACTGCTGTGATACTAGTTACATAATGTTTAAATTTATGTAGGAATGTGACTAATCCACATTTTTTGGTGTTTGATCAGATGTAGAATATAAATGAAGAAAGCACTTAATTGAAAAACTCAAAGAATAAGAGGGCTGGGGAGGGCTGAGGTACAGAGCAGCAATGAAATGCAGGCTGTGTGGATTTTTCTAGACTGTTGCGGTTATGAACTCGTTTACGACATCTGCGATCAGTTCCATATTACAACTAAACAATTGCAGAGCTTTGTGGCATTCGTGTTTGATTGAGAGGAGGATGCGGTAATTACTCATCTTCCCGACTGATAGCTTCATCTGTGGATCAAGCGAAGATGAAATGTTTGTTGTATGCCTACCTGCCTCAAACAACTTCTTGTGTTGCTCAGCAAAGCGAGGTGATCAAAGTGGTCTGCTCGTCATTTCAGATTTTCTCTTTTAAAAAGTCATTATTTAAAAATTATTCTTGCTATAGAAACGATAGCAGTGAGTAAATTTCCTTTCTCGAGAAACACCTGTCGTTTGAAGACGTTCAAAGACGGTAGAAGGAAAATACATATTTTAATCATAATTTAGTATCTTCTCAATTATAATGATCTCAGAGCTCTGGTATAAAAATATAAAACGTTCAGCTAAAATAGGTGAAACAGATCTCTAAATGCTGTTACTGAAGGACTCTTTAGGATATGATTCTGCCTAACTGATTCTAAATGTCACTAAAACTTTAAAATGTGATCTCTAGGTTGCTGTTTTTGACCCAAAATTTTAAAAGACTAACAGATTAGGGGCACCTGGGTGGCTCAATCAGTTGAGTGTTCAACTTCGGCTTCGGTCATGATCTCACGTTCATGGGTTTGAGCCTTGTGTTGTGCTCTGCTGATGGCTCAGAGCCTGGAGCCTGCTTCAGATTCTGTGTCTCCCTCTCTCTCTGCCCCTCCTCCACTAGCACTGTATCTCTCTCTCTCTTTCAAAAATACGTATAGGAGGATTAGGAGGAACTTAACAGAGGACCATGGGGGAGAAGAAGGGGAAGAATAGTGGGGGAGAGGGAGGGAAGCAAACCATGAGAGACTCTTGAATGCTGAGAACAAACTGAGGGCAGAGGGATGGGGGGAGGGGAAGGAGGGTGATGGGCATGGAGGAGGGCACTTGTGGGGATTTGTATGGAAACCAACTTGACAATAAACTATTTAAGGAAAAAAAATAAGGAAAGGACAAAAACAGATGATACAAATAAAAATACATTAATTTCAAAAAACCTTAATAAATTTTAATAAGTAAATATAAAAGGCTACCAAATTAGAATGAGATTATTGAAATAAATGTACAGAACCCAGGTTGAAGTCCTTATGTAGGTAAGAACTCGCTGCGGTGAGTTAACCATGACCATGACTCTCTAGGAAGCCTGTGCAATATCTGTTCCCACGCATTGCACCTCCTCGTTCCGCTCTCCTCCTCCCTCCAGTGAGAACCTCATTTTTATTTCAGGATGCTCCCCCCTCGGTATGGCCATAGGGCGGGGAGGGGGTCTGGGTTGGCTTCACCCAACTCTGCTGGTCCCATTCAACTTACCAGTAATGGGTTGAAGGCTTGGTCAGGTGACAGAATTCTGGCCTTTGAAACAGAAGGGCAAGCCTGTCAAGGAGGAGTTCAAGAAATGCTACTTCCACTCTTTGAAAAAGACAAAGGAAGAGGTGGCTCACTTACTGCCTCTGGAAGTCATAGCCCTGAGGTGAGTCAGCCTGAGAAGGACAGAAGGAAGAACATCGCAGCGAACCAGAACCCGGCCCCCATCCTGCTGCGCCCAGAGATACTTTCCTGCATCCTGCCTGTTCAATGAGAAAATTCATTTCTCTGTGGTTTAAAACAGTAGTTCTTACCCTTGAACGTTCAGCAGAATCACCTGGAGGGCTTGTTAAAACACAGATTGCTGACCCCCCCCACCCCAGAGTTTTGAATTCCATGTACCCCGGGGCAGAAGTGAGAATTTGCATTTCTAGCAAGGTCCCGGGTTAAGCCGATGTTCCAGATCCAGGGCTCATATGTTGATCATCACTGGCCTGAAAGTCAATTTCGGCAAGAGTTTCAATTATTTGCAGCTGCGAACACCCTACGTGACATGCATAGGTGGCTGAGAAAGGCATAAAGATGTAAAGGCCTCCCACCTTCCAAGAAGTTCCAAGCCTGATTTATGTTAAGCTGACCAGAAACATTCTATCCTGCCCATCCTTTCCATCAACAATGATAATCTTTAAAAGCAAGTTGATCAAAATCTTGAAGCATAATGTATTTCGAGACTAAAAAGCACAGGCTGTCGAGACAGACATTCCTGGAATTAAATTAGAGCTTCTCAGTGCTCTCTGCACTTATAAATTACTCAGAGTGTCTAAGTTTTCTGATTTGTAAATGCCAATTAAGAATTTATTCTATAGGCTTGTGAGCATTGCATGAGATAGCATGCAGAATAGCACCTGATAATATGGTAGATTCTCATTCTCTCTCTCTCTCTCTCATTATATATACATATGTATATAGATAGATATACATATATAGATATATACACACATATATAATGTTTTCTAATTGACTTCCTAACTGAACTACAACACACTGAGTAAAAAAAAGAAAACAAAAGTATTCCTCATTATCCAAAATTCTGTTATCTAAAGTACCTATATTGATCAGATTGTCTATGGAAACAAGAGTCTTCATAATGTAAAACTATTTACCAATGAACTGCCTACTTAAAATATTAACATGCACTCAAACGTCCCTCCCTGCTAAAGAGCCATGTTTATTTCTCCCCATCCATCCAAATATTTGTAGAAGACTTTCTACCAGATTGTGAATTGTGAATATCTGGTCATAAAAATCAGTTGTAAAAAGGTCTGTAAATTGCAGACTTTGCAACAGGAACAAGATTACACAAAGTTAATTGAAGTGGGCTGAAAAAGCAACCCTATCACACTCAAAGTCCCTGACAAATAAGAATCTGGCAGAAATCACCTAGTGAGAATTGGGAGGTGAACATCTGGAACTTTGATGCTGGGCTGGGCTCTTCAAGGGAATGGCTTGAGGGGCCCCTGGGTGGCTCAAGCGTCTGACTCTTGGTTTCCGCTCAAGTCATGATCTCTCGGTTTCGTGGATTCGGGCCCCTCATCAGGCTCTGGGCTGGCAGCACAGAGCCTGCTTGGGATTCTCCCTCCCTCTCTCTCTCTCTCTCTGCCCTTCCCCTACTTGCACTGTCTTTATCTTTCTCAAAATAAGTAAACAAAATTTTAAAAAGTAGAGAATGACTTGAATATCAAAGACCTAAGAGAAACTCTCAGTAAAGATTACATATACTTTCACACAGAGTTTCTCTCCATGTTCACGTAGAAAAGAGAAATGGAGGGGCGCTTGGGTGGTTCAGTCGGTTAAGCGTCTGACTTTGGCTCAGGCCGTGATCTCTCAGTTCTTGGGCTCAAGCCCCCAAGGCTGGCTGTGCTGACAGCTCAGAGGCTGGAGCGTGCTTCAGATTCCCTCTCTATCTGCCCCTCCCCCATTCACCCTCTGTCTCTCTCTGTTTCTCAAAAATAAGTAAATGTTAAAAAATTTTTTAAAAAGACAAATGGAAACAAAGAATGCCCTATTGTGACATCAAATTACTTTCTCAATAAAATAACATCAGATGAAATAATCAGCACTTACTCCACTATTGGAAAAAATGGTAATGAGCAATTGATATTATAATCTAAATCTGGTTAAATATAAAGATAAATATATGTTCAGAATCTTAGTATCATTTTTCAAGGTAAAATTGCACTTGTAACTTTTCCCTCACCATTTCCTGTGAAAATCTGGGTCTCTGCTTTAAGTGAATTCACTTTAAAATATTGAGGAAAACAGAAATCAAGACAATAGATAATATTATGTTGTTTTGTACAATACCTGCACTCTCTTCAGGAGGAACGAATAGCTGCTTCCCGATAGCTGTTCTTTCCTTCTCCCATAGTAACAGAAGCCTGAGTTTTAGCTGGGCCTGTGCTGTCCAGATAAATATGTTTTCCTGCCTTCTCTGAATCTAAATCTGGTGGATGAGATGTGGTGAAAATGTTCTGTGAGAGTTCCGATAAAGCTGCTTAAAAGGCAGGAGGTATGCTCTTCTCTCTCTTTCCTCCTTCCACCTGTCTGGGCTGAGGGCCGGAGCACCAGCAGCCATTTTGGACCATGAGGTGAAGCCACATACTGAGGATGGTGGGAAAGAAGGCTCAATATCTGGGTCCTTGACATGACCACGTTGCTCCCATATCAGTCTCAAAATGTCTCTTTTTGAATTTGTTTACATGGCAAATAATTATCCCATTAAAACCATCTTATATAGGGTTTTCCTCATGTGCATCAGAATTCTGTCTAATATACCCTCTAATATTTTCTGGAAGTCTATTAGTGAATCTTGAAGTGCATTTTTACTCATTGCTTTAGACTATGATGATATGGGGTGTGGATTAGCAATGTGTTGGTGGGGGGCAGGGAGGAAAAACATCTCAGGCTCCATATTAGGTAAAATTACAAAAAGCAAGACAGTCACATCTAGCTGTCTCCTATCTGAGTTACCTCTGAGTAGAAATGTACTCAGTAGGTTGCTTCTGTAGGTTATTCACATCTGATGTTATGTTAGGGTAGGAAGAGCCTGTGTAAGTATCTAATGTAACTTCTATTTATTTCCAGAGTCCTCTTCACAACATCCCTGTGGAGGAGTCTTCCAGCCTCTGCAAAAACACTCTGGTAAGAGAGTCCTGAAGGCATAAGGCAGCTGGTGCAATTGATGGGGAGGATTCCCTGTGTTAATTCTGGACTTGCCTATTCAGAACTTCCACCTCCTAGGTTACGGTTCTACAGAGCCCAACTGCCCCTCACTAGCCCTTGTGATTATTAAAGACATCGAATATGTTGCCCTAACAGCTTGTCAGTTCCAGGCTAACCAGCCCTGGTTCTTTCCATTACTCTTCTTTTGAGGTAGTTCCTAGCCCCTCCCCCTCCTTCCTGTTTGCTCATTGACGCATCCTGAATTGTCAGCTTTCTTTGCAAAAACCCGTTTCATCATGCTGAGCCTTACAGGAAACAGAGGGTCATCATCTGCTATAATTATACTTTTTATAGTCAATGGTTACGACGAGTACCCTCCGCAGTCTTCTCGTCACAAAACAGAAGCTTTACCGGGTTTTCGTCATCTTGCCTCAAAGCCCCTTCAAAACGTTTAGTGTGTATCGAATAAGAGGCATGAAACACCCTCCGAAACAAAAACAAACACACAAATAAGCAATAACTTGGGTAGAGAGAGAGTCGACTCCTGAAATGAGATAGACATGTGGGTTTTCAGAATAGATCACATTCTGTGGCCTGTTGGGCTCAGTAAAATACTTGTTGACTGACTGACAATTTTCCGGGGGTGGAGAGAGTGGGAAATAACTGCCGTATCCAAGGATAAGAAAATCAACCATCATCAGAGGAAAGAATGGAGAAACAAAGAAGAAATATTGGACTATGCCAAGAGTTTCTTACTCCTCCTGAAAGAAACACACACACACACACACACACACACACACACACACACACAGGCTAGTAAAGCCTTTGTGCTTATGGTATTTTTCCATTGTCTAAATAGAAGAAGCCATGAACAGCTCTGGGCTCTCTTATCTTTTTCACAGATATCTACCACCCCACGGTCCTGGGTTTAAATCCCTTGATCACTATCTTACCCTTCAGCCACTCAGATCCCCACTGACAGTATAAATGTCACTTTGAAAGAAATGTCCCTGCTATTTAGTTCGAGGATGCTTAGAAAAAGTGGTACTTTTGCAGGAGTTGATGTTGGGTCTACAATTCCACATAAAACAGCATGGTGCCAGTGGGCAAGTCCTGCTTCTTAAGGGTTTTCTAGTTAATCTCTTAAGCCAGACTTTGTGCCAAGAGAGAATTAAAAGCAACTGGCCTTGCCTTGGGCCCCCACCCTGGGCTTCTTCATGATTGTGTGCTCATGTTCTGTCGGGAAGTTAATAGGGCATAGACGGTGGTTTCGTAACTTAGAAATCAGGCACTGCACTGTTGTACATTTTGCCAAAATGAGTGTTCCACACAGATGCAGAGTGAAGATTTCCAAAGGCTTCTGGAATCTCGATGGCCTCTGCCTAACCAGGGTTCCTCCTCTTGGATTGGCCCTCGCTCTCTCTGTCTCTGACAAGCCTCAGCAAACCACTTTCTCTTGTTGACACGACTATGGTCCCCATGCTTCCCATAGTATTTTTATTTCGTTGTTGGCAAGCCTGTAAGAAGACGTCTAGCAGCACTGGGAGTCGGGGGTCCCAAGTGCTACCTTGTGGCCTGGGTACTCCGAGCTGGTGTGACCACCTGTGCCGTCTGCCATGCTTGACCCCCCTCCCTCTCTCCAGGGTCTTGATTCCTGCTTTCGACTCTCTTCCCTTCTATGTTTTGTATTGTAAGTCTTCTCCTCGTGGTATTCAGAGAGAGGCGGGGTCTAGCAGGATGAAATGAATAGGTCCGTTTTTGTCCCCAGACGGCATGAAGTCATATTCACCTGCTATGAGGCTCAGTTTGCGAACATGTGAGTTAAGAGAAGATTGGGTCAGGTTTGGAGGTCACTTCCAGACCTCACATTCTACAACCGAGTGACTATTGACTCTAATATTGCATTAAAAAAATTTTTTTTACATTTGTTTAGTTTTGAGAGACAGAGAGATACAGAGCATGAGTGGGGGAGGGGCAGAGAGAGAAGGAGACACAGAATGCAAAGCAGGCTCCAGGCTCCAAGCTGTCAGCACAGAGCCTGATGTGGGGCTCGAACTCACAAACCATGAGATCTATGACCTGAGCCGAAGTCGGATGCTTAACCAACTGAGCCACCGGGTGCCCTTCTAATGTTGCACTTAAAATAGAGCACGAAAGGAATAGAAACCAAACACTCCCACGTGAATATCCACGCTGGGTTTCTGCCCGTTTGGGAACGGGAGGAAGGGTCTGTGGAGCTACCAGTGAGTCTCAAGTAGAAGCTCTGGAGCCTCGGGGAAGAATTCTATAAGCTGAATCCTCTCTTCATTGTGGGCGAAGCATGTCTCACTTTTGAGCTTTTAAAAATGGTGGAATTTGGTCTATTCAGAGGGCACAGTAAGAAACAAGCAAACTGGCTTCGTGCTTAAGACAGTAAAGGGTGTTGCTGCAGAAACACTGAGGTCATTAGTTTGAGCTGCTCAAAAGGGGGCATTCAATCAGACATTGCAGGACCGGGACCTGTGGGTGGGATCCTCGCCCCTCATACCAGTGCCTGAATCTTCTTTGAAGATCATTCCATTATTCCATTCCATTATTTACCTGTTCGTTGGGGCTGAAAACGTCTCACGGCACAATGTTAACGTGTTCTCCTGTCGACCCGTTCTGACCCTCTAGGAACCTACTTACCGAGCAAAATCTACCCAGTGGGAGTCATGACTCATCACTTGCCAAGCACACGGTTCAGTTCAAGGATCTAGAAAACGGAACTTTGGTAAGCCTTACCTTTTCCTACTTTGAAAAATGCAAGCATTGATTTAAAAAAAGAAGAAGAAAGAATTAGACACCATGCTTCCTCTCTCTCCTTTTTAAGAAGTTGGTTTAGTTAGAAAAGGCATTATCATCACGCGTCTAACTGACTTTCCTGCTGTACTGTTTTGGTCGAGGTCTGTAAAGAGGAACAGTTCGGCGCTGGGTGGTGCGGGGGGAGGGGGGCTGCCGTGGTGGGGAGAAGGAACAGCGAGCCACATTTCCTGATGCGCAGTTCTAAAGAAGTCAGCGGTTCCTAGGTGCACAGTGTACACAGAAGAATCAACAAGTAGACAAAGGAAATCCAGACCTTTGATGACCCCTGGTGAATAAACTAAGCACTGCATTGAAATGCAGCTGGAGCTGCAGACATCCCTTGCACGCGATGGCTCCTCTCTCTCAAGTAATGCAGAGGGATTTCCACCCCCCCACCCCCAGTGCCCGGTCCATTTACATTACAGATGTGCATTAGAGACTTGCCGTGTCTCCATCCCTCTGACCAAACCTGAGATTGGTGATCTCTATCGATAGGTTAAGAAATGTGATTGCATACTTTTTTCTATTGGTGCTATGACCCCTTCGATGCAACCACTATTATTTATGGAGCACAGAGGAACTCATAAAGTAAGGTCTGTAACCTTCTTTCGGATGAGGTATCTACTTAGTACTATTTTATGGGAGAGTTACGAAGAGCAAAGCAACCTTCTTACATAACCCAGATTTAAAATCAGAGTTGAGAGACCGGCGATTGCTGGTCTGTCAGTCCTGAAGACCAGCTAAAATACTCTCCTATACAGCAAAAGAGTCTGCATTTTTGTTAACAGCTGTGGGTGGCCAGCGTGTGGTATGTGTGAGCCAGAAAGCAGACTGCATTTTGTCAGCTTGCAGGAGAGGAAAGAAATTTGTTACTGTGAGAGTTAAGGAGGATGGGGAGAAGAGGCATTTTTAGTGTCCACCCAGGCCTCCTGTTATAAAAGGGGTGATGCCAAGTGGCTATTTGCAGTCACCCAGAAGGGAACATACCCGATGCTTACCATCGGGTAAAATATTAAACGCTCTACACTGTTGATGCCGGTTATCCTGCCTTTTGTGAACCGTATCCATTGACTCTTAAGTCTTTGTTGCCTGAACCAGAGGTATTATTTGCATCTCTGAGATCGGTGTGCACAGGGCGTTGAGCTGTTACATTTATTTCCTCTTCCCTCTTCCTTGTGAACCACCTCACACTAAAGAATGCCTTTATTTCTGAAAAACTCAACTAAATAAAAATTTTTCAAATCAGCAATATTACATATTCCAAATGTTCGCTTCAAGCCATGTGGGTAGCCCACCTCATCTCTTCGCTGGGATCATAGGGGCTTCTGTGGAGGCGAGCAGTCACGTGAGAGGATGAGGGGGTCCCCACCCTCTAGAGGAGGCTGGGCACGCAGAGAATTTCACCAACTTGCTAGACAGCCAAAATCTCAGGGGTGGAGACAACCTCAAGAAGTTGCCCCGCGCACTTCCTCCCCACCTGCTCTGTTTGCAGAGGAGCAAGTTGAAATCTGGAGGTGGCTGGCATTTCTGAGGCTAAGCACTGGGGTTTGTTGCCCACCAGCCCATCCACCATGCTTTGAGTCGCTCTGCCTTCCTTGGGGCATGCTGAACGGGCGGGGTGCCTGCAGAGAGGACCGCATCGCCCCTGAGAATGGCGGGTAAACAGTGGGACCAGAAATCAACCCGGGGGAGGGGATATAATGGAATGTTGATAAGAATTTGGGAAACAGCCCAATTTGGAGATACATTTATTTTAGTATTCCTAAAGTATCTTTTTTGGATGAGAGAAAGCATCTTCATCTCAAAACTCATGTTTTGATTATATTTTATACATAACATGATAATTTGGAAGGTTTGTCATAATATGGTTATTGTTATGATTGTGGTGTATGTTATACTGCATGGATGATGGACAAAAAAGAGAAGTGTATATATATTATATGTCTCAGTTGTTTAATATGTTTTCTGAAACTTTTTAACCCCGTGTGATGCATTCTAAGATCCTTACATCATACTTAAAGCTTGTTCCTCCCTCGTTTATATAGTTTGTAATATTAAAAAAAGTTTTTAAAGTTTTTTACAAAAAGTTTGAGAGGGGGAGTGCAAGGGGGGAGAGAGAGAGAGAGAGAGAGAGAGAGAGAATCCCAAGTAGGCTCTGCACTGTCATTGCAGAGCCCAATGCGGGGCTTGATCTCACAACCTGAGCCAAAACTAAACATCAGGCACTTAACCAACCAAGACACCCAGGGGCCGCTGAAGTGTGTATTGATTGAGCAAATGTTGCATTGAAAAGGTTCTCCTTGGGGTGCCTGGGTGGTCAGTCGGTTCAGTGTCTGACTTCAGCTCAGGTCATGATCTCACTGTGAGTTCAAGCCCCAAATTGGGTTCTCTGCTATCATCACGGAGCCCACTTCAGAACCTCTGTACCCCCTACTCTCTGCGCCTCCCCTGCTCACATTCCCTCTCTCTCAAAAATAAACATTAAAAAGGCAAAAAATAAAAATAAAAAAGGCTCTCCCTGCATAATGCCAGCTGACCACTGAGACAGAAAAGTAGCTTTGCATAAAGCACTGGGCTAAAGATCATGTGCTCTAAGTCACCAAATATGATGTGAATCCAGCCACCCAGACTCAAGGAATCGCTCCTTTAAAAGATCTGTTATGGGGCGCCTGGGTGACTCTGTCGGTTAAGCGTCCAGCTTCGGCTCAGGTCATGGTCTCACAGTTCGTGGGTCCAAGCCCTGCATTGGGCTTTGTGATGACAGCTCAGAGTCTGGAGTCTGCTTTGGATTCCCCCCTCTTCCTCTCTTCCTCTCTCTCTCTCTCTCTCTCCCTCCCTCCCTCAAAAATAAACATTAAAAAAATTTTTTAAATGACCTGTTGGACATGATCTCAGGTTCTTAGTAATCAAGTGTTGATAATCCTGAAGGCTCAGGTATCTCATAAAACCCCTTGTAGATATTCAGCTTGTTTCTCAGTTCTCAGTCCCTTGAATCAACACGCACTGTCTTACCGGAGGCAGCAGAGCCTGACAGGGAAAGCATCAGAAGCCTGGAGTTTGACTTTGCATCCAAACTCCATCCTCACCAGCTGTGCGCCCTTGGGTAGACTTTTTAGCCCAATGAGCTCGACATGGGGGCTAGACAAGGTTGATTCTGTCACATGCTGTGGCTCCATGCTGCAATTGTCCAGGGCCTGGTTATAGGGCAGTGATGTGGGGAGCCCCAGCCCAGGAGTGTGAGTTACACCTCGCTGTGGAGCGCACTATAATGTCGAAGCAAGAGCATCTCCATGGGAGTGACCAAGAATCCCCTGGACTGAGAGGACCGGGGTTCAGTGGCGTGACACATAGCACTGGCTAAAGCCTGGCACCTAGATACAGAAGGCTTTCCAGTCTTTGTCTAAAAAAGTCTTTGCGGTGTTTGGATGTTATGTATGGGTGTGTGGCGGGCCAAGAGAGGTGCGTGGGCATCAAATGACTGATCCTAGATTTTCTTCTTAAAAGGGCAGGTTTGGGGGTAAAAGCATGGATGTGAAAAAACAACACTGACCTAAGCAGATGAGCAGAGGCTTAGATTTCTTGCATATTGTACTGCTAATGAAAATTAATCATTTTCCTGACAGTCCAACAAATTTTGAAAACAAACTCTTCTCACGTTAGAACAAACACCTGAACAAGCAGGAGCTCACACCTAGAAAGATGGCGTGACTGACATTTCTCTTCCTTAGAGGGCAGCCTCCGAATCTCCTGGGCTTGGATGCTCTTTTTCCTGTTTCATGCCTAGCTTGTGTCCCTCCCCCTTGAATGACTGCTTAATTTCACGTCAGTCTTTGCTCGTGGATGTGAGTTCATGTGAGTGCACTGGAGGCAGAAAAGAGGTTGCAAAGTTTGGGTTCTATCACAAATCCAAATAAATGAAAGGATATATGATTCATGACGTGGTATGAGATTCTAGGACCACACAAATGGGAGAAAAATCCACCAGGAATCCAACAAATATCTATTCAGTGTTACCTTAAACTTCCGCATGGTAATGTCTGCTTGGTATGGTATCTCGGGTCTTCCATAATCTTCCTGACAGGTACTGGTCTGCTGGGTCTCCTTCCTCGGGTCACTTGAGCTCTGATAATACAGAATTACTGACCTTTGCTTCATGCGGTTTCCTACCTGTATTCCTTGATCGACGGTTTGAGTTTTCTGGATTGTCTTTCTCCTTTAGCGAACTCCTATTCTTCCTTCAAGCCCTGGCTCAAATGCCCTTTGTCACCTGTCTTTGCCCTGAGAAGGCATAATTAATCACTATGTTTCCTGCATATGCCATGTTGCATTCTAATTATTTGTAAACAGATGTTTATAACCATTCACACCATAAACTCAGGGCAATCGCTGTGTTATTTTTGTTCAATGCCAGTTCCTGGAACACAAAAGGTTTTTAAATTCATTTTTTTAAAATGAATGAATGCTTTCATGAATGAATCCCAAGCTCCGGGGCTAAGGGGTGGTAAACTGAGCTACAAAATTGAAGGGATGACCTTCATCCTCAAGGAGAGTATGATCATGGGGAGGAAACAGACATGTTAACCTTACCTCCACTCTAAGATAGATTTCTAAGGAATGTACCAGAGATATGAAGTACATGGCAGCATGTATTCCTAGCAGTAAAACTTTTATTGAAAGAATAATGAAGGCAATAAATATTTATTGAATGAATAAGAAAAGAAAGAGCAATGATGAGACAGTTATTTTAAGAGCTAGAATGAGTCTGGTGAAGGAGAAACTTCTTAAGCTAAAGGATTTTTTTTAACGTTTATTTATCTTTTGAGAGAGAGACAGAGCGTGAGTGGGCCAGGGGGAGAAAGAGAGAGGGAGACACAGAATCCGAAGCAGGCTCCAGGCTCCAAGCTGTCGGCACAGAGCCTAACAAGGGGCTCGAACTCATGAACCATGAGATCATGACCTGAGCTAAAGTTGGATGCTTAAGCAACTGAGCCACCTGGGGGACCCTTAAGCTAGATTTTAAAAGGTGAGCAGTGGTAGAGATGGAAAAGGCTGAGCGGTAGCATGGGTTAAATCAGAGCCACGAACACACGATGCATTGGGGAAATGATAGGCGACCAGTTTGGTGGGAACATAGTGAATACAAGAAAGGATGGAAAGAAATCTGTCTGACGATCTGTACTGGGAACCACTATGAAAGACTTGGATTTTATGGGGGAAGTAATGGGGAGCTGTTGAAGGTTTCAGAGCGGTTGCGAAGTGGTATCAATGCACGCATTGTGTGACGATCAAATGAGATAATATACAGATAGTCCTTGGAACGGTGAGTAAACAGTCACTACTCAGTAAATGTTAGTTATTATAGTTGGATATTTTCTGGAAGAAGACATAAGGTAGGGAGAGGTTGAAGTCAAGGCAAAAATTAAGCTACAGCAATTGTTTAGATAAAAGATAACAAAGTCCTAAATTTAGAAAGAAACTATAGGAATGCATGGAAAGGATCATATTCAAATGGCATTTTAAAGGTAAATGGAAATAATTTCATCAGTTGGTGAGCCAGGAGGAGTAAGAAGCTACTAGCCTGGTGGTCTAGGAGAAGAGTAATGTTACAGAAATAATGAAACCAGAGGAAGGGGTTGGGGGGTGGTCAGGAAGGCAGGTCACAGTGTGCATCACCTGTGTCGAGTTTGCTGGATCCCCGGGACTCAAAGCTGTCCACCAACCTGTTAGCTATGTGGGTCTGAGGTCTCATACGGAGGTGTGGACAAGAGATGTGAAGCATGGATCATTGGCACAGAGATGATGGCTGTCACCATGCACATGACAAAGAAAGTATATAGAGAGAAACATCATGAGGACAGAAAAGTTGTGACTGCCGATTTTGGGGGGGATTCACTTACTGCCTAATAAATTGGAGTCTTTCGGTGTATCTTCCTTCCTCACCAGGCATGCTGGTTTTGAGCCCCAATGGCTGTTCCGTGTACAAAAAGCAAAACACAGGGCACGGCAACATAAACATGTATAAACTGAGACAACATAACCCACAGCAACTTTCTAATCACACACATAAAAAATACAGGTGCTTTAAAAGGACAAACCAGGCATGCTGAGGTTCCGCCACTGTGCTCCTCAGCATCCTAAGGACCTACGTCAAATTAGGAAAGTGCTTCTTTGTTATGAGCAAACTTTAGCTTTACCTTGGACTACGTGCCTCAGCTTTCACTCCATGACAGTCTGTTTAGAAAGATTACCACCGGGTAATTCTTCACAATTATATAGCTCTTTGCGGTACTCAAACCTCTGATAGGATTCTCTCAGCAGCTTTGGAAGGCAGGCTGTAATTTTTCCCATTTTAAAGATGGGAAAATTGAGTTCAAGGTGTATTATGACTGGATGATGACCTTGAGAGGAAGCCTCTGTGTCATTGGGGTTTTACTCACTGGGGTGGGACTATGGGCTTTGGAATGGTCACGTCCCTCAGTTGGGGGTACATTATGTTTCCCTTTTATTTTATTCTTCTAGTCTTCATTCCCCAACCTCCCTTCCCAATCCTTTTATTATCACAGAATACCTACTCTCATGTATATTGGGCATAATGTTGAGTGAAAAAAACTAAAAAATGGAAAGAGATATACAGAATAATAACATGTATAGTCATTTTTAATATATTCATAGAAAACTTCTATGTATTATTTATGGGTAAGTTTCTATGCATGTGGGATATGGGTTGGAGCAAAAAGATAAAAACTCTTTTCTTCCTAGGAAGCTTCTGGGAATTTGACTTTCCAGAACAGAAATCTTAAGGTACAGAGCATGGGCTGTCAGACTTCAGCACGGATCCAAAGTCCTGAGGGCTTGTGAAAACACAGATCTCTGGGTCTCATGCTGGAGTTTCTGATTAAACAAGCCTAGAGTGGGAACGGATCATTGCATTTCTAGCAAGTTCCCAGGTGCTGCTGAGGCTGCTGGCCTGGGACCGTGGTTATAGGGAAGGGGAAAGCCTGGGGCTTGGGCATGCATTCAGTGGGGTGGTTTCACTGTACCCACCCCCAGCCAGCCTCTTCATCAGCCCCCAGGCCCATTTCTATTTCAAGTACCTTTCAGGCCTTTTTTTTTTTTCCTTCTCTTTATTGTCCATCTATTTCTTCAGCTGATTTTTTCTTCCAGCTCTGCCTGTTGTTTGGTAATGTGGATGGAGAAGAAGAAATGAAAGTCAAATAAAGCTGTAAAGAGCCTTGGCTCTGCCACTAAACAATTAAAGTCTGGGCAGGGCTTACTTAATTCCTAGTGCATTAGTACACTCATATCTAAGGGCAAAAAATACTGCTAAATTATGTTGTACTTTATTGAATAATTTTGTTATTTATAGTAACATTGGAATTTACAATTTGGAGATATTTTGTAAATATTATAGGCTAAAGCAAATAATGTATTAAGAGTCAAGGTGTTTTGGGGCACCTGGTGGCTCAGTTGGTTAAAAAGCTGACTTTTGATTTCAGCTTAGGTCATGATCTCATGATTCATGAAATTGAGCTCCATGTTGGACTCTGCACTGACAGAGTGGAGCCTGCCTGGGATTCTCTGTCTCCCTCTCCGCCTCACTCTCTCCTTCTCTTTCTGTCTCAAAAATAAATAAGCAAACATTTAAAAGAACTTTGTAAGAGTCAAGCAAGATGTTCTAAATAAGAGAAAACAGGTATAAAATCATGTAAGATAAGCAAAAACACTAGCTTGTCAAGTGAGAATCAAAAATATTATTATTAATCCATATTATTGTATTGTTTAATGTTTTATTTATTTATTTTTGAGGGAGAGAGAGAAAGAGAGAGACAGAGAGTAAGCGAGCATGGAAGGGCAAAGAGCGAGAGGGAGACAGAATCCCAAGCAGGCTCTGCGCTGTCAGCACAGAGCCTCAGGCAGGGCTTGAACCCACAAACCATGAAATCATGACTGAGCCAAAACCCAAGAGTTGGACGTTTAACTGACTGAGCCACCCAGGTGCCCCAAATCCATGTTCTTTTAAAAATACAGTTCCTAGATTGGGCCATTGAAAGACCTAGATTAGAAGCAATGACATCACAGTAGGAATAAACATCCCTGGTGCCCAGATTTTGGTTTCTAAACACCATTTCATACTCAAAGGAATCAGAGCTCCTTTGAGAAACATGTGATTTCTGGCCTGTGACAGTGACTGAATGTAGTGAGGCTCAAAGCTATGAAGTATCTAAAGATTTATGGGGTCATGTCAAAAGGAGCCAGATTCAAGGGGCTTCCCTAGGCCAAATTTGGGACAATTTGAACATCGAAAGGAATAATAATCAATGGTCACTTAGAGATAAATTTTGGATTAGATGTTAGAGAGCTATATTTTTAGGTGTGATAACAACCTAGGGTTGGTTATGTAGAGAACGTAGTAAAGGACGCTAAAATATTTATGGGTGATGTGTTATGATGTCTATAATTTTTTAATGCCTCAGCCAAAAGTTATCTAGAAAGATAAAACAAATACGGCCAAATTGTTAAAAATTGTGACTATGGATAGTGAGTTTCTGGATGTTCATATTTCTAATTTTCTGATTGAGATTTTTTTATAATGTAAAAAATTTTGAACTTCGTTTGTGTTATAGATGAGACATATATTTTAATGTGTGTGTGTATGAGTGTGTGTGTGTGTGCACAACACCTGTCACAGTGTGTAGATGTTTAAAAATATTAGTTCCTTTCCTAACACTATAAAAAGAAGAAAATGAAACAGCCCTATCCTTGGCTGAGATGAAAGTCTTTTTTTAGAATGAAGTGAAGTTTAAACAAACACACACATAAATAAATAAACAAGCAAACAAACTTCTCGTGCCACATCCCCTCCCCCCGACCCAGTTCCTCTAATTGATTTACTTGGCTTCCCTTTGTTGTATCAACAGAGAGAGCCTTGAGCTTTTCATTCACTCTGGATAGTGCCAAAGATTTTTTGCGCTTATTCAAATCATAAGGTCAGAGAGAGAGAAAGTGGGAGAGAGAGCACGCTATGGGAAGACAGATGGAGTGGGGAGGAGGGATGAGACAGATGGACCTCTCTCAGAACAAGCCATGTAGCCATAATAAAAAAATAAAACTGTAAACACAATTCAAGGAGAATGGCTAAAAGACTAAGAGCCTGACTGCCCATCTTGCTAGAAATACAATCCGAGGTGACCTCTACTTACCCTAACCTCTGCCTAAAATCAGAACTGAGGTCCTCTCCTCCTAATAGAAAGCCACTTGGCCTTATGTACTTGTAGGCAGGCCAAGATCATTCAATGCATGTCTAAGACCAAGGAATACATAATCGGTCACTCATCCAACAGATATTTATTAAGCTTCTACCACAGGCCAGGCTCTTCTCTAGCAGCTTGGGGTATATAATAAACAACAACTAAATAAACTAAATGAGGCATGGCTTGTAACTTAAAATTGGAAGGTCAAGATGGACCTCACTGAGACGGCACCATTTGAGAAATGACTCAGAGAAGGTGAAAGAGTCAATTGTGCTGCTGACCATGAGAAGAGCTTTCCTGGCAAAAGGAATAGCAAGTGCAAACGCCCTGTGGCAGCAAGGCACCTGGTAAGTCTTAAGAATGGAGCAGAGGCCAGGGGGTGTTGAGACGAGTGAAAACAAGGAAAGGTCAGAAGTAATGATGAGCAGGTTATGAAGGGCCCTGAATACACTGAAGAATTGGGATTTTACTCCAAGTACAGTAGGAACCAAGGCAAGGCCGTGAGGAGAAGAGTGACTCGATTTAGCTTTTATCTTTAAAGGATGGTCTGGCAGCTGTGTTGCAAATAGACTGCAGGGGGACAAAGGTTGAAACAGAGAGACTAGTTAAGGAGCTGCTGCGGTCATCAGGTGAAAGGTCAAGGTTGCTTGGATCACGTTGAAAGCAGTGGGAACGGTCTCTGTAGCATCCCAGACAACGAGGCAAACAAGCAGAAATTGGGGTTGAGGGTGAAGTGTTTTGCTTGACAGTTTTACCGTCGTATAACGGACATGCAATAAGCCACATACGTTGTGTACACACTGAAAGCTCTGCCCTATGTAAAAACCACGGTCAAGGCAATGAACAGATCCATCTTCCCCCAGAGTTCCCCTGCGTGGTCCCTTCTTTCCTGGTATCCCTTGATCTGGCTTGTGCTCGCAGAGGCTGATCTGTGATCCTCCAGATGTCCAGAGAACTTTCTGTGCAGCCGTCTCCTCTCTGGGACTCTGTTCTGGAATCTCCAGCCACCAGGGCCTCCAAGCTCTGTCTCCACAGCTGAAAAAGGGCATCGCCTGGGCTCTGCCTGGGCTTTCACTCCCTGCACTGTGACCGGGAGATTCTCTGCAGGCGTTCCGGAAGCAGGGACAGACAGTCATAACTGTCACTGCATATGTTTCCCTTCTCTCCCGAATTAGTCTCTCTTATTGCCGGGTTCTAATGTCCTAGATACCTTTACTTTGGGTATTTTTTCTGTCTGTCCGGCTATTTCAGGTGGGAAATAACAGTCCCTGTGACTCCATTTTGGCCAGAAGCAGAAATCACTGGTGAAGTTTTGAAGTAGAAGAATTCCATTAGCGCTGGCCAGAGGAGACCCAAGAGTTAGAGATGCTGTGCTGTTCCAGAGCTTGCCCTGTGTATCTTTACCCTTGACCCGCCCTTGGCCCTGAGGTTGGCTGCGGCAACGCCAGTGGTCAGGGGTGGCGTGTCATTTCTTTATTTCATGTGACAAGTTGGAATTAAAGCAAGTAGTCTCAACGGATGGGAGTCACCTCTTTTAAAATGCACATGCCCTTGGGGGTTAGTGTCTTCTAACTTGCTCCTAAGAGCTTCATAGCTAACCGTTATTGGGAGCATATTGCCATGTGCCAGGCACTTTGCGGGACCACTTTACATCCATTAATTCATTTAACCCTCCTATTGATCTTGGGCCGAAGCTGAAAAGCTCACCCAGGTCCCAGAGCCCTTGAGAGGATTCAAATCCAGATTTAGATGACACCACACCTCTTGTTATTGAAAGTGTGACCAGTGGCCTGACAGTATTAGCAGAATCTCAGGAGCTACCCAGACCCACTGAATCCAAACCTGACAAGGTCAGCCTGTGATTTGCGCGGACACCCATTTATTAGTGGCAGAATTGTAATGTGACCTCAGACGGTGTGGCTCCAGGGAGTAAGTTCTAGACCATTCCTTCCTGCTGAGAGAGCATTGTGAGCCAGGGCAGAGGGGAGAAGGAGAGACGAGGAGCGGGGAAGTGGACGACAGGTCCAAAGCCTGCGCCCTCGCTGCCTTGCCGGAGGCGAGGCTGTGCGTGACGATAGAACCCAAGGGTGTGCAGGCACCTTTGAAATACCTAAAGCTTATTCCTTCTGCAGATCTGAAACCTCGACGCGTTATATTTGCAGGTGAGCATAATTAAACGGTGCTGGAGATTTCTTGTCTGTTAAAGGAGATGATGAAGGAAGAGAGTGAGTTTGGATGTACAGTTCTCTGCTAATTCTGTGGTGAGCAGAGAGAAAACAACATACTCAGGCTATTTCTGTGTAGTGTAAAGCAAAAGAGATAAAAATACGAGAGCCCGCTGGCCTTCATTAAAAGGATAAAGGGTTGCTGATTGGTATTTCCTTTTAGGCTTTATGGAAGCTTTAAATTTAAAAGGACATTGCAGCTTGCTGACATTGGCCAGGCTTTTCGCCTTATGTCGAGTGGCTTAATTCTGCTCGTGCTTACTTGTTAGGTTTACTGAGATATATTTAGATATAATCTATAGGCCCTCCTTCTGGAAGAAAAAAAACACAAAAGCACAAGTCAGCGGGCTCCAGGGGCACAATTCAAGGCCTGTGTCTTTTATTGTGCACTGCCTCAGTTAATTAGCTTTCTAATTATGATTTACTTAAAATTGTTGTTTTAAATCCATTCACAGACTGTGTTGAGGTGACATATTACTTTAGAAATAATAGAGATTTGCCTTTAGTTCTGAGAGTTATGTTGTTCAGAAAACCATAATTCTTGTGCTTTCCTGTCCGCCACCAACCCCGGTTCTTTCCAATATGCCACAGCACCCCCAGAATTTGCTATCAGCCAGGAAAGCCCATCCGGGCCCCATTCTCGGAGCTGGTGCATCTTATCTTACCTTCTACCGTATTTTATTCTTCTCTAATCTTCCAGTTCTTTTTTTTTAAATGTTTATTTATTTTTGAGAGCGAGAGAGAGCGAGAGCGAGAGGGAGACACAGAATCTGAAGCAGGCTCCAGGGTCTGAGCTCTCAGCACAGAGCCCCATGTGGGGATCGAATGGCTTGAGCTCATGAACTGTGAGCTTACAACCTGAGCCGAAGTTGGGCGCTTAACCAACTGAGCCACCCAGGCGCCCCTTCCTCCAATTTTTTCCTTGGTTTTTCACTCTTAACAAAACAAAAAAAAGTCTAAACTTTTCCCTTTTAGGCTTGCAGTTCATTACGCTTTGATCCGAGGATGCTCAGAGTCCTACTGCACGCCAGCTTTGACCTAGCCTGCTGGCGCCTCTCGATCTTGCCATGGATTAGATCCCTTTCCAGTGATGGACCCATGTGAGCCAAACCCTGGCGCTCAACTGCCAGACAGGTGTCTGGTGGGGTGCATCGGGAGCCCACAGGCAAGAGACAGAAAAATCCATCCCTTGACCCTGCCAAGTCTGGGAAAATTGCAGTGAGAACAGGCTCACTGACTGCTGCTATAATCCTTTTTTTTTTTTTTTTTTTTTACTGTTTATTTATTTATTTTTGAGAGAGCACAAGCACAAGCCGGGGGGGGTGGGGGGGGGGAGCAGAGACAGCTAGGAAGACACAGAATCCAAAACAGGCTCCAGACTCTGAGCTGTCAGCACAGAGCCCGACGTGGGGCTCGAACTTGAGAACAGTGAGATCATGACCTGAGTCGAAGTCGGATGCTCAACCAACGGAGCCACCCAGGCGCCCCTCATCCTCTCTTAAACTCATACTGTCTTTGCTCTTTTTCCGCCTTGTATCAAAACTTTAATGTTGTCACGCACCTTTATTTTCTTCAGAACAGTTCTGATCTGAGTCCCGTTCTCAGTAATTAACTCTTTACTGGATGACAGATAACTGGTCCAATATACCCAAGCATAGATTTCTTTAAAAGATCCTGGTGGAGGGGCCCCTAGGTAGCCCATTCGGTTAAGCATCCGACTCTTGATTTTGGCTCAGGCTATGTTCTCACAGCTCGTGAGTTCAAGCCCCGCATTGGGCTCTGTTCTCACAGCATGGAGCCCGCTTGGGATTCTCCCTTCCCCTCTCTCTCTGCCTCTCTCTTTCTCTCTCCTCTCTGTCTCTCTCTCAAAATAAATAAATAATACATAAAAAAAAGAAAAAAGATCCCAGTGGTGCTTCCTAACTGGACAATATTAGATGAGTCTTTGAGCCATCCAGATGAGATCTTTTTTTTTTTTTCTTTTTTTCTCCCCCTGAATGAGCTCTAACTCACATACTGAGGGTGTCTTAGTACCTTCCTGGAACAAGGCAGGGTGTAAGTAAACACAACAGAAAACAAAGCAAAGAATGGCAGGAACAGTAAGTGGCACGTGCTGTGACCATCTGCAGGTTGTCCTCTGGATCCCTTTCTCCAGGGAGCAAAGCCCCTAAGCCGCAGACTACACTTCTCAGCATGCTCTTTCGTTACACGTGATCATCCGCCTAAGTTTGGAAGAGCAGAATATTTGAGGATCCTGTGTCCCTTGCAAGTTAAGATACACCTCTGTCTCTGGACTTTGTTTCTGTCTGCCCCATCCTCTGGCCAGAATTTGAATAAGACAGCAACTAGCTTTGACTACCCAGATGCAGACGCCACCCACAGAGGTGGCCGAGGGCCAGGATGGAAAACTCAGGTCCCTGAATGATTTCATTAGAGAGGAGCTGTCCCAGCAGCCTATACGGGCTAGACTGTTACATAAGAAATACCTTTCTATCTTATCGAAGCCATTGTCTCTGGGTTCTTTTGTTATCACAGTGTAATATGTGCCCTAACACCTGCAGCTAGAGGGGGGTGGGGAGCGTCTAAGTCATTACCGTGGGAAACTTAGGGCTTTCAGTCCTGTGTTGTAGATGTTTGGCATTAAGTCTCCATCTTCCCTAGGAAGATAAATTGATTTATGAATGGGGGCGCTTACTACCTTAAAACTGTGATCTTCTGAGTTGTTTGTGTTCTTCAGAATCACGTGGAGGGCTTCTGAAAACACAGATTGCTGGGAAACGCTCCCTCAGTTTCTGATTTAGGACATCTGGGTGGGGGGCGGGTCTCAAGACTCTGCATTTCTAACAAGCTCCCACGTGATGTTGTTGGGCTGGTCTGGGGACCACTCTGAGATCCCCTGAGTCCACGTCAGCCTGAAACTCTAACAACATTTTGAAGAAATCTATAGCCAACACTGGTTCAGTGAGGCGCTGTTGAAGCACCGTTTGAGGTCGTACCAGAAGCTGCGGCCTAACCGCATTTTCCTGTAGCTCCAGGACACGGCTATTGTGCAAGCTGACAGGTTTGCACTCAAATCCACTGACGTCACTGTTTCTCTGCCCAAGGGCTTGCGCCAGCTTGGGGAGGCCCTCGAAGCCCACCTGGGAGGCAGCCCAGAAGTGTTGGGGATTTCTTGCTTCCCTGGCCAGCAAGAAATGCTGCTGGTGGATGAATACCCATGCTCACCCCCGCCCCCTCGCCACCAGCCGATGGTTCTGATGCAGGTTCTTTGCGATGCATCAGGGGATTCAGGGAAGAAGGAGACTCAATTGCCCATGACAAACCTAATGCTCCCTTTATGGACTTGTCCTCCTCCCTGGCCTCACTGTCCCCTCCCAAACCACCTCCAAATAAACTACATGCACCCAAGTCCTCCAACCAGGATCTGATTGGAGGAATCCAACCAAAGTCATGTCTCTACTTCTTTCATTGTCTGGGCACCCTTTTATCTCGGTAAAACTCTAGGTCAGATGGAGAGTCTCGTGTGGAATTGTCCATCACTGCAGGTGGAGGGCTTCTTATTCCCGGAGAGCCAGGACCCCATTCCGTAGGAACAAATGAGAGGCTGTAAGGTGCAGACCTTCATAGCATCAGCTCTGGAGCCATACTGCCTGATTCAAACCTCAGATTTGCCACTCGCCGGCGGAGATGTTGGGCAAATTAATGTGTCATTATGTGCCCTAGTTTCTTTATCTATAAAGCCAGAATGATAAGAGTTCCCACCATACAGGATTTGGGGGATGAGCAAATGAGTTAACACATTAAAAATTTCTTAGAACAGTGCACACACAGAGTAAGCTCCACAAATGTTAGCTTTTTATCACATTTGTGGGGCTGGGACACCAGAATAATGGGAGAGAAGTCTTCTCATCCTCTCCAACCCTGATGTACCTTCTCTTCGTGTCGGGAACAGAACAGCCATCTCTCTGCCACTTTTGCGTGAGCAGACATCTGGCAGAGAGCTCTGTGTTCTCTCATTGTTTGGTGCTTTCTGGAAAGTGAGATGACTCTCTCTTGCCCTTCTGTTAGCCTGTTTTCCTTGTTGATTTTGGTAAGTCACCAGTTGCAAAAAGTTTTTAAAAGGGATGGATGCAATAAAGGACAGTTTTTATCATTTAAAGTCATTAGCAATGGAAGCTATCTAATAGTTTCTGCTAGTAACAATCCACAGCATATGAATAAAGGATAGTAAAAATGCTATTAAAAAATACTCTTAATGCAAACAATGACTATAGCTTGACCAACATTCTGTGTCTTAAAATATTCTTCCACAACATTATTGATTTTCTCTAATTTTATTCTCAAAAGATGACTTATCTTGAGATCAAAAGGGTACCTTACTATCTAACTAATGTCTTTGAAAAGAGAGATAAATAAGAGATAAAGAAAGAAATCTATAGATAAGTGTCCGTACAAAGCTTAAAAGGATTAGCTGAAAACAGCCAATAGGGAAATGCTTCCCACATAATTTTTTTTTTGAGTAGAACTGGGATCACTCAACCTTTTCCAAAACCTCAAAAAGATAGCATTCAAAGGTGTTTTTAAAATTTTTTTATTTTTTATTCTCTCTTGGCTCCTATCCCCCCATGGGAAGAGTTACCAAAGATGTGTTCAGAAAGGCATTTTATCAGTCTTAGCTAGGAGAGTTATCAAGTACATTAGATGGAGTATGAACTGAATTGTAAGCGATGAAATCATTTTTATTTCCATTGTGGGAAACAGGGAGGAAACAAAAAGTAGAAAATGAGCCACCAATGTGTTCCTTAATCTTAAAGTCTGTGAATGTGAGCACACAGGGGACAGACATCCTTTGTGGAACTACACAGAGGAAGGGCTATTTTTGACTTTTTCAGGTACACAAGGTAGCGAACACAAGAAGTTTACAGACCCCCTCCCCAACTCTCGATGACAGGGACCTGCTGCTCTACCCCTAAGATGAGGAGACCCCCTGTATTCTTCTCTCATGTACTGTGTAAAATCAAATGGCAACATACTACCAGCCCCAAGCAGCGTAACCCAAAATTGATTTATAATATTTATAATTAGTTCCTAAGTCAAGAAAATGTACTCAGTCTGCTAACATATTATACACGGGCTTTAATGGAAAAGAATTAGGGATAAAAATAGATTAAAGGCATCCAAGGCTATCTTTGAGTGGTGGCTGCCACTAAACTAATTCCAAACTTATTTAACCGTAAGTAGTTCTTTGAAGAATTTGGAAATAATGAGAGACCCCATTCATGTAAAATCCTTTTCATAGCATTCCAGTTGGCAAGTAAGCAAGAATGCATACCAGGAGAGGTCAAGGTGATTTGGGGGGAATGATGTCCCTCTCCCCTTCCAGTCCAGGGAAGGCTCTGGTTGTGTGCATGGAAAGGGGAAAGCAAGGCAGGCGGGGGGACGTGGGATCAGGTGCTGAAGGACAGCTGTGAGACACGGAATTGAACTTGCACTTGGAATCAGTTGGAGACGGTCCTGGGATCTTTAGAAAATGATTACACAATCCAAGTGGTAGGAAATATGGGAAATCTTGTTTCAACATGTTTTGATGGTATGGGATGTTGAAGCACATCATGAGTGCGGTGGATAAAAGAGCTTGACATGCTTGTTGATAAGTGCGAAACGTATCTGCGGGCAGAGGAGGAAGGGAAAAAGTATTGTAGATAGACACGGAAACAAGGCCCTGCCCTTGCTAAGAATCCGAATACACGAAATAAGTCGCAGAAGGGTAAACGACAAGGTTAAGCATCTTTGATTTGCTTAACATTTCCTTAAGAGGAAATTAAGAAAAGATGCCAGACTTTCAGTAAGCTGGGGACTCAAGTCAAAGTCATTGTGATGGTAAAAATTGAACTCACCACTAAAGTGATAGACAAAAATATGTATATAGAGTTTTCGCCCGGAAAAAGCAGAGAACCAGAGGAAAACAGTGAGGCAAACATCTTTACGTTAGTTTCCTTCTTTTCACACATCCACAAAAAAAAAAGAGGAGAAGAAAGAGAACTGGAGTCTTTAACTGAAACTCAAACATGAGATTGGCCGTGGGAGGGTTGGAGACAGGTTGTGAACTGGATCCATTCACACATCTTTTTTTTTTTTTTTAATATTTTTATTTATTTCTANACTCATATACAGATGTTCATAACAGTACTATTGATGATATCACCCAAGCGGATAAACAAAATATGTGTTTTTTTTTTTAATGTTTTATTTATTTCTAGGAGAGAGAGAGAGACAGCATGAGCAGGTGAGGGTCAGAGAGAGAGGGAGACACAGACTCTGAAACAGGCTCCAGGCTCTGAGCTGGCAGTCAGCACAGAGCCCGACACGGGGCTCGAACCCACGAACCGCGAGATCGTGACCTAAGTGAAAGTCGGACGCTTAACCGACTAAGCCACCCAGGCGCCCCACCATTCACACATCTTTTGTCCAATCAACTAAGAGGGGGTGAACCGACATTAGAGCCGGAAGTGGACTTCAGTGAAAGAACATATCTTTGGATTTTACAAGTGTTTGAATTTCTCACTTCTTAACTTTTGCCTCAGAGAGACACATTTGCCAAACCCTTTCACGTGCTAACATCTGAAAACAAAGTAAGCCTTAAAAGGCAAACAAAAGCTTTGCTTTGGCAAAATAGCAAGAACAGCCTTGAAAACAGACACAAGAACAGAACCTAAAGTATTAATTCAGGCTTAGTTTTTTTCTTTTCTGTTATTTGATGCGCACATAAAGAATAGTGCACAATGCATCCAATCCTGTAGCTGGCCCATAAAGGGCAATTTCCTTTTGATATATCTGTTTATTTTTTTTTTTTCTAGAGGAAGTGAACTCTTATTGCTCCTGACAAGATGTAAATGGAGGCCATTTTCAAGCCTATAAATCACTGTATGATTGCCTCACACCAGCATTGGATGATTTTGAAGCCAGTGGTGAACAGCACCAGGCTTCTAGCAATCCTGGCATTAGGAGCTACCCCAGGAAACTGAACATACCACCTTTGAAAAATTAGTATTCCCTCTTCACAATAATAATAAAATTATTATTAATTCACTCTTATATAGAGGGATATGCTCATAGGGCCATTTCACCTTATTATCACCACTAAGATCACAACTAATTTTCATGGGAGGACCATTAGGTAGATGGCATTGATTCTTTACTTTGATCAACTACTGAAAAGCTCAGATCGGATCCACTTAACTGCTCTGAATTGAGCACTCAATTGAGATATAACAATTTAATTAAATTCAAAATGCAGACAATTGACCAAATCATTTAAAAGGGATCTTTAAGCAGAATTGAATCGACAGCTGGTTTGGCGGAATCATCGAAAATGGATCATACGGGGTAATAGCTCATAGCTTATTACGACTTCAGGGACTGTCTAACTTGGCTGAGTAGAGGCTGGCATTTCTCTGCTCTGTGACAGGAACCAAAGGCAGGGAGACTCCAAGCTGAGATTTCAGTGTGATTAGGAGGATGACCAAGTGGGTATGGAAGGCCAGAGGTGGTTGTATCCAGAACAATAAGAAAGGGGGTGGTCTGGAAAAGACCGGAAGAAACGAGCAGTGATTTTCTTTGCCAGGAATGTGGGCCTCTCTCCCTCTCACTTCCCTTCTCTGTCCACCTGATCCCCACTGTTTGCGTAATAACGAATATAAAGATAATATACCTAGACAGGTAATGGAGATCTTTAGTTACATGTCCCAGCCCTGCGCAGTCACAGCACCCTGGCCGCTTTCACCAGGGCTTGTTTACTTATGGCCATTGTCTTTCTGTTCTGCCTGTGTGACTGAATTGAGGACTAAATCGTCCTCAGTCATTCTATAAACTCACAATGCTAGTCTTAGGCTCTAAGTATGGTTCTAGGTGCTGGGCTGAGGTAAACAAACAAACCCATGTTCACGAAGCTTACAGCTCTAGTGGAAGAGAGGGAATATGGTGAGCAAAGGATAAAATAAGTCTAGGAGCTGGCAATGAAGCTGAGATCTAGAACCTGCAAAGGAGGGTGGGCAGGGGGTGCGCTGGAGGGTCCCAGGGTGTGGGAGTACTAAGTGTAAAGAGCTAAGGTAGGGAAGACTGAACGTTGTTTCACTCATTCCTTCACTCTGTAAATATTTGGGAATGGGAAATAAGGAAAGATTCCTAGGATTCTGTGCGGGGAACCAGACCTCTCTTCCTCAGGTGTGGCGGACGCTGGGCATGCCTCTCAGGCCCCCTACAGAACTGAAGCCTTCATTCCCCCAGCGGTGGGGAATCTTAGAACTAAGGGCTCATAGCTTTATTGCTCTCTGGGCCTTGCCTTCAGCCAGAATAACACCCCTCTTCAGGCACAGTCCATAGCCAATGACTAGTTAATGCAGGGCCACAAATGCCTAGCCCTCTTATCTCAAGGAGGGACATCTCTATAGACCCCTCTTAGCTCTGAAGTTCCCTGTGGAATTGGCTGAGGCCACTGTCACAGCTCCCTCGGCCTGTCCTGTTTTTACTGCTCGCTCGATTCCCTCCCAGGCATTGGTCTTGAGAATACTCCCTGATAAACCTCCTGCATGCACATCTTGACTTAGAGTCTCCTCCTCCGGAAAGCCACACTAACCCATCTAGAGAGGATCAGGTTTGGGGTGGGAAACCAAGAGTTCCATCACAAAGATATCAAATTTGTGACGCCTTTGAGGCATCCAAGTTGATATTTAAATACACAATTCAGAACTCAGAGGACATGTCCAGATAGAGAGAAAAATGTCAGAGGCATTGGCGGATGAGGCATTTGAAGCCATGAAACCCGAGTTCCATTCCACGACAGGAATGCCACTGTCCAATATGGTAGCCACCGGCCACAGGTGGCTGTTAAACACTTGGTTTGCTCAAATGAGGAACTCAACATTTAATTTTCAGTAACTTAAATACAAAAGCTGACTTTCAGTTCAACTATCGGCACCTTCTAAAAATGTTGGCATTGACTTGGGTATGGGAATCTGCTTTTTCTGCCATAAATTTTGTGAAATCTAAATACAAACCAAGTATTTGTGATAAAAATTTAGCATCTAAGTGAGGAAGTGCAAAGTATAAAATGCTCCTCAAAGGAGCTTGAGGATTTATACAAAAACTGTAAAATACTGCACTGATCGTTTTCATACTGATTACATGTTGAACTGATAATGTTTTGGTTATACTGGGTTAAATAATGTCGTTGGAATTAATTTCATATTTTTCTTTCCAATTTTTTTAAAGTTTATTTGTGACACAGGGAGAGAGAGACAGAGAGAGGGAGAGGGAGAGAGAGAAAGGATCACAAGCAGGCTGCACCTTGTCAGCATGGAGCCCGACCCGGGGCTTGAGCTCATGAGCCATGTGATCATGACCTGAGCCAGATTCAAGAGTCAGACGCTTAACCGACTGAGCCATCCAGACACCCCTCAACTTAATTTTAACGTGGTAGGAAATCTAAAGTCATGAACGTGGGTCGCATTATATTTCCGTTGGACAGCCCTGCACTAGGGCATATACACTGAGATGAGAAAATGGCTGGGGCAAGATTAGATAGAGGACAAAATGCCAGCAAGAGGAGCAGGAAGTGGCTGGTGAGGGAGAAGGCAAGTAAGAAAGGTGCGATGTTCAGAACTGATGTAACGAGTGTCTCCAGGAAGGCACCATCCTCTGAGTGGGTGCCTCCTGAGAACACAACTCCCAGGGTTACCTGGGAGGAGAATCTGGTATATATCTGGATCCCCAGTACTTGGCCTATACAAAGTACTCAGTAAATGCTTGTCTCCTGAATTCTTGAATGACTTGATGAGGTGAAATGAAAGGGGCTGACTCACAGTTTTCAGTTTGGAAAGACAACAGCAAGGATCAAAGTCCAGACATTTACTTCCTCTGTCTTTTCTGCACGAGTCAGTTCTTTAAACTGTTCAATTCAGGGGCACCTGGGTGGTTCAGTTGATGAAGTGCCCGACTTGTGATTTTGGCTCAGGTCATGATCTCGTGTTCACGGGTTCGAGCCCCGCCTTGGGCCCTGCGCTGACAGCATGGAGCCTGCTTCTGATTCTCTCTTTCCCCCTCCCCTGCTCATGCTCTCTAAATAAACAAACAGGGGTGCATGGGTGGCTCAGTCCATTAAGCATCCAACTTCGGCTCAGGTGATGATCTCACGGTTCATTCCAGCCCCACGTCGGGCTCTGTGCTGACAGCTCAGAGCCTGGAGCCTGTTTCAGATTCTGTGTCTCTCTCTCTCTCTCTGCAACCCCCCGCCCCCTGCTTGCTCTCTGTCTCTGTCCCTCAAAATATAAAATAAAGACATGAAAATTTTTTTAAATAAACAAATAAGCGATTCAATTCAAAAAATTGTGCACAAGGAAGAAAACTCTGTAATGACATGAGCAGATGTTAACTAAACAAATTGTGGTGATCATTTCACTACAGATGCATCCTCATGATACTTCACACCTTAAACCAACACAAGGCTCTATGTCAATTATATCTCAATAAAACTAGAAAACAATTGCATAAACCATCTTCTGGGAAATATCACTCTGAAGGAATTTATGAGGCTACTTTGAGCAAAAAGAAGAGCTTAGTTGAGTTATTAACCCTTGGAGCCCTAGCCCCCTTCTCTCTGAAACTGGGGAGTAATGTCTGTAACATGGAATATTGTAAAGAGTGAATGATTTAATGATCACAGAGTACCTATAGTGATGCCTAGGACAGAGCAAATGCTCCACAGTTGTAGCTTCTGCTATTGTCATTGTTCATATTATTATCCTGGTGTCACGTTCAAGTTTGGTTCCCAGGAAGAGTTAATTTTACTCTGTATGCTTGGCCTAACAGCAGCCATTTCACAATGTTCATTAATGAGCACAGCAGCAGGGGGGACAGAGAAAAGGAATAGGCCAGAGATGGCAAATAAATGGCTCACGTAGCCTATACCCACTTCTCCTACACCCATGGCAGACGTAAGTAATCAATTGCGGTGCTCTTTGCAACTGAGCCGCAACACATGCAGCCTCAGAATCTTCCCCAACACACTTTTTCAGGCAGCTCCCATCCCAGTGATTCGGGAGGAACTCTTGCAATGAAACCTACTTGGTAAAATAGCGTTAGCTCGAATTATAATAGCCCTCGGGGGAAATGTGAGCTGGAGTATATTATTTTTTACAAAATGATAAAACAATGGTGTTGAAGAAAAAAATAAGTTGATTAATGCAATGATCCAAGATTGTTCTGACAGGAGATTCAAATATTATCACAGTGTCCTCTTTCTCAAAGCGTCATTTTGTCATAGTAAAGGAAAATGTTGAAGGTAGTTTAGGGAAAAAGACAATTTAGCAAACCATATGCTGAACCCAGTGTTTTCAGTAACAGCCACTGAATAATCAGAGAGGCATCATGTCTTGCCTCTGAGTTCGAAGCCCTTCACCTTGCTCCTGTAAATGGAAACACAAGTGCCGGCGGATATTTGAAGCATGGTAAACATTGCAGCGAGTGCCGATGTAAAGCCCTGTAAAGAATCTCCATGCCTGATCATGTAACAGATGGCTCCCAACAAGAATCATTTAATATTAAACAGACAATTGAGGCCTATGAAAAATTCTGCCATTAAATCTGTAATTGAAAAATATCCATTCATAAAAGAATAAATTTTTACAATAGCCGGTAGATTCTTACACGGATCTTCTTATGCATTTTGAGACTCATGTCAGAAGTAGGGATGTCCTTTTATTTTTTTCAAGAGGGGGTTTAGGATTAGATGGGAGGTCTGTAGATTTATAAAAATGGTCTTATAGAGAAAGAACAAGGGTGTGTGTGTTTCTCCATTGATCTCCTCATCTGCTCCTTCTCACTGAGAGCCTTCTGCGCCCCCATCTGACCAGCCTCCCCAGAGTCCACCAACCCCCTGTAGGTCCCCAAGGCTTCTTGCCCAGTGTGGACCTCAAGGGTAACCCCTCTTGATGTCACCCCTTCTGGATCTCTGGACTCCTGGACCCTTGTTCTCCCACAATTCCTGTGACGCCAGCAAGGGACCCTGAAGGTCATGGTTTATGAAAGCTTCGCAGCCTCCTGAGGTCCTCATGTTGTTGCTGCTGAGATTTTTTTAGTTCAATCATTAGACATGACTTAGCCCAGCTGTATTTTTCTTGTTGCTACTTATTTGTCACTGCTACCCTGAGTGAGCTCTCACTCCGCCATTCACCCATCTGCTTTCTTCACGGAGAAAAGGGAGAAGGGACCTGCCTGATCTCCCACTCGCTCCAAGGTGGTGACTGTCACGTGACACCGAGTCCCACGGCCCCTTCATCCCTTTTGGACGCTTCTTGCATCTCTCTTCAGGGCACCAGGTAGACGCATTAACCTTTGTAAAGTCTAGCTTCTCCATACCTTAATAAGAGATCGTTTTAGGAGACACATGGACAAACTTTTAAAAAGTTTAAATATGTGTATAGTTACCTTAATACAATTTTTAGAGAAAAAAATTAACTCATCAAAACCACAGTTACATGGATTCCTCACTGTGGAGGAGAAAGCTGAGGAAAAACAGAGTGCATTTAAAGCTGATCTTGAAGACCCAAGGTGGGGGCAGGGGGGGCAAGAAGTGAGGATACCAGATGCCAACCTGAGGCCGACTATGTAGAATCTAAGGGTACTTGATGGGCTGAATAGAGACAGATCAAGGCAATCATCTGTTTTCCACATGCACAGTAATCAGTAAATGTAAGATTTCCTCTCTCTCTCTCTCTCTCTCTCTCTCAATCCTTCTTTCTCTCAATTTCTCCCTGTCTCTGTCTCTCACTTTCTCAGGCCATGGACTCTGTCTTCTTCTCCATATGGACATGCATGAGTAGAACACAACTTTGCCAGATTCCACACTGTTGAGGTGGGCAGCCTCCTCCTGCACCGTGATATCAACAGCATCACTTAGGAGGGTTTTTTTTAAATGTTTATTTATTTTTGAGAAAGAGAGAGACAGAGCGTGAGCAGGGAAGGAGAGAGAGGGAGACACAGAATCTGAAGCAGGGTCCTGACTCTCAGCTGTCTGCACAAAGCCCAGTGAGGGGCTCAAACCCACAAACCGTGAGATCATGACCTGAGCTGAAGTCCTACGCTTACCTAACAGAGTCACCCAAGGCGCCCCTGGAATCACTTAAGAGTTTATGAGTCAACTGGCTTGGTCTTCCCTGTGATATTCTCGCCCTTAATAGAATGGCAACTAGGACTGGGATTTTGGTGGTGGTGGTGGTGGTTTCCTTTTTGATTTTGTTTTGTTTTTTAAGCTTATTAATTTTGACAGAGAGAATGAGCAAGCATGAGTAGGGTAGGGGCTAAGAGAAGGAAAGAGAATCCCAAGTAGACTCCACACCATCAGCGCAGAGCCCCGTGAGGGGCTCAAAGCCACAAACCATGAGATCATGACCTGAGCAGTTATCAACAGTGTGAGGCTTAACCGACTGAGCCTCCCAGGTGCCCAGGTACCCAGGCCCAGGAGGCCTTTTTGTTTAATAACCTCAGGATACATCAATGCAGATGGGGGTGGTCAGCCCCAAGGTATCTTCTGCTTCCCGTAAAGAAAGTCCTTAGCTCCTATCCATTAATATCATAGGAGACTTCCAAATTGACCCAGACAGCCTCTGGACATAAATGGTTGCTTCTGGGGAAGGTTAATAGTTCCATAGACCTGAATAGGAGAAGAGAGCTAGGTTTAAGTTCTCACATAATAAAGCCTCCAATAAAGTGTTTTTACTTTAACAAACACTTCACATAGTGTTTACTCCATGGCCAGGGCTGCTCCAGACTTCCCAAATATTAACTAATTTATTTTTCCCTTCCTCCTAACTCCACAGCTAGGTATTTATCCCTATTTTGCAGATTGGGAAGCTGAGGCTCAGAAAAAATAAGTAATGTACCTATGACTCCATACTTCCTGAATGGAAACTTGAAGTAGAGTTCCCATGTTCCTTACCAATATTTTAGACTAAAATCTGTTATTTAACAAAAAGGCCCTCATAAGCAGATCTATCTGAACCCTAAAAATATGAGGTGGGAGAATAAAGAATGATATCTTTATACCATGCACTCTTGAACGAAACACACACATGTGCACAGGTGCTCTCTCTCTGTCTCTCTCTCTCTCTCTCAATATGCATATGTGTTAGAAGTTGGAGGGTCCCTACCCTATTCATTACTTAAGAGCAAAATTGTGAGGTTGAGTGGTATATCCCAGATAATTCAGCAGATGATTAGAGTAAACGTGTGGAGAAATGGGACTGAATCTATAAACTCCTTGTGTGTGAAACACAACTGAGTATCTTTGCCAGTGAGCAGCCAGCCCTATACTGAGGGAACAGCTACTTACTTATATAGCAAACAGCATCAGCAGCGTACCTTGAGAGAAGCTGACTGCAAAAATATTCTGTGGTGAGGTCATTTAACTCATTACCCTGCCGAGAAAAAGCTAATTCCTTTATTTTGTCTCTAGTTACCTGTGCCTTCTCCTGAAGATCAGTATAAATTAACTGGTTAGTAGCCCTATAAATTAATCTGGTCTAGACTCAGTTTTGTCCAATCCAGTAATTTAAATGGTACTTTTGTGGGGTTTTTAATTTTTTTTTAACATTTATTCATTTTTGAGAAACAGAGAGAGAGTGAGTGGGGGAGGGGCAGAGAGAGAAGGAGACAGAATCTTAAACAGGCTCCAGGCTCTGAGCTGTCAGCACAGAGCCCGATGTGGGGCTCGAACCCACAAACCTTGATCATGACCTGAGCCGAAGTCGGACGCTTAACCGACTGAGCCACCCAGGCGCCCCTAAATGGTACTTTGTGAGAAGTAAGCCCATTGATTCGATCAAAGGAGGAACGCAGAGACTCAAGCACAGCTAAGTGAGGCTTTAATCAAGTTTTGCAAGAGCAGGTGTCTGAGGGACAGGTACATGGGGGGGGCAGTTACAGCAGGCAATTTATCTCCTACCGTGAAGCCCCTCCCCTCATTCCTCATTGGCTGAGCACTACAGAGGTTACAGCCTTACCAGGAAGTGGTCTATGCCCATGTAAGGCCAAAAAGTAATCCGATTGGAACAAATGTACATTCCCTGGGGTGAGCAGAGCCTTCAGTTCTTTGGCACATGCCCATTGCAAAGCCCTGGAAAAACAGGCCCGTGACCTGGAGAGGGAAAGAAGAACCAGGATGTGAAGTGTCTAAGGGTTTGGGACTCCTTTGTGGGTAGGGGCTTGGTACATATTTCCAATAGGTTTTAAACCTATTGTTAACTAGACAGCACAGCTTTTATTTGCTGTTTCTGAAAATGAATCATCTCACTTCTCACAACCTTGCAGTAAAATTTAGTCTCTCTAGGAAAAAAAAAAAAAATGTCCTCAGAAAGCCGACCTTTTTTTCTTGTTCCTTTCTCTGAAATTACACCCATGGGTTTAGGGGCAAGGTGGCTGGCGTGTCTTTATGGAGTGTGAGGTTGGTTAGGGAAGAGACACGTGCTCTTTCTTGGCGTGGGCTGGCTGGGATGCACTGGGGCCCTGGGAAGACATTCTTTGCCCGCGTTTGTGACCCTTGCATGACTGGCTTCAGTGCTGTTAGGATCCCTTCTTTTGACTAAAGTGATGCTCTGTGGTGTTTGGTGCCTTCCCACCTCCTCAGGTCCTGTGGCTCCAGACCCACTGAACCCTGAGCTCTGTCATCTGGCCTTTCCTGTGACGGGGCAGGTCACCTCCAGCACCTCACCAGCCACAGGAGACGTCTTGGAATGCCCTCTGGATCCGCCCCACGTATGAAGTCCTAAGTGTTTGTGCCTCAGCTTCACCTTCAGACCCGTCATTGCTGATTTAGTGCACTTCCCTCGCCTTTCAGCGCAAGCCTAGAGAGGACAGACCCAGGCATTCAGATCTGGTCACAACACCCCCTCTCCCTGTCTCCTCTCCTTCCCTGTCTTCCTGCTGTTTTGAGGGACCAGGTGGGTGGGTTTTCCAATGAATTTTATGTCATATCATTTTTCTTTCTGACGGCAAATCCGACCTAAGGCTAGGCCGTGATATGCTAAATGGGGCGTGCAGGAATGTGGAAGAATTCTTGCTTGGGAAAGCAACCTGGCTCTCAGGGCACTGTCTTGTTGCACCATCCGTTTTCTAATGTCGGGAGCTGAATATTACGTCCTCTTTTCCTTGGCATAGCTTCTGCTTTAATTTCTAATCTCTTCTCAGGCAGATGGATACTTGGGGCAGGTGAGGGTAAAGGTCTTCTCCTCAGAAAAGGAGAAGAGAAAACTACATGAATGTTCAAAATTATTTCTCATGGAAAAACTGCATTCCTCATGACTCACTCTGTTTTAGGGGTATACGAGGACTGGGGTCTCCTGGTAAAATGAGGGTCATTCTCCCTGGCAAAAGAAGGCTGGCATTGGGTCCATACGCTTGCACTTTGTTTCACTGGCCGATCTTGTATAAGCTTCCTCTGGGATTAAAATATAACCTATCCTGTATGCCACTGACTGTACCTATGGTAAACTTACAAAACTTGGTACCAGTTGTATTGCTTGGGAATTGCATTTGGTTCTAACAGAAATCCAGAATTCATGGCCTTAAACAAATGAGATGTTTTATTTTTCTTAAAAAATTTTTAATGTTTATTTTTGAGAGAGAAAGAGAGACAGAGTGAGCAGGGGAGGGGCAGAGAGAGAGGGAGACACAGAATCTGAAGCAGGCTCCAGGCTCTCAGAGCCTGACATGGAGCTCGAATTCACGAACCGTGAGATCATGACCTGAGCCAAAGTCAGACGCCCAACTGACTGAGCCACCCAAGCGCCCCTTGATATTTTATTTTTCTTAACTAAGGAAGGTGCACGCTTAGCCTCTCCTGCTGTTAGACAGAAACATATGAATAATTCTGCCCAATAGGCTGGATGCAGAAATGAAGTGTCTCGTTTCTGGGCTGAAACATAGAAAAGCAGTCATGTCGCCTGAGGAGCCTGTGTGTTCCAGGTTGTCCAGCTCCAAGGTGGCAGAGTCATTGCATCTGGGTGTCTGAGTGATACGTGGGTCAGAGCTGCCCCAGAAGCCTGCAGCTGCCATAAGGTGGAAACTTAACTTGTGTTGTGGTAGCCTCTGATATTTAGGGATTAAAGTATTACTGGAGCCTAACCTGTCCAGTACTGATGCGAAGAGAAAAGGGCAAAAGGCACAGGTCACCTTCCTTCTGCTCACTTGTAAGGAGATTTTATTGTCTCATTCAATGTCATTCACTTACATACATCTCATTAGATAGAAGGACAGGGCCACCCCATCTACACGGAAGACTAAGAAATGTCATTTCTTGACATATGCTTCATTTAATAAAATCAGATTTTGTTAGTGAGGGAAAAGCGAAGGAGAGCTATTTGGCAGGCAACTGTATACCGCAGTCTGTCGCTTTTGTTACCCATCATTCAGATGGTGTGGAAACTTCCAGTGGTGTAGAAGTTAAGACTTGTACCAGTTCGCAAAAGCCGGTTGTTAAATTTCAGGAATTTTGTAATTTCACGATTAGATACAGTTATTATTGAGAATGAAATTATATAAACCTACAATTAAATAAATTATACTGAAAACAAAGGTATTATATAGTCAAAATTCATCACTTCCCTATTATTTTTCTATATTTCGCCATTATCTGGGCTCTTGAGGTTTACATCTCTCTCATTTCTGTAGGATGGAGATGCTTTAGAAGGGTACGAGATAGCACATCTGTTCCCAACTCTGCCCTCAGTAACATCACCTTGTTATCTCAAAGTCAGCCACAGTGGGAATATTTACATCATGGAAATCAGCAAATACTATACATTAGGGCTTGATTTATTGTTTGTTGACTGTCTAGGCTTAAGGATGATGAAGAAAATGTTACTAACACAGATTAAAATATGTTGTGATCATAGCCTTCACATTGTAAGTAACAAATTATTGAGAAGACATTCTTCTAGTATGTGAGAGTTGCTCACATCATTGATGAACAAGTAGAATTCTGACATATATCTGCATCCCTCCACTTTCATTTTAGTCGTTAACATAAACTTATCAGACCAACATTCATGTTGAATAGCACTCACTTGTCAATTGCTTTGTCATAAAAAGCATTATGTGAGAATTAATTAACTATAAGGAATTTACAATAGAGTGTCATTAGTATTGGCAGCAGTAGTGGTAAATTATGTGCTACAAATCCTTTACATCAGTAAAATTTGTAATAAACATATGTATGTATGTAAATATATTCAACCTGACCCTAGCCAGTGGTTAAACATTTGTCAATATTATTGATAACCGTTTCTTTCCAGAAAAAGAGGTAGGTATCCTGAGGTAGATAACTTCAAAGTCTCTTGCACTTCTTGCATCCAGCTCAAAATGTAGGCTCTTTGGGCGAAATGCAGTTTTTCCATTAGATACAGATTGAGAGCTCCTGGTTTGTTTGGTTTGTTATAGGTCTACTGCTGTATAAATCAAAGGACAGGTGGTGTGTCCTTTTACAATAGTGACGAAGGAATAGAAAAACTACCATAATAACCTCCTATTCGGAAAGGGAAGGATGGGACACATACAATCCTCAGTTGTCCATGGCAAATAAGCAATTCTCCTTGACAGAAATAACAAGAATTCTCTGACTTGGCATGGAATGAGTTCCGTGGGTGGCCAGTCTAGCCAAACCTGGTTATTCTCTCTGGGAGGATCTCTGTTCTCCTCATCCTTTTTCTTTTTCCCTCTGATGTGGCCTGGTAAAGATGCCCTTCCTAGCGCTATAAAGATCTTAAATCCATCTTCCTCCTGGTGGTAATTTTTTAAAAGTAGGCTCCATTAGGGATTTACTAGCTTTAGACTGTTTCAGGCTAGTCTTGGAGGGAAATACTTTGGAAACATAATCTCTTCTATACAGTAAAACTTGCACTGCAAGTAACTTGTCTGGAAGTGTTCCGCAAGACGAGCAAACGTTTCTAATAAATTTTAACTTAATAAAAGAGCAATGTCCTGCAATCTGAGCAGTAGGTGACGCCAAATGTCACATGATCACAACTGAGCCAATGGTTCTTGAAATTCACTTTGATATACGAGGGCTTTGAATTGCAGGCATGTTTCTAGAACAAACTATGCTCGCAAACCAAGATTTTACTCTATTTAGTATAGTTTTGTTCTATTTGCTTCTGGTAAGGTCCAGGTTTAAGAGGTAATAGCCAAAGGTCTTGTCCATATGTAGATTTTAAGCCTGAGGAATCTCTTTTAATTATCTCTACCCATCTTCCCATCCTGAATGGTAGGATCTACCCATCTCCTTTGTCCTAGATTCCACGACTGCTGCCTTGAGGCAGTTAGAGTCAACAGGCTCCTGTGGGAAGGCAACTTCCTTGATGCCGCCATTAATAGGCTTTTCTCCTTCTCCCGATGGCACCAGTATTTAGGCTGTTGTTCTATCACATGTTCTGCCATGATATAACAAGGATCACCAGCTTGACGGCTTCAAGAATCTAAGTCGTATTGCTCAAAGCCCATTTATCCCACCAAGTCAATCCCACGTTTTAGGCTTACTTAAAACATTCCACTTTTAGGGGCACCTGGGTGGCTCAGTCGGTTACGTGTCCGACTCTTGATTTCAGGAGGTCATGATCCCAGGGTTATGAGATTGAGCCCTGAGTCAGGCTCCATGCCTCAGGTTAAGATTCTCTCTCTCTTTCTTTCTCTCCCCCTTTGCCCCCCCCCCCATCGCTTACGTTCATAGTCACTTTCTCTCTCAAAAAAAGTCCCACTTTTAAATACCAATTCTGTTGTCAACTAGAAATTATACTCAGCTCTAAATCATTTAAAAAAATTGAATAACAGTAGCATAAACATATTAATGATTTTATTTTTCCCGTGAAATCAGAAGCTTAGATATAGATAATAAAGTGCTGCTATGACTGCTTCACCTCTCTGCCAAGTGGCCCTCCTCATTCAACTCTTTGTGTGTGTGAGAGAGAGAGAGAGAGACAGAGGAGGGGTGGGACGGGGAGAGAGAGCAAGCGTGAGCACACAAGCAGGAGAGGGGGCAAGGGAGAGAGAATCTCAGGCAGGCCCCACACCTAGTGTGGAACCAAACTCCGAGCTCCATCTCACACCTGTGAGACCACAATTTGAGTTGAAATCCAAAGTCAGAGGCTTAACAGACTGAGCCATCCAGGTGGTCCTCAGCATTCAACATTTTATCCATCATCCAGGAGGTGAGAGGCAGAGGACAAAGGACTGATCTAAGTCCCCTTTAAGGAGCTTTACTAGAAGTCCCCTGTTCAAAATAATAGTAGTAATAATGATAATAAACAGTAACAAATAATAATTTCTAGCAAAATGGATGAGGCTATCACCACAAATGGAAATCTGACAAAGCCACAGTCAGACACATTAAGTTCAAATTTTTCTACAACTATCATCGTCTTTTTACACTAGCTGGAATAGTTTCCAGAGATACTCTCGGATTCAGTTGTCAAGGGTAACACTAATGTTAAATTTGGACACTGGTAACCACAGTAGAACTTTTGTAAAAAGGACTATAAAAAACAAAATTATCTATTGATGATTGGAGAAGAGATCTGCCTCAACTTTCCAATCCTATAGCAATCTCTGCATTTTATAAATTCAAACGGATTTCCCAGCTTGGATGCAGTAATTTCATTTTCTCTAAAATATCAGTGTAATCACATAAAAAGGGAAAAAGGCCCCAGGAGAAGTTCTCTTGCTATTAGCAGTAACATATATAAAGCCCTTCTCAGAAAAGGGCTGTTAATCATGTAATTGGAAAGGGCCCTATGAAATCATTTGTGCCATCTTGGACAGATAAACGAACATCCTAACCTTAAAAATATATCCAAGGAAGAAGATTTAAACTCTTATTTTGTTGGCTTGATTATTATGGGCACTGCCTTTGAGCCACGTTAAAAAGCATTCATGATTCTTCCAACAGGTATTTATTGAGCACTTACTGTGCCCATAACACTGGAGGAGAAACAAACAGCTAAGAAATATGGCCTTCGGCAGCAATGAGATTATAATCTACTTTTAGAGATAAAAACATGGAGGTGGAAGAATTTGCCACGGTGTGAAATGGCTTTAAGAGGATTTCTGGAGGAGGGGGACTCTGTTGGGCTTTGATAATAGAGAATGTTCCCATGTATCTATTTTTTATCCACTTCTTCCTGTTCTTCGTCCCTGACACCTCTTTCCCCTCTGCCTCTATTCTCCCCCTTTGTTGCCTCGGTTCAAGCTTTCGTCATTTTCCATCTACACTATTATAAGAGACTTTGAATTTGCCCCCATTTTGCCAGTCTTAACCACCATGGGCACCAGTGGTCTTTAGCAATTCCCACTCGGCACTGTGAGAGAATGAGCTTTAAAATATAGATCTGGCAGGGGGATGCGGGGAGCAGGCACCTGGGTGGCTTAGTCGGTTAAGCGTCCGACTTCGGCTCAGGTCATGATCTCACAGTTCATGGGTTTGAGCCCCATGTCAGGCTCTGTGCTGACAGCTCAGAGCCTGGAGTCTGCTTCAGATTCTGTGTCTCCCCCTCTCTCTGACCATCCCCTGCTCACACTCTGTCTCCATCTGTCTCTCTCTCTCTTCCTCTCTCTCAAAAATAAATAAACATTAAAATATAATAATTAAAAAAGTAAAAATACTGACAAGTTGAATAGTGGGTATATTAAAACTCATAATATTATTTTAAGTTTAAATGTTTTAACTATACTCAAAACAGAATCTTTTGTAATGTTACTATCTTGACCTTGAAAAATACAAACTCGCCAATTCGACAATATTTTCAAAATCTATTTCCTGCCTCAATGCCTTTGCTCCTATTACTACTTCCATGCGGAATGCCCTTGTCCAAATGTATACCAGGTAAAATGGGTATAGATTTTCCAGAAATAAGCTTTCCCTGAACCACCTGCTCTTACTTCCTATCCTCGGGCAGAATTGACCAGTTCCCCTTTGTGCTTTTCACTGCAGCTCGTGTGAACCTCCATCAAAGCACCTGTAGCATTTCAGGTATCTACATTTTAGTATTAGTTTTCCACTAGAATAGAGCAGGGATTGCTCTTATCCATCAGTGAATTCTCAGCATCTACCACAATGTCTGGGACTGTGAGGTCCTTAATAATTTTTGTTGGGGCACCTGGGTGGCTCAGTCAGTTAAGTGTCAGATTTTAGCTCATGTCATAATCTCATGGTTCATGAGTTTGAGCCTCATGTCGGGCTCTGTGGTGACAGCTCAGAGCCTAGAGCCTACTTCAGATTCTGTGTCTCCCTCTTTCTCTGCTCTTTCCCTGCTCATGCTCTCTCGCTCTCTCTCTCTCTTCCTCCCTTCTCTCTCAAAAATAAACATTAAAAATAATTTTAAGTAGTATTTGTTGAATGACTGAATTAATGAACAAACAAAAGCAAAAATGTGCTAAGTATTCAAAGAAAAAGCATATTCAAAGAAAAATTAGTAGGAAAGCTTCATTGGAAAGTTTTAAGATAATTTAGATAAAGCCCAACATTTATGTTTAAAGCACAGCACATTACTGCAAAATATCCAGGTCGTTCAATGTAATCAACTAATTAGTGGTTTCACTGAAGTGTACTTGATTGTTGGGCTGACTGTCATCTGAGCAAGCCTACCTTGGTGGCCCTCTGTGGATGGAGGGAAGAACTTCATGTGGGGAGACCAAATAAAGTGTTGTGATTGTTCTGATGGGACAGACCTTTAAGAGGTGGTGGAAGAGGAAAAGAAGAGCGGAACCTGGATGGAAATTTGTAAAGAAGTATTTCCCTTGCGTCTGATAACTAGAAGGTGGATGCCATGTGAGGAATTCATATCCTGGTGCAACTTCTCTGAAATTTTGCAGAACTAAGGCTTCAGACATTGCTCAAGCCCAAGGTCCTTGTCAGCATCCATGTCCATCATATCCATTAAGCACAAAGGTGTTGAGCCCAGGATTTGCAAGTTTTCCGAGGGCCTATAAAAATGTTTGAGACATAACCCTCCCCCCCACACACACCAATCATTCATTCCGAAACAAGTAAAGAAGATAGCGATATTAAAATTAGCAAATGTTTCCTTAAAACTCTAAAACAATGTTTGAAATATAAATAGTATTTTATCTGCTCCACAATATGCAAGAAACATTACAATATTGAAATGAACAAGTGTTTAATTAAATGCCTCTAAAGTGTGGCATTAGGTCAATTAGTTGAAGGCAACTCAACCCAGTTTATACAAACACAAACACACACACACACACACACACACACACACACACACACACAGACATACACATATATATGTAGCTCGTACATATACATACATATAACATTGAATGGGGAATGTGAGTACATTTTTTATACATTTTTTAATGTTATTTAATTTGGAGACAGAGAGAGACAGAGCATGAGCAGGGGAGGGGCAGAGAGAGAGTGAGACACAGAATCCAAAGCAGGCTCCAGGCTCTGAGCTCTCAGAGTCCGACATGGGGCTCAAACCGACAAACTGCGAGATCATGACCTGAACCGAAGTCAGACGCTTAACCTATTGAACCACCCAGGCGCCCCTTTAATATACATAATAAAGATAGGTGGCTTCCAAAAGTAAGGGTTCAGAGAGCCTGTGAACAATGAAAACAGTTTCATCTATATGCTCAGTTATAGTTCACATCATGCTGACCATTATCCCTGTACCTCACAGGTGAATTCTGAAGGGAGATCCAGGTCCATAGGATGTGGTTTTAATTATAGTGGTTTCTAAGCTTCTGAGCCTGAACTGAACCTTAAATGAGAGCTTGTCACAGAACACTACATTCTCCACTTAATCTAGCTTTTCAGTTAATGTGGTGTTAATTTTTTTTAAAAAATGGAATTTTAAAGAATATATTTCTTATTTTTAAAGTTAATTTATTTATTTTGTGTTAGAAAGAGTACCAGCGGGGAAAGGATAGATAGAGAGAATCCCAAACAGGCTCCACGCTGTTAGTGCAGAGGCAGACACAGGACTCGAACTCATGAACTGTGAGATCATGACATGAGCCAAAATCAAGAGTTGGATACTCAACTGACTGAGCCATGCAGGCACCCAGAAAGAACATATTTCAATTTAAAAATGCTATTGATGGTATATAGTCATGTAGTACTAAATGTTTCTCTGTAAATTGCAGTTATCAGTGTGAGATGATGACCTGAGTATGTCTACAAATGCTTATGAAATGTACTTTGCTTTTACCCCAGTGTGAATGGGGAAGTTCTTCTGGACGCAAAGGCTTGCTGGTACACCTAGGTTGAATTTAGCCACTGAATAATAGAATGGTCTGTGGGCTCAACGAAGAACATTAGTTCTAGGAACTATGTTGCAAGTCTCTTTCAACTATGGATAGTTCTTCCAGCTATTCATAAACTGTGCCATTTGTAAAAGCCTGTTCTTAGGGACTCCATTTTTGACCATGGAATGGGCGAATTTACCGAGCACTGGTTTTGTCCAAGTGTAGTTGATTTCTCACAATGGCGGTAGCGGGCATGGGAGGTAGCGTGCTGGTGTGAGCAGCAGGGTCTCACTGGTGAGCAGGCTGGGTCCCACCGGCAGGCACCTTAGCAGGTGTGACTGTTACCCGGAGAATGCCAAAGGGTGACTGCCATTATAATTCTATTGCCCGGAACTAACGTCTGCAGAGACCAGGGGCACGTGTGGAAATGACTACTCACACACCATGTTCCAAATGAGTAAATTGTCTTTCAGTAACTTCATCTGGTCAATGAGGGACATGGAAGTTTAACTCATACAAGAGAGAAATGTGGTCTTTACGTTTTTCCCTGACTTACAGCAGATTCAAGGGGGTTCAACTCCGGAAAGAGCATAATTTGGAATCTGAACCATCTAATTCTGGTTTTCTCTGCTTACTCCATTGAACCAAGTTTTTCCTAGATAGTAAATCACTGGAAATACTCATTTGCTTGGTTTATTTGATGCTGCCCCTCAGAGAGCTTACATTTCCCTAAAATTCCTACTAATGGTTGTTTGAAAGAGATTATCCATATCCACAAACCACCAAATTCTGCTAAATATAAGCTTTTTTTTTTTTTTCCTCTTCTCCCTCTTTCAGATCAAATAATCAGGGTCACCCAGTTCTTGGGTGCTCAGGTTTTCATGAGATGTTGTATTTTGCATTTTGGCCACAGGATTTTTTTTTTTATACCACGCAGGTCTTAGTGTATCCTTGCCTATTTCTTCTGTTTCTTAATTCAAATTCTGAAAAGGCCAAAAAGAACTGCTAATGTTCACAATTCAACAAAAACATCTGTTATAGGCAGTTGCTGACTGCCTAGTAATATTCATCTTCTCTGCCAGATCTAAATTGGACCTGAGAGAATTTCCACATTTGCTGGTAAACTATTAAAGGCTCCATACTGGAACATTTTCCTGAGAGAAGAAATAGCTCACATATCTCTTCTTAACACCTATGAAGAAAATTGCCCCCAAATGGTAAACTGTGACTTCTGGTGGGAGGGAAAAGTAGAATCTCTCTTGCTTTGTCTACGAAGGGCACTCCTGTCCCCCCTGCCATATCTAGCAACTGGGTGGGGTGCACCTGTATCCACATAAGTCTGCCTCCTCTCACTGCAGTGGGTGAAACAAATTCATGCACATGTGACATCAGCTCCTCCACTTGTACGCAGAATCCATTCTTGTCCTCCCGTGTCCAGAACCTGCTTCTGCTGCTCCTCCTTTCCCTTGAATTGCCAAACTTTCCCTCTCTCCTAGATCCTTCACGTTAGCATACACAGGTGTGACAATATCTCCCATAAACAAAACAAAACAAAACAAAAAACAAAACACACCCGGGGCACCCGGGTGGCTTAGTCAGTTGAGCATCTGACTTCGGCTCAGGCCATGATCTCGTAGTTCGTGAGTTCGATCCCCGCGTCGGGCTCTTTGCTAACAGCTTGGAGCCTGCTTCAGATTCCGTGTCTCCCTCTCTCTCTGCCCCTCCCCTGCTCGCGCTCTGTCTCTGTCTCTCTCAAAAATAAATAAGCATTAAAAATTTAAAAAAAAAAACCTTTTCTTAATTTCATATCCCCTCTAGCCATGTCCCATTTTTTTCTGCTGGTTTCTTTATTGTGAAATTTCTTGAAAGTGTTGCCTGTGGTTCTTGTTTTCGTTTCTTCACCCTTGGTCTCTCCTGAGCCCACACCAACCAGTCTGCCGTCACTGCTGCTCTGCTGCAACCAGTCTCTCGGAGGTCACAGTGGCTAAGGGGGCCATACGTCCTTGTTTGCCCGGGACAGTCCCAGCTTGTATGTGTTGTGTTGGTAGAACTATTAATAGCTTTAAAAAAAAAACAAAACCATGGTTTGGACTGTAAATTACATGGGCTATAAATCATCCTACCAATGACCTCCACCTTGCAAACTTTCCCGGTCACTTCTTGGTACCATATTTCTCAACAACCCGGCAGTGCTACTCATTAACTGCTAGATGTTGGCACAATGCCAGGCTCTCAAATCCCCTGTCTTCTCTCTGCTTGCCATTTCTTGCCCCGTAGTCTCCCCGTGTGCCATCTTGTCCAGTCCCATGGCTCTGAACAGTATCTATATTTTGATGGCTTCCACGGTTCTACCTCTGTCTTGGATAGCCTATGTGGAAGTTCCACCTGTGTGTCTCAAAGGCAGCCCAAGTTTAAAAGGTCCCAAATGGAACTGTTAATTTCCTTCCGTCCTTTACCTGGTCTTAAAAGTCTCTGGTGAATCTCATCACCATTCTCTCAGTTGCTGGAATAAAAATCTACGCTCCAACCTCTTCTTACTCTCTTTTCTTGATGTCCCACATCCAACCTTCAGCTAGCGCTACTGACTATTCAAAACCTATCATCATCCCAACCACTGTCCATCTCACCGTCCTTATAGCCCAAGTCACCCTCCGGCCTCACCAGGATCACCAGCGGGCTTGCTTCTATTCTTACACCTGCAGAGCTGCCTGAGGTATTCTCTCCATTTGTACATCAGGTTATATCACTCTTAAGATCGAACCCACCATAGGCTTTCTATAGGGCAGTGAAGAAAAAATCTAAATTCCTGTCCATTGCTCAGAAGGTCCTTGTTTCCTCCATTACTTTGAGCTCATTTGTTAGTATTCTCTCCCTTTCTTTCTCTGTTTTGTCCACCACAATGGCCTTTGCACCTTAGTTTTGACACACCTTGCTTCTTCCTGCCTCAGGACCTTTGACCTTGTAGTTCCCTCCACCTGGGAAGCTCTTCCTCTGTGCTTCCTCATGGCGTTCCTCCCTCACTTCATCAAGTCTGACACCCCAACTAAGGTAGCACCCCATCACACTCTATGCCCTTACACTGCTTCATTTTTCTTTCTGGCACTTACCACTGCACAAAATTGTAGTGCCCTTGGGTATGCTTCTTTCCTATCCCTCCATCCTACTATGAGTTCAGAAACTAGAACAAAGATCTTGTGTGTCTCTTCCATCCCTAAATCCATAGTGTCTAGTTTAGTTCCACCATGTGGTAGATACTCAGTAAATATGTGCTCAAGAAATGAATGAAACACAGTTTTCAAATGAGTGAATTCAGAATTCTGAACATTCCTCATTTAATCAAGTAACTGTTGGCCTCTGTGCTTGTTAAATATTGGTTCTATTATCTGCATTTTTTAAAGATCTCTAGGGGTGCCTGGGTGGCTCAGTCAGTGGAGCATCAACTCTTGATTTTGGCTTAGACCATAATCTCATGGTTGTGGGATTGAGCCCCACATTGGGCTCTGTGCTGACAGCATGGAGTCTGCTTGGGATCCTCTCTCTCTCTCTCTCTCTTTCAAAATAAATAAACATTTTAAAAAAGATCTGTCTGCTTGAGGGTTACTCCCATGGCCTGTAAACTCCCAAAAGGTAGTGATTGAGGAGCTGATTGATATAATTTAGCCTTCAAGGAGCTACGTATCAGAGTGCCTAAATTTCTTGTGTTCCTTTTAGACCTCCAGACACATCCATGTTTAACTAGAGACAACTTGGATTTTCTAGCTGTAAACAGCCATAGATGCTCTTCCTTGTTAATTTCTTAAGAAATCTCCAGATTTATAAGTATTTTTATTTATTTTCAAGAGATAGAGAGAGTTGGAGAGGGGCAGAGAGAGATGAGGATAGAGGGTCTGAAGCAGAATCTGTGCTGATGGCAGAGAGCCTGACATGGGGCTCCAACCCACAAACCATGAAGTCACGACCTGCACTGAAGCTGGACGCTTAACCAACTGAGCCACCCAGGTGCCCCTCTCCAGGTATATTTTAATTTGACTTCACATCTGACTCCAAGCCTACCTTTGGGTGAAGTTTGGTGTGAAAAAGAGCTCAAGAAATGCATGTATAATTCTCCCAACTCTCAAGAGAAATGAAAACATATTCAAACTGTCAGAATAGTCGGAAGAATATAATAAATCAGTTATTTATGTAAAATGTAAAAAAAAAAAAAAGGAAATTACAGTCTTTTACCAATAGCAGTATCTATCATAACTACATCTAAGCAATTGGTACTGCCTTCTCTTCTTTGGTATTTGTCATGTGACTCTGTCCCCCGCTAGGCTAGGTGCTCAGTTCCGTCCCTGTGAACTTTAATTCCCCAGCATGTCTTGGTCTCTTAGTCATTTACATCAGCACATTCTCATTGGAAAAGCCCAAGCCCCACCAAGGGTCTGTTAGCTGGCATTTTAGCTGGGACAAAGGAAGCCCTTTATCGATTGTGGGGAGGGATCTGGGCACAGTTAGAGTTTTAAAGTGCTTTATAATATGGTAAATACTGCAAGCCAAGAGCTCTCTAAATTGCAGCATAAATAAGATTTATTTATTATGGAACGTATGAATTAGAGTATGTTCTGCGGCCCAAATCTCAAATGTTTTGACATAAAGACATCAGGTCAACTGAAGAAGTCACAGGTATCAGAACTCCCCATGACCTGGATGAAATATCCTTCAAGACTGCCAACATTTGCCCTGATTCTATGTTCCTTGAAAGAACTTCTATTAATTTGACTTCCCAGTTATTCTGATACCAGAAAAAAGTGTCTCCATTGGGTACTCCCCCAGAGTAAGTTAATAACCTATCATTTGATCTTAGCCTTTCAAATATTAATGTCTTTTAATTCAGTCATTGTGTTTTATTTCCTATGGAAATCATCAATATAATAAAAAAAAACTTTGCATAAGAATGTTTATGATAACATTATTTACAGTGGTGAAAATTTTAAGAGTAACAAGTGTTACATGTTTACGAGTGGTCTGGTTTAAAAAAAAAAAAAAAGGCCTGCTTAAATGGTGCAGCCACTGTGGAAAACAGTATGGAGGTTTCTCAAAAAATAAAAAAATAGAACCACCCTACGATCTAGTAATTGCACTACTGGGTATTTACTCCCAAAGTACAAAAACACTAATTCAAAGGGATGCGTGCACCCCGATGTTTATTGCAGCATTATTTACAATAGCCAAGATATGGAAGCAGCCCAAGTGTCCATCCATAGATGAATGGATAAAGAAGATGAGAATGGAACACAATGGAATATTACTCAGCCAGAAAAAGAATGAAATGTTGCCATTTGTAACAACACACATGGATCTAGAGAGTATAATACTAAGTGAAATGTCAATCAAAGAGAGACAAAAACCATATGACCTCACTCCCATGTGGAATTTAAGAAACAAAACAAATAAGCAAAGGAACAAAAAAAAGAGAGAGAGAAAGAGGCAACCAAGAAACAGACTCTTAACTGCAGAGAAGAAACTGATGGTTCCCAGAGGGCAGGTAGGTGGGGTGATGATGGCGATGATGATGAAAAAGAAAAGAAAAATAATAAAAAAAGAAAAAGAAAAAAGGGAGTGGTCTGATAAAATACTTAATGATAAATTTGTGTGTACGCCATCATTAAAAAATGTCTTAATGTCTACTTAATAATATTTGAAAATGCTCACAATCTGAAGAAGTTGGATATAAAGCCCTACTTAGTATGATCCATTGTGTGTTTTTGTGCAGGATATAAAACATTGTAAAGGAAGATCCCCAAACACTAATGGTTGCATCACATGATAATCAGAAATATGCCTTTTATTCTACTTTATATTCTTTTCTTTCATTTTATATATTTTTTGTAATCTCTAAATTTTGCATGCGTATGTAATACTTTTTAAATCAGAAAACTCTACATAAATTTACATCTGTTTATGTGGTATTTCGGTCAAACATGATTTTTTTTCTGAGATGTATGTCACATTTTTTTTTACACATATTTCCCAAAAGGATAAGTATATTCTGCAGAGGTCACTAAGTTCTAAATTAGTAATACAAATCATTAAGGATGGCGTCCCTAAAAATATGCAACTTAAACAATGTGATTTAACTAAAGATATAAATGCCACAGCGCAGGAAATGGTAAGAATTTTCATCCTTAGATGTGATCACAGCAATGAAATTATACAATCAAAATCCAAATGCCCAGGTGCCTGTTACTCATCAGGTGCTTGAGGAGTTAATTTCCAGAAAAATGAGTAAGTCATACAAACTGTGACATATCTGATCTCCTACCTCCCCATTTCTGAAAATACCCAGAATATGCTTTAAGAGCTATGCAAAAATGGCAAACCCCCATACAGATAAAAGATCAAGGGAGGGAATGAGAGATGAAGCAGCAGACGAGATAACAGACAAGATAATTACAGAGCTTTAAAAGCCTTGGATTTATTTTTAAGATGTAAGAGCTCTATTTAGAAAAGCCCATAGCTAACTTTATGTGAATCTTGAATGAATTGTTCTGAAACATGTGAATAGTAATGAAATGAAGGAAAGGAAAGTCTGCTTTGTTTTCTGCACAACGTCTACCCTGGCTAGCCCCAGAGCTGAGCTAAGGTGGCCCAGTGACATTCTGTCCTTTGCACAGAGTTAATGCCACTGACCTCCCCCGTGGTAGATCAGGGCCTGGGGTTTGTGGGACCAGTTATTTTTCCGTCTTACTCTCTGATTTCCCATCATGGCCCACACAATAAAATTCCTGCCTTTGCAGAAGTAGGAAGCTTCTTTCTGCCTCCCTCTCACTACCTCCCAAGAGAGCAGAAGTAACTTATGTCAGTCGTGAGGAGGAGAACTGACTGACACTTTTATTTCTGAGCTGGCCTGTTCTCAGACAGGACTCGCTCCTCTCTCTGGAATCACCCATTGGCCACATGTAGCATTCTACCCATTGCCACGCTCCGGCTCACATGACCCATGGTCTAGGCAGGAGGTCTACCAAAAATTAAAAGATGATCTTTTGGACTCTGGCTCCACTGTGGTTCCAGATTCTGAGGGTGGGGGGGAAAGGGTTTGATTGTTGCAGCAAGAGAGAGAGACAGAGAGAGAGAGAGAAAGCTGCATTTCCTTGAGTGATCTTAAATGTATACTTACCTGTCCCCATGACATCAGGATGGATCTCTCATATAAGCAACCAGATGAGGCTGAATATTGCCAATATTGTCAATCATGAGAAAGGCTGAGATTTGGGCCGCAGAACATACTCTAATTCGTACGTTCCAACTGCTGAAATCTACAGGTAGGATTTATGTGAGAGTGGGGCTCTGGGAAACAAAACCCCAGCATGGATTGATTGAAGAATGGATTGATTATCAATGACTTTTGGGTTAGAGGAAGCACTGTGACTTTTGGGATAAGAGAATAAATCAGGAGTTTATTTTGGAACATCAATTATAAGGAATTTTCATCTGATTCCATTCAGGATCCAAATCTATGGGCATGGTAAGATCATGCTCAAATGTAATACTTCCTTTCCAGGCAGAAAACTACTTGAAAGCCACAGTCTTTGACTCTGGGAAGATGTCTTTCCTTCTTAAAAAATGTTTTAAATACTCATTTATATTTGAGAGTGAGAGAGTGTGTGAGTGGGGGAGGGGCCGAGAGAGAGGGAGACACAGAATGTGAAGCAGGCTCCAGGCTCTGAGCTGTCAGCACAGAGCCCCACGCAGGGCTCCAACTCACGAGTGGTGAAATCATGACCTGAGCCAAAGTCAGTTGGACACAACCAACTGAGCCACCCAGCGCCCTGGGAAGACATATTTCCTTAAGCGTAGGTGATATCACCTACCTTTGAAACTGAACAGAGTGTGTTATATTCATCCTGGTCTTTCAAGAAGCAGATGCCAAGCCAGGATTAAAATAGGCAAAGGTTTCCTCAGGGGACCTGTCTGTGAGAGAGAAAATGGGGAAGGGACTGGAAAAGTTCTGTGTCTTCTGACCCGCTGCTAGTCTGACTCAGAGTGGAGGAGAGAAAAAGGAAAGAAGTACCCCCGTCGGCGAGGGTGTCAGGAGTCCCGGAGCTGTGAGAGGATCCCTGGGGTCACAGGTGTGGACTTGACTCTGTTCCCTGCCCCACTGAGCCCCCAGCCAAGAGCAGCATGGGAAGCGTGGCCTCAGCACCAAGCACAGATGTGGCAGTGGGTGTCAGTGTACCAGCTGGGGGCCCTTGTTGGCTTTCTCCCCATAGTCGGGGGTCTGTGTGGTCCGTTCCCATGGCCACCAGATGCAGGACTTGGCAACCAAGAGGAACAGGACTAGATTGTTTGCGAAGCTGTAATTTGCTAAGAGGGTCTCACTTACCCATAGGGAGGAAGTGATGAAGCCATTCGCCATGTGTAGCAAGCCATGCACACAACTGAGAAACATTCAGAGGAAAACCATTTGCTGAAGAACCAGACAGGCTTGAGGGGGTACTCAGAGTCTGGCAAGAATCATTCACTTGTGACCCCGCCCCCCCAGTGTAAGATACTGCGTGCCACATTCCATACTGTGCTTTCATCAAGGAACGTGTTTACCCTGAATTCCGAGGTCTCTGTTACCGGCTCAATGTCTGGATTCCCAGTTTGTGGTGTTAGTGCCTGTGCGAGAGAGAAAGAGAGACACAGGGTCTCGAGCTGAGGGGACAAGCAGAGAGCAAAGCTGAGGTCCCTAGAGCCCAAACACATGTCAGTAATCAGTCAATAACTAGCTGGCACATGTGGAGCTAAATTTAAACATATGTTTTTGGTTTAGAAAACCTTGTTCTGACTGCCAAAGGAAGAGAGGATCTTGCATTTTTCTTTTAACCATCCTGAATTTATAATAGGGTGGCCTTATGAAGCAAAACATAAAAAATGCATTTATCGGAAACACATTTATGCTTGTACCAGAGGAATGGGGTCATAATCATTTATCTAAAAGTTTTACGGTAGGTTATGCTAGGCATTTATTTTCCCAAGCTCGTGCATATTTCGCATAGGCCTGCGTAATGTGATTTTTACAACAGGTCCCTCAGATGACTCATGTTTACTGTCCCTAAGACCTTCTGTCTTCCGAGTACACGGGGCTGAGGTGATGTCCCTTTGTTGTCACATGAGAGCTGGAAATGGCATGTGGGGTCCAATCCTGTCAGACGGGTTGGTTTCACCAGGCAGGGGGATTCGGCCCTACATTTTCTCTCCAGCAGATTTGCTGGCCACGTAGTTCCCTCTACGCAGAGTAATGTCCTGGGCCAGCAAGACCAAGAAAGGGCGGGGGGGTTGGCTTCCAGAACTCTGGAGCCTCATTCAGCAGCTTTCCCCAAGGTGTGCTCCAGCCTTCTCGTCTTGACTTCAGTTGATGGGAGTTTTTGGCAAAGTGGCTACATGTGGTTTCGTGATGTAGGGATATTGTTGAGGCCCTTGTCCATTACATTCAACGATCCCTTCCTCTGGGGGAATTTCTTACCCGTCTCACTCTTGGAAAGATTGTGTTTCTCTGATGCATCTGCTAAGTGGCGCTGTAAATCTTTATTTTTTTTTTTAAGTTTATTTAATTTGAGAGAGAGACTGGGGAAGGGGCAGCAAGAGAGAGAGAGAGAATCCCAAGCAGGCTTTGCACCGTCAGAGCAGAGCCCACCATGGAGCTTGATCTCACTAATGCTTAACTAGAGGCTTAACTGACTGAGCCACCCAGACACCCCTGTAGATCTTGATTCTTATCATGCTTTCCTCCTTGCATTAGCCACTAAGCAGCTCAGAGGCAGATTCACAATTGGTCTTTAACCAGTATGCAAACCTCACAGTGTACCGTCTGTGTCCTAAATTTACTCCCATTCACCACTCTTCTACCTTTGCTTTTGTGTTTTTATTGAGACATAATTGACATATAACGTTATATTAGTTTCATGTGTACAACATGATGATTTTAAATTACCTTTACTTTCTTGTTACTTGATTGTATTGGTGGGGGTGTTTTTTGCTTTTGTTTTGTGTGTGTGTGTGTGTGTGTATCCTACAGCCATGAGCTTTTGTGTGAAAATGTGGTGTAAGTAAAAAACAATATGTAAACTTCCTGGAGTTCTGTAGCAAACCTAAAATCTGATCCAATTCATTCCAGACCTGCAGGAATTTTTCTTCACTTCTTCTGATGATCTCTCGGGCTGCAAACGGAATGTAGCTCATCCCCTGTAAGGAGGCAGCATCCTGTCGGAGAAGACATTTCTGGTTTACTGAAATGTTAGCCGCTCCTGACAATAGAAATTTTTGCCTTCTGGGAGCACGGGGTCCTGTGTGTGTGTGCATGCATGTATGCGTGTGTGTGTGTGTGTGTGTGTGTGCGTGCACATGTGTATATGTGTGTATCAGCAGCAGAGGTTTCCAGATCCATCAGGAAATAAACAAAGAAAATGGGAACACGGTCACCTGGCTGCCTCTCCCTCCATCTTTATTGGTCCTTCCTGAGCTGACTCACACTGACAGTTTCAATTCTGTCTAAAAGCACATCTCTCACCCTTGTGTGGCAGCTCAGTTGGGTACCTGAACTCTGTCTTTTGTGTGGCACGCACTTTTACTTCTGAACTGTAACCCTCTTCTTCAATGCCCTTCCCAGCTTGGCTTTGCTTCCTCAGTTTTGTGCTCTTCTTACCAGCCTTCACCACTGAGCAAAGTCACATCTGATGCTCTTGTAACACGGGCTTCTTTCTTTCTTTCTTTCTTTCTTTCTTTCTTTCTTTCTTTCTTTCTTTCTTTCTTTCTTTTTTGGAGAGGCCATTACAAATTTACAGAGATAAAAATAACAATATGAGTGATGTATTGTGCAAATCTTCTAAAAAGCCTACAAAAACAGCAGAAAGAAATCAATTAGAATTGCCATGGCAACTACCAACAATTTTTATATGCAAGAATGAAATAAAACAAGAAAAGTAACAACAGAGAAAAAGCATAAACCGAATGAAATACCATGAAGTGTTTATGAAGTAAGTACTATGGAGTGAAGCCTCAGGAAAATAGATTCCATTAAAGTAAATGAAACCGAGTTTAACTCTTCATTACTCGTGAACTAGGTGTGTATAGTGAAATAAACTATTATTGATGGACTTTTGATGTAATTTTTCAGTGAAAAGCATCTTTGGAAAACAAGTTTAGACAGATTGAGAAAGTACATTAAAATGTATAAAATGCAATTTTAAATAATATTTTTTTTCCTAGGGGAAGATTTCTTTACTTCTAAGAGTATTTAAATTCCATATATTACATTTGATGGTTCAGGGTAAATTAGAGAAGTGGAGCTTGGTATGTAACAGAAGTAACTGATAGAATCGGGAAAGAACCCAGAATTCTAGGACATCTGTGATCGGGGCTTCTGTCCTCACCCCCTCGAGTCAGGATGGTGACTCCTATGTCTTGAATTAGTGGTTCTCAAGCCTACCTGCACACAAAAACCCCCTGGGTTATAATACGTGTCTGAAACCCATCATGTTAAATTAGAACATTTGAGTGGGGGCGCCTGGGTGGCTCAGTCAGTTAAGCATATGACTCTTGATTTTGGCTCAGGTCATGAGCTCATAGTTCCTGGGATCAAGCCCGCGTCCTCTTCTGTGCTGACTTGTGGAGCCAGCTTGGAATTCTCTCTCCGCGCCTCCCCTGCTTGCATTCTCTCTCTCTCTCTCTCTCTCTCTCACACACACACACACACACACACACAAAATAAATAAACATTAAAGAACACTTGAGAGTGAAGCGTGGGCAATTGCAGTTTTTCATGCTCCCACACACGATTGTACATGCAGCCAGTGTTGAGAACCAGGGTTGGGTCCATGCATTCCTCAGCTTGCAGGTGCTCTTTATCCCGACTGTGTTACCGGGACATCCAGTACGTCCTTGTTAGAGTTCCTGTGTGTGGATCGGCAGAACAATGCCCCCTCCCCACGCATGGCTGACTCCTAATCCCTGGAGCCTGTGAATATGTTAGGTTAGCGACAAAGAGGAATTAAGGTTGCAAATAGAATTAAGGCAGCTAATCAGCTGACTTCAAGATAAGGAAATTCCCCAGGTGAGCCCCATATAATCACAGGGGTCCTTACAGGTGGAAAAGGGAGGCGGGACAAAGAAAGCCAGAGATACCAGTGTGAGAAGGACTCAGTTTGAGGCATTAGAGCAAGCGACTCACCAGCCAAGGAACATTGGCGGGTTCTAGACGCTGGGAAATGCAAGGAAATGGATTATCCCCTGGAGCATCGAGAAAGGAGGCAGCTCTGAAACACCTTGGTTTCAGCCCCGTGAGACCCGTTTTGGACTCCAAACCTCTAGAACTGTAAGACAATCAATGTGTGTTGTTTTAAGCTACTAAATCCGTGATAATTGGTTATAACAGCAACAGAAACCTAATACATTCTGTTTCCATACATTGTAAAATAATAATAATAATAATCCTAAGCTCTTTGTAGTCCAAAAAAAGTCAGTACAACTTCTACACCTGAGAGGAGGCTCGCTCTTTCGCCATGTTGCTATGGTGAATTTGCCCTTCACGCTCACACAGAAGATCACGGTTCCCTCTGAAATGCTGTCTCACTGTCCACATTCCTGTCCAGTTTCTGTGGTCCTTGAAGACAGATGGCTCGTTCTTGGCCACAAGTTCCCTCTAGTCATCCCTCCCAAACCTCCAGTTGCTTTATTAATAATCAGCTTTTCCACTGATAACTTTGCCTTTCAGGAATCTATAGATTCCTCAGAGTTTAGATAACTGTCCCTTTCCTAACCTGAAAACATACCCTCCCTGACTAAACTTCCTTTTGGGGGACAAAAGACCCATTTTACTCTTTTCTCCACAAAAAAAAGAATGTCTTCCCCGGCCCCAGCCTCTTCTTCATTGATTCCAGGGCTTTTTCGTCTTCCCTTTCTCTGGACGTGAGGGTAAATTTCTCTGGGGTTTTCATAAGATCTTTCAGACACTAAAACAATGTTTACGTCCCTGACGGTTTTAGATGAGTTAGAGAGTTGGCATATGAGGTCTTCACTTGGACAGAATAGGCTCACCTGTGTGATGTCCATCTTGCCTTTTATTTAATCCCTGGACTGGAGTCAGGCTCCATCCATGCTACCATTCAAATGCTGAGAGAAAAACTGGATACTACGTGTTAATGGTGATGGGGAAAATCACACGTCAAAAACCCACCCCTCCTGCCAATTTATTTCTCTCTGAAAAGAAAGCATCAGGTGTAATTGTAATTCTGCCCTAACACAGGGGTGATTGCGTTTTCAAGGATAATGATGCTATTTTATGGTTGTTCCTACTTAGAATAAAACATAATTGGTGTGGAATCCTTGAACACTCCCATATAAAAATGCCAGGGCTGCTGTGTTCAATACACTATATACAGAGCAGTAAGGAATGGGCCGGTGGGAAAGAAAAATGGGGAAGAGGAAGTGAACAAAATTAGAAGGGAGGCTGGCTGAGCGTACATTGGTGAAAGCATGAAATTAATGTTTATATTATTTTCCTTTCAAGTTTCAGAGTTACAGATTTTGTTATGGGTAGTCACTACAGAGCTATGGTATGTAAATTATATCTCATTAGAGCTGTTAATTTAAAAAAGGGCATGGGGTCCCTGCTTCAGCTTTAGAGTCAGTATGCCCTGTAGGTTACGAGGTGTCCCAGAGTCTCAACCATGCAATCTCAGAAGAAAGAAGCAGCTTCACTGGGAGTAGAGAAGTGGATCCAATCTATTCTTTATTTCTGTCACTTCAGGCAAGTGACACGCACTGTTTGATTTCACTCTCGCCTAGAACAGGCAAAGCTTTTTTAACTCCATGCAAAGTGTTTACCAATGCAGGAATTCACTTTATATGTGATTATTTTAAAGTCCCTGATGGGCTTTACTTAGATCTAGAGGTTAAAAAGGAAAGCATTTTATTTTGATTTTCTCTTCCGTGTTGAGGGGGTTAATATAAAAGCAAATGTTGTAGTGTAAAGATAAATTAGAATCCCGAGTTTCTTTGTGAGGCCAACGGAAAACATGGAATCCTTGTGGGAAAAATGACAGAAGTAGGTTATAAGCTCCCGAGTGTTCTAAATGGGTAAATGGTGTGCTGGGATTATGTATACACATAGACGTGCTGGAAAGTTCAACATATGTTCTGTATAATAACTGGCAAATATAGAAGTCTGACAACAACAACAAAATAATTCAAAGAGAAGTGATACACACGTGCTTTACTGGAGTTAGCAGATGAAAACCATAAGGTTTAAGTTTTCTTCCTTTTTTTCATGGTTTTAACTTTCTGTTGACATAAAGGAAATACATTGCGGGGATTTGGTGTAAAAATCTGGGTTTGTGGCTTCGTTCTACCATGAACCGGTTTTTTGAGCTTTCGGACCGTGGGCAACTTCCTTTTGCTTCAAGGTGAATGTGATCACCTAGGTTTGGGTACTAGTGTATTTTGTTCCTGGTAAGCCAAAATATTAAGTCGAAGGGCAAATATAGAGTCATATCTAATGTACTTTTATAAAACTTTGTTAAGCAAAGGAGACACCTTAGAAGTCTCCTCTTTTTTATAGATTGAAAGGAAATATGTTAATATAAATATAAATACAAAATTTATATTTTTTCAGGAAAAAAGTAAAAGCTTCTTTTTAAAACATAAAAAAAAATAACTTGAGTGATTGATGGAAAGAAATGATGCACCTTAGACATAGTCAGTGCCCGTTAAATGTTAGCCTCCTCTCCTACCTTCACTAGCTCCTTATGCCTAATAACAACTGAAAATTAGTCTTTGGGGAAAATAAGAAAAGAAAGAAATAGAGAACAATAAAAGAAGTTGAATGGGCAGGAAATAGAAAAGATGGTAAGAGTTACCTTGCCGCATTGATTCACATGACAGGTCAATTAACCGCGCCAATCTCAAACTCATTTTTCTCAATATTCTTCTATCTTAGCTAATATTTATCTCTGGAGACAGATTCCAGGAATGGGAATAGACCAAATTAAATGCATTTAATACTAACATGAGGAGGCTTTTCACTAAAAAAAAAAAAAAAAAAAAAAAGGAGTAAAACCCAGAAGCAGTGGCGTTTGAAGTGTGAAACATAAAATCAATATAATGGTCTCACACAGCATTTAAAAAGATTATAGAGTAAAATGGAACATTTCTGAGTATATAACCTATAGTAAGGGTAAGTTTTATTCCATAAAAAATTTTATTTCAAACCGATACACACACACACACACACACACACACACACACGCATACACACACACACACAAAATGCATATGTATCACAGTGTAAAATATATTTCTTACTGTGGGTTGAGGTTTTAAAGAAAAGTTTAAAAGCTACTGCTCCAAAGGGAAAGAAATAGCTATGTTCCTTTCCAATAAATTAGATTCTCTGTTGGCCTTGTTAGAAGACAGTGTCATTGATTCTAGGGAAGGTAGACTTTTATCTAAATACCCTTGTTCTTGAGGGTCCTGTCCAAACTCTTCATATATTATTTCAGATCACCATTTACCTTTATCAATGCTTCCTTACGTTTCTTCAGGAGAGAGATTTATGAAACATTGTCAACTTGAAGAAACACCTGTGAAAGGAAATGATATTTCCATTTTCTTCCAATCCCTGATAGTTCCTCTGAAAGATGCTACCACAAATATTAAGAGATGAGGAATACAAAATGGACCTGTTCTGCTTTTTTCCTAAAGAATAGTTTCCTAAATGATCCCAAAGCCTCGGAAGTACATAAGTTTTTAAATGTATGGATAGATAGATGTCAGATATTACAAAGGAATTAGCTCTAAGGGAGGTCGGTCTTGGTGGGAAAAAAATTAAAAAATGAAATCCTGGGGGCTCCAGGGTGGCTCAGTTGTTTAAGCATTGACTCTTGGTTTTGTTTTATTTTTAATTTTTTAAATGTTTTTATTTGTTTCTGAGAGAGAGAAAGAGAGAGACAGTGTGAGCAGGGGAGGGTCAGAGAGAGAGGGAGACACAGAATCCAAAGCAAGCTCCAGGCTCTGAGCTAGCTGTCAGCACAGAGCCCGATGCGGGGCTCGAACCTAAAAACCGTGAGATCATGACCTGAGTCAGACGCTTAACCGACTGAGCCACCCAGGCGCCCCTGACTCTTGGTTTTGGCTCAGGTCCCAACCTCAAGGTTTGTGGGACAGAGCCCTGCATCTCGCTGCGTGCTGATGGCTCAGAGCCTGCTTGGTATTCTCTCTCTCTCTCTCTCTCTCTCTCTCTCTCTCCCTCTGTCTCTCTCAAAAAAATAATCATAAACTTTAAAAAAATGAAACCATGTAACTATGGGAGCTAACAGTGAAATCTCACTCTGGGTTCAACAGTCCATCAGGTGTTTTAACACATAATCTCCTTTGATCCTTAAACAAATGCAGGTAGTGTATACGCCCATTTTACAGCCGAGAGAAATGAGGCTCTGACCGGTTAAGTCACTAGTCCAATGCAGGCACCGTGCTAACCCGGATCTGCCTGCGTCACCCCCAAACCTAACTGCATCCGGCCCTGCCTTTCCTGGGACCCCTGGTCTTGCAGATCTCATGCTCACTTTTCTGCCTCTGCCTCATGGGAACTCCCCCTTTCAGTCCTGTTAGCGCTTCTGGGTTTTGCTCCACCAAGACCCAGTTTCCCCAGTAGGTCATTTATACCAACGTGCCGGTAACCGTGGCTTTCCTCGTGTTGTAAGGATCAAAGTTGGCAGTGAAGAAATTCCTCCAAGGTGGAATTTCAGACATCGTGGGAAAGGTCAGAGGAACTTTAGGGGCGAGGGACAGAGGAAGAGTAAAGAGGGACAGGTGCTCCGTGATGCTTCTGTACCTTTCCCGTGAGATGCTGTCCCGTGTGGCTCATCCTCAGGAGCTAATTCTTTGAAGATGATGGAGAGTTGCCTGACCCGCAGTCCTTCTCGGGACCCAGCTGACTCGCACATTCCGTATCTAAGCCCTGTTTGCTTACATGCTTGAAGCTTTTCTTGTCTAAAACTCAGGCAGATTACAGCTAAGTGAGCCACCAAGATTTTTTTTTTTTAACTATCACTTTGGCAGAGACCAAAGTCTTTTTATTTCCATACTATTTTCTTCTTGTAATTCCATACCTTCCCCCCTAAGCCATATACAAAAAAAATTGACAGCTAAAATTCACAATGGGTGGAAAGAAGTAACCGCAGTCTGTCCTTTCACGGTGCATGGTTTCCTTGCCAAGTTCACGTCTGGTTCCCACGTTGCCAGGCTAGAGTAGTTCAAGAAGCCCACTTCTGGGGCGCCTGGGTGGCTCAGTAGGTGAAGCGTCCGACTTAACCTCAGGTCATGGTCTTGCAGTTTGTGGGTTCGAGCCCCGTGTTGGGCTCTGTGCTGAGAGCTCAGAGCCTGGAGCTGCTTCGATTCTGTGTCTCCCTCTCTCTCTGCCCCTCCCCTGCTCATGCTCTGTCTCTCTCAAAAGTAAATAAACATTAAAATTTTTTTTTTGAAAGAAGCAGCCTAGTTCTATCCATAAATAAAGGTGCGGGGGCTCTCCCTCACTCCACCAGGTGCCATGGGGTCCCCTGCACGATTAGTGATCCTGGTTCAGCACAGCAGGGAAGCGTCCTCACGTGAAAGCCTCAGACAGGATGTTGCTCACAAAAGTCGGCAAGGGTTTGAGTGCAGACTGAGCAAATCTCTACTCCCCTAAAGACTGTATGGGTGTCGGCGTAGACTCTGGGTGCAAGTGTATAACGTTTCCACTGAATGGGGAGTCATGGAGACATTCCCCTATGGTATCATCTATGAGCATTACATTGAAACCCTGTAACCCATCTGTAACTGATGGAATTATGCTGTGCCATAGGGGTACAGTTTCATTCTGTTTTGCATTTAAATACCTGCTGCCTTTGTCATCATTTTAGCATCCAAACACATGCATGGCTCTTTCTTCGTTGGTTAATGGAATTGGATAAACTGAGTCTTGTTTTATTTTGAAATGCAATAAGCTGGGGCACCTGGGTGGCTCAGTGGGTAAAGCATCCAGCTTCGACTCAGGTCATAATCTCAGTTTCTGAGTGCAAGCCCTGTGTGGGGCTCGGTGCTGACAGCTGGAGCCGGGAGCCTGCTTCGGATTCTGTGTCTCCCTCTCTCTCTCTCTGCCCCTCCCCTGCTTGTGCTCTATGTCTCAAAAATAAATATTTTAAAAGATGTGGAAAGCTAAAAATAGCCAAGATACTCTTCTTTTTTAAATATGTTTATTTATTTCTAGGAGAGAGAGACAGCATGAGCAGGGGAGGGTCAGAGAGAGAGGGAGACACAGACTCTGAAACAGCCTCCAGGCTCTGAGCTGGCAGTCAGCACAGAGCCCGACGCGGGGCTCGAACCCACGAACCGCGAGATCATGACCCAAGTGAAAGTTGGACGCTTAACCGACTAAGCCACCCAGGTGCCCCAGGCAAGATACTCTTGAAGATGAGGAACAAGGTGGAAGGACTTGTTTCCCCTGATACCAAAGTGAGCGTGGGCTCAGCATACAGGTGGATGGATAGACCCCGAGCAGGACAGAGGGCGGCCCCTTGGGATTTTGACTGAGACACACTGAATGTATATATCACCTTTGGAGGAATTAAAGTTTTTATCGCATTCAGTTTCCAATCTATGTTCATTGGGTACCCCTCCATTTATGTTTCTTCCTAAGTGTCTTTTTTTCTTAATGTTTTTATTCATTTTTTGAGACAGAGATAGAGCATGAGCGAGGGAGGGACAGAGAGAGAGGGAGACACGGGATCTGAAGCAGGCTCCAGGCTCTGAGCTGTCAGCACAGAGCCTGATGTGGAGCTCAAACCCTTGGACCATGAGATCATGACCTGAGCTGAAGTCAGACGCTTAACCAACTGAGCTGCCCAAGCGCCCCCTTAAATGTCTCTTAATATGTTTTTATTGTTCTTTCTGAAAAGGCCTTAGACATTTTTTATTTGGATTTATTCCTGTCTGTACAGTATTTTGATGTCATTTAAAATTGAACCTTTAAAATATTTCACTCTGTTACCAATGATGTATAGAAAACACTGATTTTTGTGTATTGGATTTTCCCCTGCAGAGTTAGAAACTCACTTATGAAATTGAATAATTCATGCTTATTAAATTTTTTTATTTCTGCATATACAATTCCATATTCTTTAAATAATGACAGCTTTTCCACTACTTTCCCAAACCTTTATTTCCTTTTCTTGCTTTGCTCTTCCAGTCAGTAATGTGAAAAGGCATCATGTTGAAAGACACTATCTCTCTCCTGTTACTCTGTTCCAATCTTACAGGAAAACTTTCAACCTTTTTAAGAATGTTTGTTAAAAGATTTCTTTTCTCTGCAGATGTCTTCTAACAGCCTAAGAAATTTCCCTTTTTAACTTTTTTATGTGTCTTTATTATGAATAGATTTTGAATTCAATGACCTTGTGCTTTGTATTCCTGGGAAAATATCACTTGATCATACGCATGCTTATATATTACTTAGGATTTTTACATGTATATTCATGAGCAACAAAGATGGTAGCTTTGCCTTACTCTGACTGTACTGTCAGGTTTTGCTAGCAAGGTTATACCAGTCTCAAAAAGCAAATTTTGGGACTACACCCTATTTTTCATATTCTGGAAGAATATAAAGAATTTTTTCTTCCTTAAGTGTTTGGTAGAACTCACCAGTGAAACAATTTGGGTAGGCCTAGAGTTTTATTTGTGGGAAAGATTTTATGTTATTATTTTATTTTATTTTTTATTTATTTATTTTATTTTGAAAAAAAATTTAAATTTTGGGGCACCTTCATGGCTCAGTCAGTTAAGCATCTGAAGGGCAGGGGGCAGCAGACAGAGGATCTGATGTGGGCTCTGCGCTGATAGCAGCAAGCCCAGTGAGAGGCTTTAACTCATGAACTGCGAGATGGTGACCTGAGCTGGAGTCAGATGCTCAACCAACTGAGCCACCCACGTGCTTTGTGGGAAAGACTTTAATTGGTGAGCCAATTTTATATGACTCTTCAGTCTCTATGTTTTGAATGGTAAGTTAAATGTGCGTCGGAATTTCTTCAATTCATGTAAATATTTTAATGTATTGACATAAAGCGGCTTATAACATCCTCTGACAATCTGTACTATCTGCAGAATCTGTGGCAGTATCCCCTTTTTATTTTTTTATTTTTATTTATTTTAAAAAGTTTTTAATGGATATTTATTTTTGAGATAGAGTGCAGGCAGGGGAGGAGCAGAGAGAGAGGGAGACACAGAATCTGAAGCAGGCTCCAGGCTCTGAGGTGTCCACACACAGCCTGAAGCAGGGGTCGAACTCCCGAACTGTGAGATCATGACGTGTGCAGAAGTTGGACACTTACCCGACTGAGCCACCTGGGCGGCCCAATATGCCCTATTTAATTTCTAGTATTGGTTAATCTGCCTTTTTTCCTCTTACCCAGATCAATCCTGCCTTCTCTCTTCTCAGAACTTGTTCAAAGAACCAAATTTTAGGGAGAGAGAGAGGGAAAGAGAGAGAGAGAGATGGGCCTCTGAGCTGTCAGCACAGAGCCCAATGCCAGGCTTAATCTCAGGAGCCATGAGATCATGACCTGAGCCAAAGTCAGACACTTACCAACTGAGCCACCCATGCGCTACATGTAAAAATCATTTTTAGTCTCCACTGTGATTTCTTCTTGTATCCACTAATTATTTAGAAAACTATTTCTCAATTTCCAAACTTACGGGAATTCTCTCCTTATTTTTATTCCCACTACTATAATTTCATCTTATTAGGAAATAAATTCTCTTTTGAGAATGTTGTGGCTGTGTGTACTTGAAAACTGTATGCATTCTGAAGTTGTGTCTCTTAGGTCTGTTTTGTTAATCATGTTGTTTAAATTTTATATACTCCTTTTTTTTTTTTCCTTTGTTCTGTCAGCTCCTGGGAGAGATGTACTAAATTTTTTCATTTTTGTCTATTTTTTGTTTTAGTTAGGGCAATGCTTCATATATTTTTAGGCCTTGTCAGTAGGTACATTCAAATTTTAAATTATTTCTTCATCATGAGTAAGACATTTTCTCATTAAGTAGAAATGTCATTTCTCTCTAAAGACTATGCTGATACTTTTCATCTTCGACTCTTCTGTTATTATATTAGTATAGCTGCAGTAATTTTTTGCATTAGTATTTAAATGATTTTTCTTTTCCCTTTTATTCTCAAGCTTTCTGTATCCTATTTTAAATACAGCTTTATAAACAGCGTATAATTGAGTTTTCCTCTGTTTTAAAATTTTTTTAATGTTTTTTATTTATGTCTGAGAGAGAGAGACAGAGCATGAGCAGGGGAGGGCCAGAGAGAGAGGGAGACACAGAATCTGAAACAGGCTCCAGGCTCTGAGCTGTCAGCACAGAGCCTGACGTGGGGCTCGAACCCACGAACAGTGAGGTCATGACCTGAGCCGAAGCCGGGCTTAACCAACTGAGCCCCCCAGGCGCCCCGAGTTTTCCTGTTTTAAATGCAAGCTGCACATCCCTTCCTCAAACTGAATATTTGGTTCTTTTATGTTCAATGTAATGACTGATATGTTTGAGTTAAATCTGTGGCTTTTCTCAGCTGTTTTATTTAGATTACCCTTTGTAACATTGCAGATTTTCTGTCTCTATTAGCTTCCAAGTTGTACTCTTTCTGCACTTTTTGAAGGAGTCTAATTACAAATAACAACTTTTCTTACTGTATCAAACTTTAATGTTAAAATTTAAAATATCCTCTCTTTTCTCTGCTTCTTTTGTTACTGCAGAGAAGTTATTTTGTTACTGCAGAGAAGTTAGTGCTTAACCTAACAGTCCTTCTTTTGAAATGTTTCTCTCTTTTTTCATGCCGTTTTAAAGATATCATATTTGTCTGTGTGTCTAGGTGCAGGTTTATTTTAATTTAATCTACATAGGGTTCATGGGGATTCTTGGAATCATATATGGGTGGCTTTATTTTGAAAAAGACAGAGCTAGGGCACCTGGGTGGCTCAGTGGGTTAAGCGTCTGACTTCAGCTTAGGTCATGATCTCACAGTTTATGGGTTTGAGCGCCATGTCGGGCTCTGTTCTGACAGCCTGGAGCCTGCTTTGGATTCTGTGTCTCCCTCTCTGTCTCTCTCTCTGCCCCTCCCCTTGCTCATGCTTTGTCTCTGTCTCAAAAATAAATAATAAACATTAAAAAAAGAAAGAAAAAGACAGAGCTATTATTTCTTCAAATTTTACTTCCTTCTCATTCTTTCCACCTTTTTAAAAAAGATTTTGCTCGGGCGCCTGGGTGGCTTAGTCGGTTAAGCGTCCGACTTTCCGACTTTCGCTTAGGTCATGATCTCGTGGTTCGTGGGTTCGAGCCCCGCATCAGGCTCTGTGCTGACCACCAGCTCGGAGCCTGGAGCCTGTTTCAGTCTGTGACTCCCTCTCTCTCTGACCCTCCCCTGCTCACGCTGTTTCTCTCTCCTAGAAATAAATAAAACATTTTAAAAAATTTAAAAAAATAAAAAATAAAAAAGATTTTGCTTGTTTGTTTATTTATTTTTGAGAGAGTGAGACAGAGCATGAGCAGGGGAGGGGAGAGAGAGATGGAGACACAGAATCCCAAGAGGCTCTAGGTTCTGAGCTGTCGGCACAGAGCTGGACGCGGGGCTCGAACCCACAAACTGAGATCATGACCTGAACCGAAGTCAGATACTTAACCAACTGAGCCACCCTGGTGCCCCTCCACCTTTTTTTAGGCTAGAATTTCTCACAGGTATCCCCTATATACCTTTTACCCTCTCTTTTTATAATGTTTTCCCTTTTGTCTCTTTGTGCTACCTTCTGAATGTTTTCTTCTTTGTGTTTTTAAGCTTGAATTTTTTTTAAGGAGCAACATTACATTTTAGAGTTTCCACTTGACTTCTGATATGGTGAGAATATCTATGAAAGAAATGTAGCAAGCATGGTTATTGTACGAACCATGTCTGAAAATTCTGATAACTCAAGTTTGGGGGTTTCTCTTTCCATTGCTGATGTCTCTTTTGTTACTCAGCCTTGCATCCTGTTGTCTTACAAGCCTGGTTATTTCTCATTGCATGTTCGATAGTATATTTTACAAATTATTTGGAGGGAAATTTGAGGCCTCAGTATGGTGACGTCTTCCTCCTGAGGAGCTATGCATTTGCTTGTGCAAATAAGAGCAGCTGTTACTGCTCTATGGTCTTCCTGGGACACCTTGATATAACGTGAACATTCTAGTTGCTCATGATATTAAGTGAGTCCTACCTGCCTACAAATCTGTGCAAAGGTTTATTTGCAGTTGCTCCTTAGGTTGAGGGTAGGGCACTTCAGATTTTCAACTCAGAGGGGGCTTGCCTTATCCGATCCCTGCGCCCACCAGGGCTTCAATCTGGCTTCTGTTTGTACAGCCCTGAAGACCTCACCAGAAGGTGCTTCAGCTTTGCAGCTGCTTCCCCAGCTTTGGCCAAAGCCCTCGGGTAAAAACGCATGTTGAGGACTGGGTCTCTCTTTTTCTCTCTCTCTCTCTCTCTCTCTCTTGTTTCTTGTCTTGTTTTACATCTTAACCCCAAGTCTCCTTACTGTCCTGTGGGCCTTTGGTGCTTTCGAGGAGGTACTTTTTGTATCTCCTCCAACTTCTTTAGTTGTCCACAGCATGAGGACAAAATACCTAGTGAGATGTTACAGGATGTCAGTGAGGTATTATGTAGCGACACGTGGTTTTGATAGATGATTTAGAGTCTATACGATATTATGTTGGGATAAACAGATCAGTCGTCAAAATAGCTAAAAGGCACAGCGTTGGATTCTACTAGTGTTTTCCTTTGGGCAGTGGTGTTGAAGACGAGAGGGTAGGAAGATGTCTGTTGCTTTCATAATATGCCCCTTCCTTCTGGCCTAGCTCTTTAATCATGTGTATCTGCGGCATGGGCCACTCACTGTCCCCCGTATTTATTCTCCCTCCTTCTTTTAGTAATAGAGGGCCACCCAGCTACAGAACATGTCATCCAGCCACTTGGACTGGAACAGTGGTCCAGCGAGGTAATGACTCAGTTTGGGCCAATGGATGTGAGTATCAGGGACATGAGAAACTTCACTGAGGTCGCTCCCGTAAAGATGAAATCACTCATCCTGAACTTTGCCCTTTCCTTTCTTTCTTTCTTTTTTTTTTTTTTTTT
>NW_024080683.1:2703096-2780156 GCF_003009895.1 Hyaena hyaena | reverse complement strand
TTTTTTAATTTATTTCTAGGAGAGAGAGAGACAGCGTGAGCAGGGGAGGGTCAGAGAGAGAGGGAGTCACAGACTGAAACAGGCTCCAGGCTCTGAGCTGGCAGTCAGCACAGAGCCCGACGCGGGGCTCGAACCCACGAACCACGAGATCATGACCTAAGCGAAAGTCTGACGCTCAACCGACTAAGCCACCCAGGCGCCCCTTGCCCTTTCCTTTCTACAAGCATTTAGACATCAAGATGAAATAGCTTCAAGCACGCAGATGAGGCTAACACCCCAGGAGAGGGTAGAATAAGGCAGACAGAACCCAGGGTAATGGCTGATCTGTGGTTGGTGTGCCCTGAACCACACACAGTCCTCTGGGCATTAACCTATAAACAAATGGACAGCTTTTGCAACCATAAAGAGAGCAGAATGGGCAGAGTAGAAAGTCACCAGGCTGTGTTGAGCATCGCAACAAAATGTGCAACGGTGATGGGAAACTCCCGGTTAATGGCAAAATTTCTGTTGATTGACGTCAATCATCATGAGGAATGAAAGCTGCTGATCTTCTTATTTCGTATGTAATTTATATAGATCCTAATCCGTAGACAGATCATTGATGGGGTACACCCTAATAACAGCTCATGGCACTGAGCAATTACTGTGTGCCAAATAGTGTGCTACATATGTATTTCATGGCATGACCCCATTTCATCCCCACAACACTAAGATGTAAGTACTACTGTTTTTCTCCATTTACAAAGGCTCAGAAAGGTCAGTGATCTGCCCATGAACACATGCCTGGTAGGTGACGTAGCTGACACTCAAACTCAGGATGCTGGCCAAAGTCCTTAGACTCCACATCTATGCAAGACAGTCACAGTCAACTAGTTCTGAGGACTCTAACCAGCTAAGAATATCCTATATGGATATGATATGAAACTCACATCCATTGGCCCAAACTGAGCCACTACCCAGCTGGACCACCTTTCCTAGTGGCTGGACGATGTGGTCTGTAGCTGGATGGCCCTCTATTACTAAAAGAAGGAGGCAGAGTATTCTTCCAATGAGGGAAGCATTAAAGATAAAGGTCAGAGGGCCAGAGTGTGGCCCTGGAGTAGAACCTGGTAGCAAGTGAGCCTGCAAAACACGGGGGTGTTTCCACCCAGCGCCTGTTCTGAGCCCATTTTCACAGCAGTCCACCAAACCTGACTGGGGATACAGAGGATCCATGGTCAGAATTTTCACTGGGAATGGCGGTGCTTGCAGTCAGAATGCCAGCAGCAGTGACAGCAATGGCACCAGAAGGAAGTGACCGGATGGTTACGACCTCAGGGAGCCTGAGGAACAATGTGAGGGAGAAACGGGCGGAGGCTGCATGGCAGGCACTTGAGGGAACAGTGGGAAGAGAGTCTGAGGAGAACGGAGGGGGTTGCACGCGCTCTCCTCCCCTCAGAGAAACATAAATCATGACGGCACTGAAGACAGCAGCTGGCAGAGGGGCCGGAGCGGCAGCCGGCGAGAGTGGAGAAGGCTTGTGTGTCTTCTTTCTTTCTTGTGAGGCTCAAGGAAATAATCAGAGTGTCCTGAGATGAGAGCCTTTCACTTGGGTGCCCGCCACGTGGACTTTAGATCTCCTTAGTAAGCAGTAGAGAGATGGAAGTGAAGTCGTCCCAGGGTGGTACCTTATTATTATTATTATTACTACTACTACTACTACTACTACTACTACTACTACTACTACTACTACTATTTTACCAATGGGTGGAAGATTATACTTTCAGGGATCATTCCTATAGTTCATTACCAATGGGTGGGCGATGCCTCGTTATAAATATTACCTGGGCAGTCACCTAATTTTTCCCTTCATGCAATGAAACGCCACATCCTCTGCAGGGTTATGGTTATGATTTACCACTAAGATATTTGGAGAGGGCCTGAAAGAATGGGGTCTGTGGCCAGGGTCCACCCCTGAGATGTTCTGTGACTTGAAGCCCCTTCCTTATCTCTGAGACAAAAATATTGGGCTACATGTCTAAGATCCCCTCAGTTTTCCAATTTTGTTTTATGCCCTACTGGGAGAGCTTCTGCAAGGGACTGCTTGGAGCATTTATTTAGATATTGGATTAGATTCCACAAGGGCCCATAGAGACGCAAGGGCACAAATACCGCCTGTAGACCCTGCCGTTTGCCAGTGATCTACTTGCTAATGGTGTTAGTGTTTCCGAACCCGTCACATACTGCAGTAGACAGGAAATGACAATTGCACAGCCACTACTAAAGCCAATGGACATTCTATCTCCATGCGCCTATAACCCAACCCCATCCTGCCCTTGGGAACTGTCTCCGCCATTACACAGGCTGCACTTGTACATTAGAAACAGCAGGGGAGCTATAACACACACACACACACACACACACACACACACACACACACACACACACCGTATCCAGACCTCTCCTCAGAGCAAGTGAATCCAAATAGCTATAGTTCCTGGCATCAGACCTTTTAAGCTCTCAGAATATTCTAATCGTGATATCTTGAAAACCATTGCATGAGTGTCATAAAGCAGAGGCTATGTCTTAGGAACCTAAGTTTAGTGTTTCATAACCAGTCACCCCATATATAACCAATCACCCAGTAAGTATGAGCTAAATTGATTAATTACCGCATGCCTTGGGTAGCATAGCCGGGTGCAGTCCTCAACGGGGCTGAAAAGCTGAGCTGGTTGAATTTTATTGGTCCGTCCTATCAGGATGGCCATCCCCACATCCTAGGTGCTGCTTTCTCTTCCTTTCTCTCCTTCCCTTATCCCAGGTTTATGCCGAGTCTCCATTTTCAAAAAAGCTACTGCTAAAGCCATCACAAGATGTTAACCACTCAGGAATATTTTCACTTCATTAAAATCTCCCCAATGCCTGGAGACAATTAGAAGCCAAGAGGGCTCTGGAGTCTGAAAGCCAGTTTGAAGCACCCCAGTTTATTCATTTATAAATGGCGTGTGATCCCCTACCCTTAAATTTCCTCATCTGTCAGATGAACATAATACCTCGCTCTGAACATAATAGTGATGAGAAATTAGCAAAGGCTGCACGCATCTAATTTACACACACACACACACACACACACACACACACACTGATGGTATTATTATGCTTGCAACAGGAAAAATCTATTTGGGTTGCCTTTTTAAAAAAAATTTTAGTTTATTTTTTAGAGACAGAGAGAGATCGATCAGGGGAGGGTCAGCAAGAGAGGGAGATACAGAATCTGAAGCAGGCTCCATGCTCTGAGCTAGCTGTTAGTACACAGCCCAGTGTGGGGCTCAAACCCACAAACCGTGAGATCATCACCTGAGCCGAAGTCGGATGCTTAACCGACTGAGCCACCCAGGCGCCCCTGTTTGGGTTACCTTTAAGCTTAGTCCACTGGAAATAGTCAAAGGACAAAACTCTGGGTGAACCCAAAGGTATTTCTTAAACTCTCTCACCAATACATAAATTTCTCATGCTTCCTTCCTTCTTGGTCTCATCCTAGGACCCTATATTTCATCTTCTATCTTCCTTCCAAACAATGGTTCAATGTTTGGAAATCTTGCATAAGAAAACCCACTTCACAGAGAGGGCCTAGAGACACAAAGATGGGTCACTGGGTCAGAGGCTTTCTTTTCGACTTCTGTGTAAGGTTAGGTCTTGACCTCATGGTCAGAAAGGTAGGAGGAATCCAGAGAGCACAGTTCTGTCTTCCCTTCTCCTGATTAGCCTTGAGTTCTCTAATCAGAAGTTCAAGGCTGACAAGAACCTCTCCCATGAGAGCAATGACTAGGCGGTGGCTAGAATACTTCAATAATTCCTTCGCAGGACAAATGTGTTCAGGTGTACCTGCCTCCACTCCTCCTCTTCATCAACCATTTTCTAGGTAATAAATGAAGATTGGAGATTCCTTATTTTAAAGTTTCTTCTTACCACCGTACTCGCACATACTGTCTTCTCTCATCTCAAACTTTTCCTCCGTCATCAACACTGACAGGAAGAAGTTATAAATTTTCAAATTTGTAGTAAGCTAAACTTAATAAAACATTTTAAAGGAAAAAAACCCCACATCTATATATACCTATGTATCCATGTTCTCATATACCCCAAAATAACAGTTTGAGTCCTTTGTAGGAACATTATTTAATTACTTAAGAGAACATGAGCTAGCTACCATTCATTGAGAATTCACACCTTCTGTTATATTTTTATTGTATAGAAAAAATTCTGGAATTCATGGGTCTGTTCTATTCTTTGGCATCTGTGGAGGTGATGTTTCAGGGGAGTTACACAACGTTCAAGGCCGGACAGGGCAATTCTCACAGAATATTGTCGGTTTGCCTACATGAGAAAAGCAGTAACTCTGATTATAGATCCATGCCAAAATTACGGTTTTCAGAAACTTCTGCAAAAGGATTTAAACAGTTTTGTGCCTTGCCACCAAAATGTGTGTTCATCTCTCTCCACCTCCACACCTGGCAGTCTGTCAGCCCAACATTTGCTACAGTATTTTGAGTTCATCTTGTTTATTTTCTGCTTTATTTTTTTCTCCTGATGTACATTTCATGTGCAAAGCCAAGGCTACCATTTCTCATGTGCACCGCTCCTGTTCAGCCCTGCTTTAAACTGTACGCTTCTTGATTAAAGTACACTGAAAAGCAACGCAGACTTCATAGTTGAGAATATTTGCTTCCAATATCAGCTTACTTCGCTCCCGTCCAGAAGAACTCTCGTCACATTTCAGATCCATAGTACCAAATTGCAGAGGTATGCTGAAACTCCATATTTAATAGGAAATCCTCTTTCTTAGAAAATTATATTCCGGAATATTGGCCACATGTTACTAGTGCAGTAAGGCAGGGAATGAACACTTCCTGGTAATGGGATGGAGTGTGACAGTGTACAAGACATCTGGAATTGGAAGGGAGTTGGCCTAGATGAGTGGCTGCCTCAAAGTGAAATTGCTGGGCCGGGACCATCAGCGTCACCTGGAAACTTGTTAGAAATTCAGCATCTCGCGGGGCCCCTGGGTAGCTCAGTTGCTTAAGCGTCCGACTTCGGCTCGAGTCATGATCTCACTGTTCGTGGGTTCGAGCCCTGCGTTGGGCTCTGTGCTGACAGCTAGCTCAGAGCCTGGAGCCTGCTTCAGATTCTGTGTCTCCCTCTCTCTCTCTGACCCTCTCCTGCTCATGCTTCCTCTCTTTCTCTCTCTCTCTCTCTCTCAGAAATAAATAAAACATTAAAAGAAAGAAAGGAAAAGAAATTCAGCATCTTGGGCTCTTCACCAAACTTCCTGCATCAGGGACTCAGGAGGCAGGATGTGCAATCTGGATAAGTCTCCTACCCTGTGGCTCTGCTGTGTGCTCACAGCGTGAACGTCAGTGGTTTATCTGGAGACCACAGCTCAGCCACTACCTGGGTCGGTGGCCTTGGAGAGTAACCTCTCTGACCATTGGTTTCCCACTCCACTTTTTCTCTCCATGGCCATTCTCCTGTGCTCTGTTGAGACTCAGGCTGGCTGGTGAAACTGCTGTCCCCATGGGCGTGGGTATGGCAGCCACCACTTCTTACAGGTGCCCCTCTGTTCACAAGGGATTCTCTTAGCTCTCCCTGGATCTGGAGTTCATTGTGTGGATTCTCCAAACTGGCTGTCTTCCCAGTAAACCTGTAAAGTGAGGGGCCGGGCCCCCAAACCGGGAGTCCTCGGGATATAGAATGTAAACCACCTCAGGATCCTTTGTTCTCAACTCTGAGCCTTCACTCTAATTCAGAGCCACAGCAAAAACTTCCACTTGCCACTCTCTTCTGTTTATAAGTGTGTATAATTATACACCATCCTCTCTCCGTTTCACAGAACCCTTGCGAGGGTCAAATGAGAAAACGGTTATGGAAGCACTTTGAAGACTGTAGAGCACTACACAAATGCCAGTTTTGTTGTGATCTGGTACTCGTGAGAAATGTTTCTGTTCCTCTTTCTCCACCCTTTGTGATTCTAGTCGCAATAGAGAAAACGAGCCCTCTTCACTCCCCCGCAAGTATTAATTGTCTGCCACGTCACTCTCACATCTGCTGGATGGAGGTGTGGTAGTCGGGCCTCTTTTGGTTGTGAACAACAGAAACACAGCACAGAGTCACATGCTCCAGAGGCGGGATTCATGGGGAGACCACAGAGCAGGCCCCAGAAACAAAGGAAGGGGCTGGAGGAGCCAGGGATTCAGGGATGGGAATAAGAGTTGACCCTGCTGAGGTATTTCTCTCCTGCTCTGGCTCTCATCTCTGTCAGTCTTGAGATAGCTTTGCGGATTGGCTTCTTTTTCCCCCATGTCAGCCATCTTGTTACCGCGTGGGAGAGAACATGGCCTCCTACAGCCGCAGCTTAGCGACTCCTGAGGAAGAAGGTAGCATCTCCCACTGTCCATATGTTAATCCCAGGGAAGATCTCTGACTGGACCAGGATGTTGGGGCCCAGGCTGGGGTCCTGTGACTAACCCTAAAGAAGTGGGGACATGTCCCAGCTCATGAGGTACTTAGTGTGTCACCAGCACGAGAGTCATGGGGAAGACCAAAAACAAAACAAAACAAAACAAAAAACAACAGTTAACAGTTGAATAGGAATCAAGTGACAGGACACTTGAATAGGTATACTTTTGCCCCTTTTGCTGGCTCACAGGAATACAGAAAAGAATACAGAAAAACACACTTAAGAATAATGTAGGGGCACCTGGGTGGCTCAGTTGGTTGAGATTTGACTTCAGCTCAGGTCAAGATCTTGCAGTTTGTGGGCTTGGGCCCCACATTGGGCTCTGTGCTGACAGCTCAGAGCCTGGAGCTGCTTCGGATTCTGTGTCTCCCTCTCTCTCTGCCCCTCCCCCACTTGTGCTCTGTCTCTCTCAGAAATAATAAGCACTAAAAAAATTAAAAAAAAAAAAAAAGAATAATGTTGTCTTTCTAAGCACAAAACCCAAACCATAAATACAGGGGCCATTGTTTCCATGGAGTACAACAAGTAATGAGTTTATCATTTGTTAATGAATGAAATCTCGATGAGAAATGAAACCCACCACTTGGAGATTGTAAGGAGATGTGCCTGCCCTCAAGAATCTCATGGTCCTAGCTGCCGAGTGACTAAGCACATTTGTAATGCGTTCCATGCTCATTTTCACCAAGGAAAGAGCAAATGGCTTAGAGTTTTACGTGGGTATTCTACAGAAGCAAAGCTTCTCTCAGAAATGCAGGCAACAAATGCTCCAATTGCATCTATGCTATTGAAAATACTAACGTTTTCACTAGGATTTCATCTTTATTCCTTAGATCAAAAACGCCTAGCCTTGCTTCCAAACTATCTAGAACAAGGAACTCTATAGCTTCTTAAAACAGCACACATGTGGACCAGTGTGTAGTGTAAATTTACGGCGGAGAGACACGGTTTGAAAAGTCAAGTACTCCCTGAGAGCCACCGTGGCAACAATTTATGAATTTATATGTTGTTACAGATTAAAGTAATTACTTAGGCTGGCTCAGGGAAGCCGGCTATAATCCCCACTCTTAAAACAAGCTATAGATTGCAATTTCATCTTGAAAGCCTGAGTTAGCCTGGTGTATCTTATCAATAATTTTGAAAACTATATTTCCACAGAGAAATTATAAAAGAAATAACTGCCATTCAATTTCTTTACGCTTTGCATTCTTTCAGAGTCGGCAAACATAAAAAAGTCAGCAGGTGGGGCTTCTATTCCCTTAGCAGGCCTGATAGAAGTCCTTCTCTTGAAAGAACATTCAGTTACAGACTGTCTCTCTGGCAGCCCGTTCGAGGCTCCCTACAGACAGGTAGCAGAATAATACATGAAAATGCAAGACTGTGCAACATGGCAGTGCGTGGTGTCACAGGTCAGGAAGGAGAAGACAGAAAGGAGAGCCAGAAATCTTTTATTTCTTATTACTTTTTTTTTTTTTTTTTTGCTATTTCCCCCGTTTTACATTTCTTTTCAATTAACAAAGTGCCATCCTTCGAGAATGAGACCTGGCAGAATGTACTGGTTCATTTGTTCCCAGGGACACTTTGTGCCAGTTCTTTCTCTTGCTTGTGTCCTGAGGCTTTCACAACGTGGCACTTCTTCACCACGGAGTTGAGCCTCCAATCAGTCCGTCAGTCCAGAGCAATGGTAGCAACAGGAGAATGGGGGGTTGGGGGGGTGGGAATCTATATCTGTATGTGTATGTGTACTTATAGATACACATACTGTATATATAATATAGATATATACATATCTATATAATATATATAATCTACTGTATATATAATATAGATATATATACTATGTAATAATAAATTCATATACATAATAAAATCATATAATAAATTCATATATATATATGAACCGACTAAATGCCCTGGACTCCCCTCCTACATTTCTTTGGCAAGCAAATTCACACGCCCAAAAAAGTATGTATTCTGCTAGATGCTAAGTCCGATAACTTCTCTAAATTTTTCATAAGAGGGTGTGCTTGCCATTTGGCAGCTAGCAATTACAATAAAAATTCTTTTTAATTCACTACATTTCATATGCACATAATTCCTGCCGTGGGAAGCCCGCGTAGTGTCTTGTTCAATTTGCCGTTTCTAAAGAAGGCATGGGAAACGGGGTGATCAAATCCATTTCTTATAAGGACCTGGCGCAGGCTATCATGTGACAGCAGATGGCATGTGAAAGCCTTTGTGGGAAACGGGGCCCCTGTCAGAGAGGCGCTGGGTGTCTGTGAAGGCGCAACGCTGTGCGTCCCTCCTCGAGGGTGCCATTCAGTCACCCCGGCATCTGCAGGCGAGTAAACGGCGCCCCGTTGACTTTCACAATGAACGCTAACGTGAGTGACCTCAGGAAAGTCATGGAGTTGCAGGAGCGCGCGATCTGTTGCCACGCGGTCAAGTGCACAGACCGGGGCAGCCCGCTTCCGCTCTGCAGGGCCACTGAGCATGCGCGCCCTGGGGGGCTTTTGAAATTGATCAGCTAGAAAGCCAGAGACGACTGAGATCTCTGGGGTGGGGGCCGCACAGATGAAAAGGCGGAAGGAACCTAAGGTTCCCAGTTTGGTACCTAAATCCCCGTTCATCTCTCCGGAGAGGGAGCTGCGACCCCGCAAAGGGGCCTCCTCCGCCGAGGACTCCCAGCATTTTGCACCTCTGAGAATTTCATGGCTCTTCCTTCTCCTGATGCACGCCGAGGAGGAGCTAAATTTTGCTCTGCAATACACATCCAAGGCAGCATGCTAATGAGAATTATTATTAAGCAATGTAGACTTGGCACCAGTCTCTTGCAATCTGCTCGGTGGCAGAAGCAGGGAGGGCAGAGGCAGAGTCAGGAAAGCAGCTTTCCCGGAGGCTCTTCCGGATCGGGTTCCATGTGGTCACTTTGAGCACCAGGCAAAGCTGAGTATGCTGGTGAGGTTTCACAGGCACGTCACACTCTTGGCCGCTGGAAGAGTCTTCGCATTTTACTATAGCTTTAAAAACAGCCCTCTCGGCAAGCCCTGCACAAATCCCCAGTTCTATGTATTCAGTAACCAGGGGAAGAAAAGAGACCCCTGAGCCGTTCGTTTGAGGGTTTTTTTGTTTATTTTAGCACCTCATCCAAATAGGCCACCTCACTCTCAGGATAGGAAATACCTCCGAGGACCTTTCCTGGGAGAACTTTTGGGGTAAGCTGTGCCATTTTGGTCCGATGGGGGAAATTGGACCACCAATCAGTGTCAAACAGAGGATCCTGAAATGAGAGCTCTAAGGAATGGTCCTCCAAGTAGTTAGACCAAACCCTCTTTGTGAAGCCAGAGCGTGACACAAACAGGGAGATAAACCACAAGGCGAAAATGAAAGGTGTTTCACATTTGCATAGATTCATATTGTGCTGTGTTATTAAAGAGTCTTTATCAGACAGGCTTTCACTGGAATACTCTGATGTGAGGTGAGCTGAAGACGAAGAGGGGACAGTTATCCATGGCCCTGCCTCCTTTGAGTACTAGACCCACAGAGCTAATGGCCATTTGGATGTGCCTTTGGCATTTCAAACACAGGGGATTCTAAATTGTATTCACCATCTCTGCACCTACCATCAATATGTTCTAGATTCTGTTCTTTCCCGTGTTCTAGATTCTGTATCCCTCAAGAGACTTGGAAATCAGTCTTGGCTTCTCAGTTTCCCTCAACTTACCAAATCCATCTGCATGCGGCCTCTGCTCTTTCCCCCCTTGCAATGAGGGGTTTTCTCGTTTCTGGTCTAGACTGTAGTGATGGCTCCTCATTTCACACAACGAACCATCCTCTACATTGTCGCCAAGGTGAACTTTTAAGACCAAGTCCTGATCATATTACTTCTTGTCTTGAAGGTGGCTTGCGGCACCCCCCTGACCCCTTTTCTTAGCCTGGCATCAAGCCTCTGTGTGATCTAGTGCCCACCTGTCCAGACTTGTTTCTAGGTGTGCCCCAGCATTCACTTCACAGCACTTTGCACCGGAGCCGTACTGAGGTGCTGGCATTTCTACAAAGAGGTCACACTCACAACATCAGGCTTTTTCTTGTGTCTCCGCCTGTGTTCTAAGTGCTTCTTCTGTCCCGGATATCTGGTCTTCTCTTTGTTAGCCTAGCACCTTCAACTCTCAGAAATGCCCTCAACCTTCCTTTCTGCTATAAAGGCTTTTCAAATCCTCACCACTCCCTCCCCTGACCCCAGCTTTCCCCTTCCTTCTGGTTGTGTGTGTGCGTCTGTATATATGTCATGTATTGTATAACTCCTTACACTATATACACACACATACATATATATCCTTTTTTTTTTTACATGACTGATAATTTATTAAAACACTGTCCTGTTTCCTGCACTCCCCCCCCCCATTTTCCTTAATGGTGTTCACACATTAGAACTGGATCTACATTCCATATCTGAATCTAATTACCTTTTAAGCCACCTCCTCGGGAAGTCTCCCCTGATCTTCCAAGACTGGGCCAGGGGCCCCTCTGTGCAAATAGTACTGTTGGTGTGATACGCTGTGAGCACCTATTGTACAGGCTTTGGTTTTCTTCAGCGGAAACAACAAAAACCCAAAGTAACATTAGCTTAAAGAGCGTAGTTTTCTGTTTATCTTTTATATACTAAATACAAACTTCTGGAAGAAGGCAGGCCAGGGTTGGTATGGTGCCTCTTGTCCATAGTGTCCTTAGAGATGTGACATCTTCTGTCTTACTGCTTTACCTTTTTGCCCCCAGGCACATATGTTCGGGATGCCTACTTGAGCTATAGCCATGACACCTACTTTCTGGGTAGCTCTCCTTTCTTTTAGTGGCTGTGTGGTATTCCAGTGAATGGGCAGATCATAAATTACTTAATACGCTATCAGTGGACATTTACCATCTGTATTCTCAGACCATCTTGGAGCACCTGGTTCACTCAGTCGGTTAAGTGTCCAACTTCAGCTCAGGTCATGATCTCGCAGTTCGTGGGTTCGAGCCCCACGTCACACTCTATGCTGACAGCTCAGAGCCTGGGGTCTGCTTTGAATTCTGTGTCTCCCTCTCTCTCTACCCCTCCCTGGCTCATGCTCTATCTGTCTTTCTGTCCCTCTCTCAAAAATCAATAAACATTTAAAAAATTTTTAAAAATATTCTCAGTCAATCTTTCTTGGAAAGCCCAGAGAATCTTCTTTCACTATCTGGGCAGATTTCACATTGAACATCAAGATAATGCAAGATACATTGGATCCACATTAAATAGTAATAGTTGTCAATATCAAACATACTGTATACATGAATTATTTCATTTAATACAGTAATCCTCTGAGTTGTTACTATTCCCACTTTACACATAAAGAAACAGGGTTAGGGAGGTTAACAGATGCACTCAAAACCACCCAACTCTCAGACCTGGAATTTGCAGCTAATTTTTTAAAGTTTATTTTGTCTTCATTAAGAGAAATAGATTTCTGTTGTTGCAAGAACATGATTCTCATTTTGCTTAAGCACCCTTTACTTAATAGTCTTCATTTAAAGTTAACTCATTTTCAGGGCATGTGGGTGGCTTAGTCAGTTAAGCGTCCGACTTTCGCTTAGGTCATGATCTCGCGGTTCGTGGGTTCGAGCCCCGCGTCGAGCTCTGTGCTGACTGCCAGCTCAGAGCCTAGAGCCTATTTCAGAGTCTGTGTCTCCCTCTCTCTCTGACCCTCCCCTGCTCACGCTCTCTCTCTCTCTCTCCTAGAAATAAGTAAAACATAAAAAAAAGAAAAGAAAAAATATCCTTTATTAATGATGTGATTTATGGACCACACCTAAGGATGGGGGCTTATTGCAGCGGAATCACCCACTTGATTAGAAGNGTTCACGCTGTCTCTCTCTCTCTCTCTCTCTCTCCTAGAAATAAATTAAAAAAAAATAAAGTTAACTCATTTTCTTTACTTAAAAAATTAAAAGAAAACTTTGTCACTCCCACTAAGAGAAATTTAGAGCTGCTTGCCATTAATGCAAGGTGAGAATGAAACTACTCAAATTTAAAATCTTCAAAAGTACTACGTAAAATTATCTCATGTATATATAAGATATGTATAGCACATTTTAGGAAACACTGAATCACAGGATAAAATCAATATGAAAACCATAATTCTTAGTATATTCTACCTGAAGCCAAATATTGCATGAGTATCACATTAGGATGCATACTTATTAGCTGTACTATTAATGCACTGTGTAAAGACATTACTGTTTGACCAATCTAGGGAACAGATGACTGAATGGGTATAATGGCAAATAGTATCCATTTTATTCTTGCCAACCCAGCACTTCCCCCAGCGGGTCCTCAAGGCTTCTCGGGCTTCTTTTGCTCGTGTTATAGAGAACTAAAGAGGGTGCTTTATGGGAGAGAATCAGGAATAATGCAAACATAGAAAGGAGAAAGTCGTTTTGGAGAGGAAACTCCAGAAGTAAGTTAAGCCCGAAGTTAGCGGTAATTTATGGAAGGTACAGGAAGAATGATGACATTCTGGACTTCATAATCAGACTTTTAAAGATGTGGTCCTAGGGATGCCTGGATGGCTTGGTCAGTTAGGCATCTGACTTGATTTTGGCTCAGGTCATGATCTCGCAGTTCGTGATTTCAAGCTCCACACCAGGCTCTACACTAATAGTGCAGAGCCTGCTTGGGATTCTCTGTCTCTCTCTCTCTCTCTCTGTCTCTCTCTCTCTCTCTCTCTCTCTGCCACTCTCTCTCTCAAAATAAATAAATAAACTTAAAAAAAATATGTGGTCCTGTGCTGGGCTTTGAGGGAGCAAACTACAGGTGAAGATAACCTACACTGCTATATCGTATAGTGGTATTTCTCATGGTCATTACCCTGGGTACCCACTTTGAAAATTCAGATTCCTGGCCCAACCCCAAGCGTTCTGAGTCAGAATCTTTGTTGATCGAATCCAGAAATCAGTCTTCTGTAAAGCTTTCCCCAAAAGGCATCTGTGCACACTCAAATTTGTCTATCATTTTCAGATAGAGTCTGCTTTAAGAATATCTGTTATTAGAAAATAAATCCAGTTTCTAAAGCAGATAACCTAGCACAATTATCTTTTAAAATATTTTTGTTACTGCATTTGAATTATATTCCTTTTTATCTGCTCCTGAGTTATCAGCCAGAATGAACAGACATTAAGAAATTAGGGGGCTCCTGGGTGGCTCAGTTAGTTGAGCATCTGATTCTTGATTTCTCCTCAGGTCATGATCCCAGGGTCGTGGGATTGAGCCCCATGTTGCCCAGTTCAGTGCTGGGCATGGAGCCTATTTGAGATTCTCTCTCTCTCTCTTTCTGCCCCTTCCTCTGCTTGTGCTCTCCCTCTCTCTAAAAAGGAAAGAAAGGAAAGAAAGAAAGAAAATAAGGAAAGAAAAGAATGAATGGATACCTAACCTGCTACGTTACATATGGGGCATTGCATCACAAGGACTCATCAGGGTAGTGTGTGAACTTTCTGCAGAAAGGTGAGGTTATGGGGACTTGAAAACTCAATATGGAACAGTGACGATTTCCCTGTTGCACCTTGTATAGCTGTGCATCTAAATTCAGACTAGTAAGATCTCGGTAGAAGTGGTGTGTTTAATTTCTAGAAGTTTCTTAAAGGAAAGGGACATTACCTTCTCCTTCCTTTCACGCACTCTGGCTATTCTGCAGACAGGCTTGATGGCTACAGACATCTTGAATCTCAAGATAAAGGTTGTGAAGAGCAGAGCAACAGAATAGGAGAAACAAGAGAAGAAATAGAAGAAGTAACAAAACAGGAGCCGTGGTCGCTGTAGAGCACACACCAGCCCTGAGTCACTTCCTTCCAGATTCTGAGAGGAAAGAACTGCAAACTTGCTGGATCCAGTGTTTGGGGCTGGGGGGTAGCTTCCTGTCACTTGCAGTTGAACCGAAGCTTAATTATTTTTTCAAATTTCTTTTAATGTTTATTTATTGAGAGAGAAAGAGAGACGGTATGAGTGGTGGAGGGGCCAAGAGACAGAGACAGAATCTGAAGCAGGTTCCAGGCTCTCACCTGTCAGCACAGAGCCCAGTGCCTGACTCAGACTCACAAGCTGTGAGATCATGACCTAACCTGAAGTCAGACGCTTAACTAAATGAGCCACCCAGGTGCCCCTAATGGAAGCTTAACTAATAGAGATAGTATTTCTTCAATTTGGAGGCAAGATGCTAGAAGCATGAATTTTGTTGCAGATGAGCCTTTGTTTTTTAGTGAAATCTAGAGCTTACTATGAAGGCCCCCATATCCTGGTGGAGGATAATTCATCACAAGTGTTAAGAATCATGGGATGGAAGGAAGAATGATTATGTAATCTGATGGAGGTGCTAAGGATCACTACAATGGCAATCATAGTATAATATATAAAAATGGCAAATTAACAAGTTGTACACCTTAAACTTACATAATGTTACATGTCAGATATATCCAATTAAAAAAGAAGAAGAGTGGGTTGGGCCTTCCTTTTGTTTTGTTTTTTAAGTAAGCTCATTGCCCAACATGTGGCTTGAATTCATGACCCTGAGATCAAGAGTCGCATGCTCTATCACCTGAGCCAGCCCGGCACTCCACTTCCTGTTTTTTCCCTAAGGTTGTACTGTGTGTATTTACGGAGATCATTAGTGAATTCAATCTTTTTCCACAAGCCAAGTGGCTCTCTCTCTAGTTCAATTAACAAGAGGTGCCTTAACTTGTAATGACTAAGAGTAGAGGCTGGAGTGCTCTCCCCACCCTATTTCTGATTACAAGAAAAAACGTGATGGAGACGAATGATATGAGCCATGCTGGAAAGCAAGACCCAATGGACCAAACATGCTCTGTTATGAAAAACAAAAATTTAGAGCACGTGGGTTGTTCAGTCTGTTAAGCATCTGACTCTTGATTTTGGCTCAGGTCATGAACTCATGGTTTGTGAGTTTGAGCCGCAAGTTGGGATTCTCTGTCTCCTTCTCTCTCTGTCCCTCCCCTGTATGCTCTCCCTCTTTCTCTCTCTCTCAAAAATAAATAAACATTTAAAAAATACAAAAAATTTAATGGAAACATTTAAAAAATACAAAAATTTTTTAAAATACAAAAATAAATAAACATTTAAAAATACAAAAATTTAAGATCTCAAGAGATAGGGCCATACAGCTGACTACATAATTCGTGGAGTCCAGGCAAAACAAAAATATGGGACCCCAAAAGCAGAAAAGGAACATCACTAATGGTATGAACACTTAAAGCTTCTGCTTTTCTTTTGAAAAGCTTTCTCAAATTGCCGTGGTATTTTCTTAATTTGCTGTTTAATGTTGTTCTGAGGGAAGATGAATTAAAATGTTAAATTATTAGCATGAATTTGTACCACTCTTTTTATTGTGCATGACTAGTTTGAAATGCAAATAAAAGAGCATCAAACCTGTATGCGGAATCACTGAGCTTACACATCCGTGTTTCAAAGCTCATATTTGCATGTCTTTTGTTCCTCCTGCAACAGGCGAATCACTACACAGAATTCTTGCTTTTGGTTCATCTATTGATCTGTGCACGACCTACCAACTCCTCGTGCCTTAAGTGATTGATGAGTAAGGAGGACTGACTGACATCCTTTTTAGCATAAGCAGTTCGCTAATACAGGAATATAAGACAGGTGGGAAGGGTATGATACTGGGTAGTTCATGTTTCTTAATACACCACTGCCTTCCTTCTGCATTTGAAGCAAACTCTGGTTCAAATAGAAAGCATGGCTGGGACGCCTGGGTGGCTCAGTCGGTTAAGCGTCCGACTTCGACCCAGGTCATGATCTCATGGTACATGGGTTCGAGCCCCATGTCGGGCTCTGTGCTGACAGCTAGCTCAGATCCTGGAGCCTGTTTCTGATTCTGTGTGTTTCTCTCTCTCTCTGATCCTCCCCTGCTCACGCTGTTTCTCTCTCTCCCTCAGAAAAAATAAAACATTTTTAAAAATTACAAAAAAAATAGAAAGCATGGCCATTTGCAGCTGTCAGAGCCTCTTGTTGTTCAGACATGGGTGTAACAAGCTTACCATGTTCTGGCTTTGAATCTCAGTAAATCCCCAGTCACTGTGGGTGCAGAGGAATGCTCTGCTCATGGGGCATCCTGAACATTAGACATGAATGGGGTGGCAGACAATGGCGGCACACGTGCATGTTGCCATCTTGCAAATATCTCCTCTGCTCATTCTCCCTTGTTACTTCACTTACCAAACACAAGTTCAAATTAAAAATTAAGCCTCCATGGGTTGTGCATCCATGAAGTCAGACTTCTAGGGCAATGAGGAACACTGGAGGTCATAGGAGCTCTCTTGGGCTTTCTCTCTCTTTTCCACAGCCTCCCGGAAAGCTTCTCCAGATTTAAGCTTCAGGAGGAAAATGCTCCTCTTGTGTGCTTTCTCCCTCCCTATCTTACAAGCAGCTCCTGCCCTTCTCTCTCCCTCTTCAGACCTCCGTGTAGGACAATCTCCATGTTCTTTACTGCTTCTACCTCCCTCCTGGGGAACTCTGAGAGAAATGTGTCCCATTCTTTGCCAGAACTTATGGAACCTCCTGTCTCTTCATTCAAGCAACAGCGTGGGAGGTGAACAAGGCAAGGATGAAGGTGATAGGTGCTCTAAGTTGAACTCAGTTTCCCCACATCGTAGCTGTGGCTGCTTTTCCTGACAGGTCACCCAGGGAAGGTCAGTGCATCAACCGGGCAAGCGTTTCATTATTTTCTGAGACAAGATGGTCTGTAGTCATGTTGAAGAAATGTGCTTCGATTAATGGTTTGAACTTACGCCTTTTGAATAATAAACCCTTCTATTATTTTGTTAAGAAGTATGAGGCACTTCTTGACCCTGGACTGCTTTACTAGAAAAACCATAGTGGCTGAAAATGGCCCCCTTGCAATGAAAAGGCAGAGCTTAGGCTGGGCCCTTCCTTCTCTTCACCTCCGGCCACTTGACCCTGGACAACAAACACCTTTCCCTTCTGACTGGGCATCTAAGAGTCAGCAAATTCATGCTGCCATTATCTGATAATAGCTTAATGAATCCCACTTCTAGAATTTGCATCTTAATAGGAGACTTTTCTGAGTACAAGGAGAGGGAGGAGGAGGAGGAGGATGGCTTCTAACACTCAGAATTTTGTAGGTATCAGACTGCAAAGGCAACAGACTAGTCTGCTAGTTCTGAAGTTTGTGTATCTGGGGGAACAGTTAACTTTATGAAAATGGAAAGAAAATTAGACTGAGGGTGGCATAATCCAAGATAATAGTGGGGGCTTTGCTGATCTCCTTTGACAAACACTTTACTGATTCACAGTTGTGTTTCCTTGACACAAAAAAGTTTCACAACTATTTTGGTTTGGTTGAGTAAGAGAAACAAGCTGGATTCAGTCAATACCCCAGCACCATACTAATCACAGTGCAGTGGTAGTGAGGTCGGGAGGGTAAAAAGTTACAGGATAAACCATGGACCACTTCCTTCAGATTGTTTTAAATGTTGAAGATGAAATCCATAAGTAGAATTAAAGAAGACTAGAATACAATATTAGAAATATTAGAATACAATATTAGCAAAACACTGATGTTTCCATCTAACCCTTAAATAACATCTTTCAATGAGTTTTCATCACTTACAGGGAGGAAAATCTCTCAGTGCCTATTAATCTTTTCTTTTCCCACACTCTGCTTCACACTGTTCTCTCCAATGACATGAATAGCTTATAGTTTCCCCTGGCACAAAGCTATGTTTTCACTTCATGCCTTTGACCACACTGTCTTCTGTTACTGAGTGTCCTCACCTCTCCTGTCTACTTCTACCTGGCTAATGCCCAGTATTGAGCACGATATCATCATGTCCAAGAAAACTTGCCCATCATTCATCTCTAGATTGAAGGTGACTTAGACTATCTCTTTTAGGTAATTCCAAAATATTCATTCCCATCACCATTATTGTACTTAACCCATTCTAAAAATTCCTTTGTGCTAGATGTCCGTCTATGTCACTTTACTGTAAATTCCTTGGAAGCCAGGACCAAGTCTTTTTCTATTTTTCTTTTTAAATTCCCAACACTGGGGCACCTGGGTGGCTCATTAGATGAAGCATCCAACTCTTGATCTCAACTCAGGTCTTGGTCTTAGAATTGTGAGTTCAAGGCCAGCATTGGGCTCTGTGTTCAGCTCGAAGCCTACTTAAAAACAAAGCAAAACAAATTAATTTCTAATACTATAATGGGCAGTCAAATGTTCACTGAATGAATGATTCATGGACTCTAATGATCTGAGGAGAAAATTGTGATTCAGAGAGGCAAAAAGACTTTCCTAAGACTTTTCTCCACACACAACATCTTAGGAGTCCTGAATAATAAGAAAGCGATAGTTCGTTTGGTTAAAAAAAAATGAAAACCTGAGAAAAAGTACTGAGATGGAAATAACTAAGGCATACAGGTATGTTCTCACATTAAGAAAATTAAGAAGTGGCTTGCTGAATTTAGATGCCACTCTCCTCTTCAAGGATAAAATGATGAATTTATCATACTTGGTGCTAGATTTCACTTGGTAAATTTATTTCTAAGATTAAAGCTATAAACAAGCTCATTAAAGAGTGTCAAAAACTTGTCAAACATCAAATAGCTGTTACATAACAACATTTTGAAGTCTAGATTATTATATACAGATTGCATCTCCATTTAAAAAAAATCCCATGTTCTAAAAATCAAGGGAAAATTACCACTTAGGTATTAAAAGTTAGGTTTTTCCAAACTCCACACATTTTGAAAGTGTACACAGCCATTTGGGAATTCTGAAACCTGGTGGACATAGGATATATAACAATATTGTTTTTCCCGCTCAGAATATCTACAGTCATTTCAGCAAAGGGAAAAACCAGATGGGAAATGGTTTGGATTCTTTCCCTTCATAACTGTTGAAAAGCCAAGTTTTGTAAGAAAACCAACTTTCTGGAAATAAAGTATTATCCTCCTTCACCCAACTTCCAGTTTGTAACAATTACTCCTTGTTGATGACCTACTAAAAACACTGATTCTCCTCCTACCAAGAACTCCCCAGTTCTTATTCATTCATCCACAGCCTCCTTCGAAGTAATCCCATGTCAGGGCACCTGGGTGGCTTAGTCCGTTGAGCATCTGACTTTGACTCAGATAATGATCTCAAACTTTGTGAGTTCAAGCCCAGCATCAGGCTCATTGCTGTTAGTACAAAGCCTGCTTCAGATCCTCTGACCCCTCCTTCTCTGCCCCTCCCCCATTCATGGCCTCTGTGCCTCTCTCCCTGTCTCTCTCTCAAAAATAAATAAAACATTAAAAAAAGAAGTAATCCCGCCCCTTGTTAATGATTGGCTCAGGAATGGGGGCTAGGACACAGTACTGGCCAGCGAGCTCAAGGGGAATGTGTTGGACATTTCTGGAAAATGTTTTCTTACCTTTAGGTGGTAACATTGGAAGTGGTGATGAGCAGGTTTTAGAACTGGGTCTACCATTTCATGAAGGCAACAGAGGAGGACAGTGCCCCAAAGAACCACCTTTGAGGCAGAATGCTAATACTGCCAGATATAGCCACCCCTGAAATCTGCCCTATTTCTGAAACTCCACTTACCAGTTATGTGAACCAATACATCTTATTATTTAAATCACTAGAATTTCTGTAACTTGTAGTGAAAAGAATCCTAATTTATATATATATAAATTTATATATATATATATATGTATAGCAAAATTAGTGATTTCATTCAAATCACTAAAATAATGTCAAACTCCAAAAGAATGTTTTACTTTAAGGTAATCCAATTTCTCTATATTTTTCTGTTCTTTGGCTAATTGTTTGGGATTTTCAAGGGATGATTTTTGAACCTCAGATTCTCCATCACTTCTCACACAGACGACTATGTATTTATTTCTGCATTTTATTTTATTTTTTTTTAATTTTTTTTAAATGTTTTTTATTTATTTCTAGGAGAGAGAAAGACAGCGTGAGCAGGGGAGGGTCAGAGAGAGAGGGAGTCACAGACTGAAACAGGCTCCAGGCTCTGAGCTGGCAGTCAGCACAGAGCCCGACACGGGGCTCGAACCCACGAACCGCGAGATCATGACCTAAGCGAAAGTCGGACGCTCAACCGACTAAGCCACCCAGGCGCCCCTATTTCTGCATTTTAATGGATTCGCTCAAAACATTCTGAGATTTTTGCCTCCTGAGTCTTAAGGTTTCATTGTTCTACTAGCTAATTGTGAGTATGTTAACTCCATGTAGAGCAAATTGTGTGGCACGGAAGAGCTCAGAGCAGTCAATCATCCAAGTGACTCATTAAATTCTAGGTCTTCTCACAGAATAGCAGGGCACATGAAAGTCCCCTAAAGTGTTACCCTGAAGTCCAAGGGTTACTCCATTCAAGTGAGTGCTTTCTGGACATGATTAGTCAAAAGATCCATTGTTGGGAAGTTAACGAAAGAATTCACAGTACAAGGAAAATAGAAATACAGTGATATACTTATTGTCAGATGAAGAAAATAGCTTATTTGATCATTTTTTAATTAAAAGACCATTTTCACTGGGTAAAATGCACCACTTTAGATCAAAGTAATTTTGAAATATTGGAGTCTAAATGATGCAACCATCATGCTAAGAGTTTATAAGCACAATAATAATCATTATACTAGGTCACATTTATTTGTTACTAATTTTGAACCAGGTGCAATACTCAACTCTGTTGCTGTGCTATCTCATTTAGCCTCCATAACACTCCTGTGAGACAGGTTCTAGTGTTTCTTTGACTTTACAGATGAAAAAATGGAGACTTAGTGAGATTAAATCATTTTTCTCAGACTTCCAGAGTCCATGTTCTTGACCTCTATTCTAAGCAGTCAATTTCTATTCTAAAATAATCTATTCTAAATCATTAACTGTGTTCTAAATAGTCTCCAGACTGTTTATATAGTCAACAGTGTGAGTTCACATCAAGGCAATGTAGTCTCCGGTTGCCTTAATGTTAGTGGTCAGATCAGAAGCTCCACCTTGTACCAGTAGGATTACATCTGAAGTGTGTTGCCAAATGATGGGAGTCATATGTGAAAACAATGATAGCAAAGAGGAGTTCAGCCAGGGGAGGATGACAAATATGGCAGGATCTGGAAAAAATTTCATATGGATTAAGGAAGTCATTTAGCCAAGTTGACCATAAATTTTTTTTTCAGTGCTTATTTATTTTTGAGAAAGAAAGAGAGTGCGTGACCAGGGGAGGGGCAAAGAGAGAGAGGGAACAGAGGATCTGAAGTGGGTTCTGTGCTGACAGCAGAGAACCCGATGTGGGATTCAAAGTCATGAGTCATGAGATCATGACCTGAGCTGAAGTTGGACACTTAAGTTGCTGAACCACCCAGGCACCCTGGCCATAAATTTTTTTTAAGTGATGTTTTATTATTTTAGAAAGAACATGCAATATTCATTGTAGAAAGAAAGAAAGAAACAAACAAACAAAGAAAATACAAAGAAAAAGAAAAGGATACCACGTCCCACCATCCAGTGATTGACATTGTTAACACTTTGGGCATATCTTTGAAATATATATATATATATATATATATATCTCATGAGTCTCTTTTAATCTAGGATGGTCCCTTCAACAGTTGGGCTGAAAATTAAAGGCTAATTGATCTCCAGAATATTCCGCCTTTTTGAGTTTATCTGGTTATAGCCTCTTTTAGTGTATTTCCTGTGCAAGTGATTTTATATGGATGGATTCAAGTAAAACACCATGGACAGAATACCATAGATGACAGAATACCATAGATGATGTACACGTCATACTTTGTATCCCATCAGAAAACACATTACTTCTAGTTGATCTACCATTTATCTGCTAACATTGACCTTCCCTGGAATGATTGCACTATGAACCCTCTATGTGCAACTTTATTTAACCTCTTGTGACTGGAAAGTATTCTATGTGGTATTAGTTTGACACCATACGAATGTCCAGGTTTCCATCAACCATTCCCCCAAGAATTTTAACTGTGATGAATTTTATCCAAATTAATGTTAACTGAAGTTTTTGAAATGACATTTCCTAATTCTGACCTTCCTTCTCCTTTTATTAATCGGCATTCAAAGTAGAGCTTTCCTTCATCAGCTGGTCTGGGCCTTAGTTACCTCCTTTTATTGACATGAAGTTACATAGATGATGTCTATGAAATGTGACATCCTAGAAGTGTACCAAGGAACACATAAAGTCATTGGATATGTTTATAATGCCTGAACAGAAGAGTGGATAGCCGGCTTTATATATTTAAATCTGGCCCTCTGGGAAAGCAAGTACATCTGTTATACATTGTTCTGGAGGGGGGTTGTGGAAAGTAACAGCACAGGAGATAACTTTCTCATAATTACAGATGTCCCCTTAACAGAAAGGTTTTCCTCACAAAGAAGCAAGGAAGTAGTTACCCCCGTCCTCCCCAGCTGAAATATTAGAGGAACACGTGCCGATGCTCTGCAGAATGGAAAACCCAGTAGAAACACTGCCCACTCTTCTACCGACACCCTAGAAACCGTACTCGTTAATCCACAAAATCCTAATAAAGCTGCGTAACATGACCAAATGTCGGAGTTACAAACTGAGTGGGTGCCCTTGGCTTCTCATTCTTTATTCTGAGGAGGACAGACCTAGTTGCTGGGGAAATGGGGAAATGAGCATGTGCATAACTCTGAGGGAAGTGAGGGTTTTGGGATGGCACACTGAATGGTGGACCTTACTTCTTCCCTCCACCCAGGCACTGCTTACACCCCCCCCCCCATTAAGTGGACTGAATCCTAGAACAGCACATTTAACACAGTCTTAGAAGAGTCTGATGAAATTGTATGTTACTACCTTATTGCTGAGTGTTCTCTGGGCTTCCCACATCCTGCCTTTCTATCCCTGTACATATTGCTGTTCCTCTAAGGATGCAGAAAATAATCCTAAACTGAAAATGAAAACATTCTTGGACATGGTTGGAATACAACCCACATATTATGTGCAGTATATCAAAGCAAAAAGAATGTCTGTCTTGAGAATCTTGCAGTCATGGTCCACACCCGTTGCCACTAAACTTATTCATTAACAGACAACTCTAGACCAGAACACACATTCTAAGTGCACATACTGGTAGTACTAATACTGATCACTTGGCTCAGTCCAAAGTGACTTGCACTTTGTAAATTACCAGACCAGCAACATTTTATGAGACAAATGCAAAATGATATGTGATGAAGAATGCAGTTGGGTAGACAGGCTTCTCTAATACCATCTGCTGTCTTTCATGGAAGCTGGGTGGTTACGATGGCCCAAAATGAAATATAAAATCTTCCAGGCTGGTGGACGTAGACCCATTGGTTGTCTTGTGTATACTTAAGCTGGGTAGAAGGCACAGTATTTTCATATAAGAAAACCTGTGCCCAAGCACATGCCTCCGTGTTGCAGCTCTTACCGTATCATTGAACCTGCTCGAGTTTTTGGTAGAGTAGGTCTGGCATGGCCTCCCACACTTGGCCAAGAGAGAAAAGAGAACTGTACTAGGAAGAAGATGGAACTCAGTAGACCAAGAACAAGACTGGTTGTCATTACCAGTGGGTGGGTTGAGTGTAACTTAAAATGCATGGGCGCAGGATACATGTCCTTTGACTTTTGTACTTTTTGCTTGCTTTTCTCCACATGCTAAGGAGAGCCAGACAAGGCCACGTCCCTGGTCATCTGCTTCTCTCTTGTCCTCTGTCCAGGGAGCTGTGTAGCTAGGGACCCAGTGACCCTTGCACTTCCCTCAGATCTGCGTTAGAGTAGCAGTTGCTTGTCTGCTGATTCCCATTGTCCTATTGATCTTCGTTGTTGGAGATGCATGATGAGCCCTGTGGGGATGACTCGCAGAAAGGAGGGAAGCGTGCTAGAATCATAACAAGAATGGCATCACACTAGCAACAGTAGCACCTTAATTCCTACATGTGTCTTAATTCCTTGTCATTGTTGAATATTTCTACTCCCTATAATGTGCCATTTTAGTGTACGCTTTCTTAATTTGTCTTAGGCTATGATGAATCTGTGTTTACTTGCACAGTACATGGATGTCCAACCTTTTTTATTAAAAACCACGATACCTACCTCCTACCCGGAAATTGGACCAGACTTCACAGGAAACAGGCTCAGTCCTCCACAAGAATGCCCTCACATTATACATTGGCCACAAGCCTGGGATTCCTCAAGCCATCCTCACTTCTAACCAGCTGGCCACAAAGTCAGGGATTCCCGCTACCCCCTGCCCTTATTTTCGCTAATTTGCTAAAATGACTAAGAATTTAGGAAAGCACTATACTTAGGACTACAGTTTTACTACAGCAAAAACAGAAACAACAACGAAAAGCAAATCAAAGCCAGCCACTGGGAGAGACGCACGGGGCAAGGTCTGGGAGGGTTCCAAATGCGAAGCTTCCACTAGCCTCAGGGGCACATCCTCCTCCTGGTAGATCCTTTTGTGATGATATGCAGAATACTGCCAACAAGGAAGCCTCATCTGAGCTTTTGGCATCCAGGGCTCTTAAGGGGTCTTGATCACATACTGCCCGTGTGGCTGACTGCTAGGCTCCAGCCGCCCCTGGAGGTTCCAATTAATACTTCGAGTCTTTAGTTCTTCTAGAGGTTTGAACTGATGCAGCAAATTCTAAAACCCCTATCATGCAACACATTGGTAGACTGTTCAGAGCAAAAGCTCCCAAGCAAACAAAAACACTGTGATCAGGCAAAATATTCCAGGGGCTAGAGATCTCCCAGTAGCCAAGGCAAAGGATAGAACTCTCTTTGGGTAAAGCTGATTCTTTTATGACACACGTCCCAATCCCATGCATTACAGAGCATGAATTTACAACTCACAGTCTGCGTTGAACTGAACAATTTTTGCCCCTTCATCCTGTATGGGGTATTTGAATTACTCCATGCTAAATAAGTGACTTTAAAGTGTTACTGGTTACAGGAATTGAAGGATACATTTCTACGTGACAAAGGATATGCATTTATTTGATTCAGAAATAAATAAAAGAGGATTTCAGGCTGCTTGTGTTGGCAGTAAATCTCCCTGAATTATAATAAAACATAGCAAGTAGGATAGCAAAAGTAAGAGTCCAAGCACAACATTTACAATTAAATTAGGTAATAAAACATCCCCATGAATCTAAAATATGAACAACTGGTGACAAATAAGTCATAGCTGTAGCTCCATCAACATCTGTGTGGTATGAAGGAGAAAGCTGAAGGAAGGCAAAAGAGTGGCTCTAAGGATAGGAGAACCTCAAAATCTCCAATAGGTTCTTTCTAGAAGGTTCCAAGAGGTTCTGAGCACAGAATCTGAAACAGCCATTTTTAGAGTCCAGTGCTCTATGATGAGTAAAGGAGTCACTGTATGCTCTGAAATGTTGGAATGGTATGGCCCAGGAGCTACCAAAACCAGAAGCCTATAGGGACAAAGCCACACTTAGGAGACACTTCTTGGCATAGAATCTAAATTGAGCAAGACAGAGACAGTAGGAAAGGGTAAAGAGAAAGCCCAGATAAAAGTATAAAGAAAGTAAGAGGCAGCAGACTTTAAAAAGTAAATGGGGCAGTTAAAAAGGGGACATAAATATATAAAAATGAGCAAATCCAACCCAGCAAATTATCAAAGGGATAACCACAACCAAATGGGATTTCTTCCCATATGCAAGACTGGTTTACCATGTCAATTTATCAGTGGTTTTCTCCATTAATGTAAAAAGGGGGGAAAAGTATATGATTATGTAGATCAGAGATTGGCAAGCTTGTTCTTAAAGAGCCAGATTCTTCATATTTTAAGCTTGAAGGACATACGGACCTCTGTTGCAACTACTCAACATGGCCATTGTAGTGCAATAGAAGTTACAGATAATACCTAAGAGAATGGCATAACTGTGTTCCAACAAAACATCATAAAAAAGAGGCAATCAGGCTTTGGTTTGCTGACCTCTGATCTAGAGAGAAATATTTGTGATACAAGATTTTGAATGTTTTTAATGCTTTTTAAATTTATTTCTGAGAGAGAGACAGAGAGAGAGAGAGAGAGCAGGGGAGGGTCAGAGAGAGGGAGACACAGAATCTGAAGCAGGATCCAGGCTCTGAGCTAGCTGTCAGCACAGAGCCTGACGCAGGGCTCAAACCCACAAACCATGAGATTATAACTGAGCCGAAGTCGGACACTCAACCAACTGAGACACCCAGACACCCCAATTTTAAAAATAAATCTCAGGAAACTGGGAATAGAAGAAACTTATCTCATTAATCACATTAAATGTGATTTTGAAATCTTTAAAGACCTATAACTAATATGATACTTATGAAGTACTGAAAACATTGCCTGTGAAATTGGAAATTTCACAGATAAGGATGCCTGCTATCATCATTTCTATCCAATTAGGAGCTCCTAGCCAGGCACATGAGTGGGGGGAAAGAAAGTGTAAAAAGGATGGAAAGAAAGAAATCCACCATCATTTGCAGATTTTGATTGTGTATCTAGAAAAATCTAGAAGAATCTAAATGATCAGTAAACTTAATAAGATTGCCAACATTCAAATTTCAACGAGTGCCTGGCTGACTCAGCCAATTAAGCATCCGACTCTTGATTTTGGCTCAGGTCATAATTTCACAGACCCATCGGGCCCCACACTGGTGTGGAGCCTGCTTGAGATTCCCTCTCTCCTTCTCCCTCCCCAGCTCATGCTCTCTCTCTCAAAAAAAAAAAAAAAAATTAAGTTTCAATTGTTTTTCTGTATACCAGCCACATAGAGTAAAAAAATCTTAAAATATAAAATTTACAATAATATCAAAAATATCCTATACCTAGGAATACATCTAACAAAGAAGTATGAAACAGTGACACTAAAAAATGCAGAACAGTTTTAAAAGAAAGTAAATAAGACCTAGGGAAATGATGGTACTTAACATGTTCATGAATCAGAAGGCTCTATCTTCTAAAGTGTCCTGTTATCCCCAAATTAATCTCTGTACACAATTTGATCCAATAAAAATGCCAGCAGATTATTATTACTTTTTCCAAACAACTGACAAGCTAATTATGAAGTTGATATGGAAGTGCTATGAACCAAAACAAAAAAAAAAACAAAAAAACTAAGAATCTTTATTGTTTTTTATTTTTATTTATTTTGAGAGAGAAGTAGAGAGCAAGCAGGGGAGGCACAGAGAAAGGTAGAATCCCAAGCAGGCTGCAAGCTTTCAGCACAGAGCCTGTCATGGGGTTTGATCCCACAAACATTGAGATCAGGACCTGAGCTTAAATCAAGAGTCAGACACTTAACTGACTGAGCCACCCAGGTGCCCCAGGACAATCTTTAAAAGCGAAAAAGCTAAAGGGCTTACTCTGGAGATGCCAATATCTGTTATAAAGCTACAGTGACTTAAACTGTGATATTTCAGAAAGAACAAACCTACAGAAAAGAGATCATTCCAGAAAGATCCACATGTAGTCAACTGATTTATGATAAATATGATATACTTTAATGCAGTGGGGAAATGGGAAATTTTTCAATAAATACTGCTGGATCAATATCAAATGTATATAATAGTATATTATATATGTGATGTATACAAATACACATATCACATATATAATGTATATCTTATATATAGTATAGTTTGTATATACATATAATTGTATACTATGTAAATCTTGGACTCTATCTACCTCACATGATAAACAAAATTCCAGAAAGATTAAAGTTCTAAACATGAAAGGTAAAACAGTAAAAGGTTTAGAACTAAACATAGGGGACCATGTTTATGACTTAAGACAGGCTAAGATTTCTTAAACAACATGTAGAAAACACCAGCCAATTTTTTTTTAACGAATAATGGTACTATATTAAAATTTAAAACTTCCATTCATGAGAAGATACCATTATGGGGCTGAAAAGGCAATCCAATTAGTAGGAAGAGATAATATATCTGGAAAGGGACTCCTATTCAAACCGCAGGGAATTTCAACAAGTCCCTGGGAAAATTGACAAAGGACTTGACCAGACACTTCATAGAAGAAGCTATCTGAATGGCCGATACACATAGGAAAAGGTGCTGAACATCATTAGTCTACAGAGAAATTCAAATTAAAACCATAATAAGACACTACTTTAGTCACACCAGAATGGCTAAAATGAAAGAAAAAAATAAGTGCTGTCGAGGATGTGAAATAATTGGGACTCCCATGTAGTGTGGTGGGAGTATGTATTAAGGCAATAAACTTTGGACAATTTTTTGAAAGAATATACTGTAGGTAAACATATATACATACTCTATGACCCAGAAATTCCACTTCTAGGTACCCAAAAAAACCACAAGCATATGGTCAGCAAAAGGGTGTTTTGGTACATTCAAAGCCATGCTATTTATTTGAAATAGCTAAAAAGCGGACCTTACTGAAATGCCCATCTACAGTGGGATGGCTAACCTGTGGCATATCTACATAATGTGACACAGAACAGGAATAAGAAAGATCAATGTACATCAGACACCCAATAGGATGAATACCAATAATATAGTATGGGGTGGAAGAAGCCAGAACAAAAAAAGTCCATACTGTACGAATCCATCTATGTGATGTACAAAAACAGAGGAACTGAATCTTTGTTGCTAGAAGAGTAGTTCCTCGGGGCGCCTGGGTGGCTTAGTCGGTTAAGCGTCCGACTTTCGCTTAGGTCATGATTTCGAGGTTCGTGGGTTCGAGCCCGCGTCGGGCTCTGTGCTGACTGCCAGCTCAAAGCCTGGAGCCTGTTTCAGTCTGTGACTCCCTCTCTCTCTGACCCTCCCCTGCTCACGCTGTCTCTCTCTCTCTCTCTCTCTCTCCTAGAAATAAATAAAATGTGTGTATATATATATATATATATAAATATATATTTAAATATATATATATATTTAAAAAAAAAAGAAGAGTAGTTCCTCTTGGGGGTTATCATCTGGAAAGAGGCATGAGTGAGGGGCTCTGATGAGGGGCTCTGGGAGTTGCTGATGCCCTGCTTTGTGAACTGGGTGCTAGTTTTGTGGTTATGTTCCCTTTGAAAATTCAGTGAGCAGTGCACTTTGATACTTGTACTTTTCTGTATCTATATTCAATGAAAAAACTACAAGTGGAAAACTAACCCTGGAGAAAGAGATTTAAATACAAAAAGAATGGCTATAAGTTGACCATTGTTAAATTTGAATGATGGGACCATGAAGGTTAATTGTATTATTTCTATTATTGTTTTTTTTTTATGTTTTATTTATTTTTGAGAGAGAGAGATAAAGACAGCATAAGCAGGGGAGGGTCAGAGAGAGAGAGGGAGACAGAGAATCCGAAGCGGACTCCAGGCTCTGAGCTGTCAGCCCAGTCTGACGGCGAGGCTCAAACCCACGAGCCGTGAGATCATGACCTGAGCTGAAGTTGGATGCTTAACCGACTGAGCCACCCAGGTGCCCCTGTATTATTTCTGTTGTTGTTAAAGGTGTGTAAAATTTTCTGAAATCTAAGATAAAAATAATAATTTTTATTGAAGAAACTTTTTCTTAATAATAAAATAATAATTGAAGTAAAGAGGACAAAATAAAGATAATATGCATATTATTTATAGACAGAGAGATGTACAAATATGGGAACAGTGCCCTGGGGATGAAGAGAGAGGTGAGGCATGGGGCCTTTGTTCTTGTTATAAAATTTTAGGACTATCTTATGTCATAAATATGTGCATGTATTACTTTAATAAATTTTTAAAAATAATTTAAAATAGTTGGAAAGAAAGGAGACAAAGTCCTGTGATTTTAATCTCAAATGATCATAAAATCATGCGGATTCATATTACTTGAGGGAATTGGAAAAAAGGAACAGAAATTAGCTTAAAGGGGCTTGACATGCTCTAATTTCATATAAAGTGTAACATTTATGAACTGAAAGAAAAGGAAAGAAAATCAGTAAAGAGCGGTAACTGTGCTGAGGAATACCCTGGAAACAGGAATTTTGAGACAGGGAGAAATTACATATAATTTAATATTGTACAAATATATTTTAATAAGGTAATAAGTCAATTTGAATTTTTCAAGCTTATTTGACCATATTATGTTGTGGTCAAATAAGCTTGAGAGACATCCCATGAACTGCTAGTCTAAGGAGAACACTTTGGGGAAATCTGAGCTAAAGACTCTTAATAAGCCAAGAAGGCACATTACATTTTATGAGATTAACCTAAAGTAGCAATCCCCTAGAATCCACTTGTTAATCCCAATCACTCCTTCCTGTCAAATAGGATTCTTGGGCATTATGGCAAATATATAGCTGGGCTACTCAACTCATAACCAGTTGTCCATTTCTTTTTTTTAGTTATTTTTTAAAATGTTTTTATTGTATTCTTAGACACACACACACACACACACACACACACACGGAGCATGAGTGGGGGAGAGGCAGCGAGAGAGGGAGACACAGAATCTGAAGCAGGCTCCAGGCTCTGAGCTGTCAGCACAGAGCCCGATATGGGGCTTGAACCCATGAACCACGAGATCGTTACCTGAGCCGAAGTCAATGGCTTAACCGACTGAGCCACCTAGATGCCCCACCACTTGCTCACTTCTGCTTTAAGCATGGAGAAGCAACATATTTTCTATCCTAAGACTATTGTAGCTTGTGGTTGCCATGTGACTCGGCGTTCACCGGGGACCCAAAAGCAGAAGTCAACAAGGAAAGATTTTGCATTCCTGATAACAAGAACAGATACTTTCAGAACCCAGAGAGGTTCAAAACAGATAAGCCACATCCTCAAAAAATCTTATTTTTTTAGAGTAAAAGATTTCTTATTGAGGTTGATTGCTTTCAGTGTGATGTTGTTAGAGAACGTCAGGTACCTGCCAATATTTAAATCCATATATCCACTTTTAATGTTTGATTAAATTTAGTATAGAACTACACCCTATCAACAACAACAATAACAACAAATGTACAAACACTTTTCCATTTGGAAATTTGTTCAGGAAGCTGTTATACTCAGCTACAGCTAAAAGTATTCTAAAACTAAACTCAATGCGTAGTTTACGTAGAGTACTATATTTACAATAGCGACTTTCTTCAATAACGCATGATCTGAATGATCTGATAGCACAATGGGTTCAATAATTATCCATTCAGCCACAGAAATGCTTGTCTAGGAAATTGAATCACCTCAATTATTCAGTTTGGGGATTCATAATGAAATATCAAATAGGTTTTATCTAAATATGTTTACTATTTTCTTCTTGCAAATGTGCCTGTAAATTATATAATTTGTCTAGATGGTAAACGTGATTTAGTAGAAGAAGCATAATTTTTGGAATCAAAACTAATTTCCAGCCTTAGCTATGTCACTCACCAGATGTGGGATTTGGGTAAATTACTTAAACTCTTTGAGTCTTCATCTCTTCATCTATAAAATGGGACATATGAATACACCTCCTATAATTAATTTAAGTAGTCGATATAGAAAGTCATCAGTACGTGTTAGTTCCTTTCCTGCTTTCATAAAATCAATCTCAAAGGTCACTGTCATTGATTAAGATTCTGAGGATCCGAAGCAGTAAGGAACACCACATCTTTTATTTTAGCTGTTTAAAGCAATTGTGGGATTTTTTCCCCCAAAATTGCTCAGACAAAAACAATGTGTCAATTACGGTAGGGTTCTACTCTCAAGACTCCAGACACAGTCAGGGAATGAACCATTTTTCTTATGTTTTCCCACTTATAATGAACCTGGTAAAGCCAGAAGGGGAGCAAATTTTAAAATGTGAAAGGATCAGTTCAGGGAATTTATACAAAAGTGATTACAAACCGTTGGATCATATTCTATCTTGTACCACAAGCATCTAGGAGGGGGAAAATATGTGATACCCTAGTAAGAGGGGAAAGAAAAGGATACAGATGTGCCATCACGTGCCTCTGAGTCTTCTGTTTGATAAAAAATAAATCATTTCCCCTGGCCAATATCGTGATGACCCAGGAGAGTTTTCATGGCCTTCTTGCAGAATCACAATCAGTTTTTCCGCATGGGCTGTGTGGGTGCACTTCCCCTGGGGATTTGATCAGAGCCTCCACTGTGGCCTTCATTATTCTCCTGCTCCGACCCCCCTTGAGAACTGTGAGTGGCAAGGAAACAGAGCTGCTGAAGGGAGTTAAGTAAAGAGAGGAAAAGCTGAAGATCACTGAGAATCATTTCAGCAGAGTGTAATGTAGGGTAAATCAATAGGTAATTTTACTGGCACCGATCTAGACAAATCTTGTTTGTTTGTTTCCTGAAAATATTCTGAAAATCTAACAATAAATCGTATGTACCTCATTTCAGTCAGAAACACGTACTACCAATGAGTCAGGCTCTTCTCGGGATATAGAACCTGTGCTTTCTAGCTCCAGTGAAAAGCTCACCTGGAAATAGTGATATTCAGAATAGATAATCCAGAATGCTGATTTCCCAGAACCAATCAGCAGGAAAATGCCATGCTGAATGGGTGAAAGTCACCTGGGGAAATTATTAAAAATACATCTTCCGAAACTGTCGCCCCATGAGTTTTGGCTCTATAGGGCTATGAGAGGGCCCAGGAACATGTATTTTTAAAACCTTTCCAGGTAGAAGAAACACTCCAGGGGCATAGATAAAATAATATATAATGCATTTGCAAAAAAGGATGAGGAAATTTATGTACGGATATGGGCCAATGTTAAGATATTTTGAGTGAAAGATGCAAGAGTGTATGTCATTTGCTACCAGTGCTGTTGAAAAGAAGGATGAATATACGTATTTGTTCATATATGCGTGAGATATCTCTGGAAAGTGACACAAAAAGATGATAATACTGGTTTTGCCTCTATGGGGAAGGACTGGGTGGTGGGCAGATAGCAGTGGGAGAGAGATTTTATCACAGCATAACCTTTTGTATCTTCTGAAATTTGAGCCAAGTAAGAGTATTATGTATTCAGAAAGGACTGAAAAATAGTATTTCTATAATGCCCATGACAAAATGTGCTTATAAATAACTTTCCAAGTAAGTCTGATGTTCAGCCAGGATTTTTTCATGTCTCTAAGAGATTAAGGATTTCTCCTTCTATGAAGACAGAACACCTGAGTAGTTACATGAGTGTAAATACTACATTCCTGGAAATGTCACTTATTTCCAATCTGCAGAGTTCACGACTAAGTGTCAGTAGATCTGATAAAGGATAGTGGGTCTGTTCATCAGCTAATTTGCCACCTCTTGAAGAAAATAGCAAAATCACAGTTTATAATGTATTTTCAGCCAGTCAGCTTTGAATTATGTAGTTCCTGATTATTTTCTATAATTGGAAGAGATATGAATTATTTCGAAATATATACATAGAGGCTTTATTAATGTTTTAGAACCACCCCACCTCAAATTAGTGAAGTTCAAAATCACCTTAAATGTAGCCATGTTGCTCTTGATTAGCTGCCTCAAAAAAAAATCTTCACTGAAAATAGATTTTGATGGGATTCATTTGGTTTCTATTTAGAGTTGATCAAGGACACCCACTTGAAATTGTTTTTCTGCATTTTCTTTGAATCCGTTAAAGACATTGTGGTCATTGTGCTTGTCGATGCCACTTGAATAAATCATAATTCCCCACTTAAGTTTTTGCCCCAGAAAAATGGTTTTAAGAACCGTATGATTCCTGAAGTGCCTGAGTGGCTCAGTTGGTTAAGGCGCCAGCTTCGGCTCAGGTCACGGTCTCACGGTTTGGGGGTTAGAGCTCGCGTGGGGCTCTGTGCTGACAGCTAGAGCCTGGAGCCTGCTTCGGATTCTGTGTCTCCCTCTCTCTATGCCCCTCCCTCCTCATGCTATCTCTCTCTCTTTCAATAAATGAATTTAAACAAACAAACAAACAAAACGTTAAGAACCATAGACTTCCTTTTCTCAGGGGAGAACCTAGGGATTGAACTTGATGTTCAACCATAGTCTGGGGCAAATTTCCTAACAAATTTAGGGATCATCCAGCCTTGGGAAAGGAGAAAGGAAAAGCAAGTATCCCATTTATAAAATATATGTAGCATTATTATTTATTATTTATTTATTATTTTTATTTTAGAGAGAGTGCACATTTATAAGTAAGAGAACAGCAGAGAGAGAGAGAGAGAGAGAGAGAAAGAGAGAGAGAGAGTCCTAAGTTAGGATTCTCCACTTAGTGTGGAGATCAGTGCAGGACTTAGTCATACAACCCTAGGATCATGACCTGAGCTGAAATCACGAGTTGAATGCTCAATGAACTGAGCCACCCAGGCATCCCCATAGCATAATTTTTTTTAAAGTAAACAAAGCAACCTTGTACTGGATAATTTCACAATTTCTGGTTTTGGTTACAGTTAGTCTCTCTGTGCAAGGTAAAGCAATTGAGTGGTCAATAATGAGGTTCTTTTCTTTGAGAGGACCTTGGGATAAATAAGCCAACAAAAAAAGTTCACACTTCTGATGTAGTGATTCTTTTTATTTTCTAGCTACACTTTTTTTTCTCTTTCAAAATTTATTTGAATTCTAGGTAGCTAACCTACAGTATAATCATGGTTTCAGGACTAGAATTCAGTGATTCATCATTTACATGCAACACCCAGTGCTCGTCACAAGCGCCCCCTCCCCTTAGGACCCCCCCTTAGGACCATCATTCATCTAGCCCATCCCCCACTGACCTTCCTCCATCAGCCTTAAGTTTGTTCTCTACCATTAAGAGTCTCTCATGGTTTGTTTCCTTCTTCCTTTTCCCCCTCCCATATGTTCATCCGCCTTATTTCTTAAACTCCACACATGAGTGAAATCATATGATATTTTTCTTTCTCTGACTGATTTATTTCCCTTGGCATAATACACTCTAGCTCCATCCATGTTGTTGCAAATGGCAAGATTTCACTCTTTTTGATGGCTGAGTACTATACCATCGTATATTTATACCACTGATGTAGCGATTCTTGGGTGGGTTGGCCAATGATTGCGCACCTTAAATGGCTGGACAGGAACAGTGAGGGAAGTGCCCTAAGGGGTGAGTGTTCATCTAATATGTTTGACCCATTCTCACTATATAGTGGTGACTTGTGAATCAATCAAATTCTTCTGCTTTTCTCTAGTCTTTTCCTTGGTTGGGACCCATCTAAGAGAAATGACTAATCGGCATCTGACAATATTCAGGCCTTAAAAGAAATCTGCTTGAACTACAGGTAGAAAAATAAATGTGGCTTATAACTACTGACTATAAAATGGTGCAGCTACTTCAGTAAACAGTCTGGCAGTTCCTCAAAAGGTTACACATAGAGCAACCATGTGGCCCAGAAACTCCACTCCTAGGTGTTAGTTTCTTGTTTGTCCATGTCACCTGGTAACTTCAATTAGTCCAGTACATGAATTAGAGAAGAGAGATAAGTTATTTCCCATTCTTAACTCAAGAGTCATCTGGAATAGATAGTATTGGACTCTGTTTGTTGCCTCAATTTCTTTCTGTTTTATACATGCATCTTTATTTTTATAGGTATATTATACACTCAAAGTGTTTCACTAGAATAATACATTATCTGATTAAAAATATACATACCTAGCAGCACCTAGGTGGCTTAGTTGGTTACGCATTCAGTTCTTGGCCTTGGCTCATGTCATGATCTCACAGTTTGTGGGATCGAGCCCCACATGAGGCTACCTACGTTTAGCACCAAGCCTGCTTGGCATTCTCTCTCTCTGCCTCTCCTCCAGTTGCATGCACTGTCTCTCTCAAAATAAATAAATAACCCTAACAAATAAAGGTATCTGGTATTGATTATCAAAAATATAGAAAAACATTTACAATAAACTATTTGAAAAAATAAATAAATGAAATATAGGAAAACATTTTGAGCCTAGTACCCAAAGAAATCTTCTGTTAATATTTTGCTACTTTATGCTGCTTCTCAGGATATATTTACATCTCTCTCTACACATTTGTTTTATTAAAGTGGGAGCAAATACTTCATGACTGTTTTAAGCTAATTTTCCCAATTTCATGAAATTATCTCCTCCAATATCATCCTCATGATTAGAGATATTATCACACAGACCCACCATATGCTTTTTGAACTAGCTGTCCCTAAGAAATAGATTCTAAGAAAGAGATTTGTGTTGTGTGTAGTAACTTCATTGGTGAGCATGCTTGGGATGAACCCTTCAATGGCTGGTAAAGGAAGTAAATTTGAGTCAAGTGGGGAGCAGAACTACATTGAAGTTGCGATAAAGATCCTGGAAGCTGTGGGGCACCTGGGTAGCTCAGTCAGTTGAGTGTCCAATGATCTCACAGTTTGTGAGTTCGACCCCCACTTCAGGCTCTGAGCTGTCAGTGAGGAGCCTGCTTGGGATTCTCTCTCTCGCTCTCTCTCTCTCTCTCTCTCTCTCTGCTCCATCCCTACTCACACTCTCTGTCGCTCTCTCTAAATAAATAAATAAACTTTAAAAAAAGAGAGTCTGGAGCTGGGATGGTCCTTCAGAGTTGTTCCTCCTTAAGGCACAGGGCCTGAGTCTTCGAACCCCTTTATCATCTGGTAACTGGATGGGAACTGTGCCCCAGGAGTAGGTGTGGCCTTGGGCAAAGTAGCTCTTTCAGCAAGGGAGATTCACAGATAAAAATTCAGGTGAAAGCCATTAGTTGTCAATATTACCAGCAACTGAGGTAATAAATTCCTCAGTCCTGAACATGGAATCTAGAAAACATATAATAGTACTTGCTAAAGTCTATTTCCTATGCCACTTAAATTCACTTATATATTTTATTAAGTTTTCACTGTATCCTTACTCTACTATTTATTGTAGATTTCACTCAGACTTGGCCAACATTTCTGCCTCATCTAAATGGTATATATGACGGGGTGACCCATACCTTCATGTCTTGTGGGTCCAAGCCCCTGGTCACCATGAATTTTTCAGTCCACGGTGTTGGCACTTATGCAACCATTATCAAAACTGGGAAATAGATTCCCAATGGAACTGCTTGGGTACCATTATTCCCTGCCCTCACTGTGAAGCAGTAGCTCTGCTTGCCCCTGATGCTCACAGTCAAGCACCCATGTCAGGATCATGACTCCTTTCTCTCTACACTACTTTCTTTGCTTTCTTCTTGTCATGAGGACCTTAAAGTGACAGCAGTAGTTTTAACTTAAAGCTTGATGGAAATCTTGTTGTGTCTTTTGATAGAACATTTCCCCCTTTGGGGAGCAGAACATGGAGACCTGCCTTGTCTAGAGTTGTAGCAATTGGAAGCACAGATTCTACAAGTTGGTCCATTGGAGGGTTGTGAGCAAGGATACTCCTATTTCCTTCTCTTGGGTCCCAGACCTGTATATTCTACCTACCAAGGACATGGTACCATTTAGTGGTCATTGATCTAGGGTGTTACCGGTCTTAGAGCATAAGGCCCCCATTCTTGTAGAGTCTCAGATCCAAGCTGTTGCCTCAGTTACAACTTTCAAAAGGCTATTCTTTCAGACTGGCAACTTATGGATGGTGTAGTATGTGATCAAACCAGTGGGTCCCACAGTCATGTGCTTACTGCTATTATCTCCTCTGTGGTCCAGCACAATCTTAATCTATTGCAATGTTGTGCAGGATCCCATGTCAGGGATCCCATGTCACTTTGGGAGACCTTGAATTGTGGTGCTGTCTGAGGTCCTGTGGATTGCAAAGGTAGACCCAGACCTGGAATATCTATTGATTCCAGCCAAGGAATCCAACCCCTTTGCAGAATGGAAGGGGTTTAGAGGGGTCAGTTTATCGCCACCTAGCTGGTTGGTGTCCTCAAAGATGATGCCACATCAGGACTAGCACTGGTCTCTGTTGCTGGGAGGTGGGATATCTGGCACTAGCAGTAGCAAGATTAGCTTTGATGAATGGCAGCCGTTCGGGGCCTCTGGATAGCCTCCATCCCTGCCACTGTGACTTCTCTGTTTATGTGACCATTATGCCAGCCCTGGAATGGCTAATAACAGAGGCAGGCTGATAGCAACTGGCCGTGCCATTCTGTATTTTTCACTGTTCAGTGCCTCTTCTACAAAGAATGATGAAGGAGAAAAGGATGCTCTCCAGTGGGCATTTTTACACGTGATACAAAGATCTTCACACAGAGGCTCATTCCCATGGGTCCACTCATGTAAATCTTCCCCAGATGCCCTGGTCATCAATCTGATAGTTTTTCTTTTTGCAAGTGTCTGAACAACCAGCTAAATCATTTCCCTCCATTCATGGATTGGTATATAGTGTTATTTTGGTCCATCATTCTTTCCACACAAGGTGGCTGACCAGATGCAATGCCTGAAGCTCTGCCCATTGTGAGGATTTCCTTTCACAGTTTTCTTTCAGAGACACTCTTGAGTATAGCTACAGTGCAACAGCAGCCCATTTTTAGCTTGCGCTCCATCTCAGGATGACCCATCTGTGAACCATCTGTTGGGCTCCTCCCTCCTCCATAAGCTAATCATCAGGGACCCATCCTGTGGCCATAGGTTTGTGTTGAAGGAAAGATGCAAATGCAGCCTAATTGTGCCCTCTATCCTGCTAATGCTTGATTCTGGATTTACCACTTCCATCTTATGGATTGTTGCTGAATCTACCCGACCCTATGACTTGACACTTCTCAGAGAAGGACTCAGCTTAGAGCCATCTGCTGCCACTACTCTAGCAGCTGGAGGAATGGATGCCTTAGCTCATTCCTGGAAAAAAAAAAAAAAAAAAGAAATTCAGTTTTCTGAAGCTGAGAATTTCAGGTGCTCCTTGGTTTTTTGTTTGCTTTTTATTTTGCTATTTTTAACATGACTTTCAAAGTTCCTATTGTAAGCAGATAGTTTATAAAAAATTAGAGAGATAGAAACCAAAAATGGGGAAGTAATGAGATGATCAGAACCAAAACGAGGTGACTCGGGTTCTAGCCCTGGCTTTGTTATTATCTTTGAATTTTGTATTTGACTGGTCATTTCACTTCTCAGAGCCTTAATTGCCTTATCTACATTATGAGACAGTTGAATGAGGTCAATTTTTCCCAATCTAGAGTCTACTGTGAAGGTAATAAAAGTTCAAGAGCTATTTCCAGTATTTTATAAAGTCTAATGAAAATAATCTATCTATCCCTGATAAGGTTGAGGAGGGATCAGGTGGGGGACATTACACTGGCAATTTAGGCAAACAAGAGAGCAGTATCAGATAAATACTGTAGAATAAAAGAACCCTAGGCCACCATCATAAGATAGGTACTTCCAAGGTCATCTGGTCCAAAGCACTAACAGGAGGTGCACACATCTTGTTATAATTATCAACCATTCTTTGAGCTCTTCCAGTATCATAAGTAAGCTGTTGTAGTCTAGGAGGACTCTACAAATTGCATTGTCTAGATGCACTTTCTCCTGCTGGTTGTTGCTCTTCTTCTCTCCTCACCTCACATCTTCTTCTCAGTTTATTCCAGTTGAACTTGAGAGCGCACCATTCTACTGAAACTGCCAAGTGCAGTGGTCTCTATTTTGTTCAGTAGCAATGGACTCAACTGACCATTCCCTCCTTGAAATTGTTGCTTCTCTTGGCCTCTTGGTTAGCATCTCTCCTGCCTTTCTTCTTAACTCACTGGTTGAGCCTTGTCAGTCTTGCATTCTGGCTTCTCTTCTTCTTCTACCTGATCTCTAAATGTTGGAGCACCCATTGGCCCAGTAACTTGGCCCTGGCCTCTTAAGTGGTACAGCCTTTCTCATGGCTTCAGGTAGTTTAAGGCTTTCGAATCATTATATTTCATTTGTCACCTCTTCTCTGAAGCTTAGATTAAAATATCCAAATTCATATTAGACAGTTGTTCTTGAATGGGTAATAGGCATTTAAAACTTAATTTGCCCATGAGAGAAATTTTCCTTTTTCCCTACCCAAATCTGTTCCTTCCCCAAACTAACAAATATCTGAAAATGGCAGCATTGCTATAGATTTCTAAGGCCAAAAACTTAGAATACACCCATCATTTAGCGCTGTCTCTTCCTCTTGCCAAAGTACTCCCAAATTCTATGACTCTGCCTAACTCTAAAAGCTACCCCAAATCTGACTATTTCTCTTTGTGTCCATTACACTGTCTCCTGATAAGTCATCTCCATGTCTTTGCCCAGACCATTGCTACAGCTTTCCAATCAGTCTTCTTGCTTGCTTTGTCACTTTCTGTGACCTAATCTCCATCTGCTACCAAGATGGGTTTATATAAATACAAACAGATCAAGTCACTCCTCTGCTTAAAGTCTACCAAATGCCTGGCTTCTGACTGAAGCTACAGTCTCAGTATTTTGTCTTGTCCTACATGCCATAAATGCTCTGGATTCTTCATCTCTGAACCTCCCATCACCATTATCCACCCTATCCATAGCCTTTCAGCCAAACTGGCCTTCTCTCTCACCTTAGAATCTTTGTACTAGATGCTAAACTTTTCCTAGAATGTTGATCTTCACAGTCCTGGATGCTTATTGTCATTCATATCTTGGTGAGACATCTGCCCCTTAGAGAGGCCTCCCTGACCACTCAATCCAAAGCAACCGTCCAGAAATCCCTACCTTTATGCCCTATTCAGTTCTCTTGAACACTTTCTGTACTTCCTGGACTTCCCTTGCTTGTTTATTTATTTATTGTGTCTTAGTAGAATGTGAGCGATGTGAGAGCTGCAACATTGTCTGCCTTATTTTTGTTCTTTTCTCAGGACCTGGGAGAGAGTTTAGCACATAGTTTAGTAAAAATTTGCTAAAGGAGTGAAGGAAATAGACAACTCTGAGACCCACAGAATCTAGCCTACTGGGCAACTGCTACCCAGCTCTTTCTTTGTCAAATAAAGTGCTCCTGTTTCTCAAATTTGTCATTTTGGGGAAGAAGATTTAGAGCAGCAAACATAGGACACAAGAAATGTCAATTGTCCAGAGATGTAATAAAATAACTGCATAATAGAAGTATTTTCATTTGTATATGCACATTTTCCTTCTTTCAGATAATCCATAGGACTATAATTTATTTTGATGGGCACCTCTGCTCATAGTAAAGTGAGAGGTAACTTTCATAGTAATTTTTACAGAATACTCAGAACAGGTTTTATAGCCTTGGCTTTTCATGCAAGTCCAAGAACTTTGCCCAGGCCAACTAGATTACTTCTCTTCTTGACTGTCTGGTTGTTAAAAATTAAATAGCAATGAGTTTGTGTTTGATCTTGCTGAGTTATGGGACATCACTAGATATTTTTAAATGCCCTAACTTTAATAATTATAATGCATTTTTCTTCAGCCAGATTTACTCCATGATAAACACAAGCAAACTCAAATTCTCAAGCCTGACCTGATCAATCTTTCCTTCCCATCATTCCCTTTCCTGATTGAACCACCACCAGAAGTCTAATCATCAGTTTGTCATCCAACAAGTGGAAAATTTCTTTTGTGCTTTATCACTAATTAAGATGTTCTGAGTGCTTAACATGTACCAGCCACAGTTCTCTGTGTTTTACATAGCTTAACTGAGTTAATCCTAATGAAACGTGTACTATTATTTTGACTATACACAGATGGGAAAACTGCAGCACAGAGCAGTTAAGTAACTTGAGTAAGGTTAAACAGCTAATAAGCAGTGAGGCTGGGCTGTATTCCCAGGCCGGTCTAATGCTAGAACCACTACATATTGTGTGAAATGACAAAACTCTGATTTTTCCACATGCTCTTATAATCTCTTATTACTCCTATTCACTTTCACAGGTTGCTAAACAGTGACTAGTGTCTTGTCCAGGAGGAACATCCCAATTTCTTTAAGAAGTTCTCATCTTAAATGGTCCCAAATCTCTCCATCACCCAGGTCACCTGCGAAAATACAGTCATGCCCATGCATCTTAAAGGGTCAGAACTAAGCATCAGTCGATATTTGGATTTAGCTGTTTATATAAAGAGATGATCAATTTCTTCTTCCTGGATATATAATTAACTTCATGTCATATCAAATCATCGTAGCTTGTTTGGTAGCCACATCATAGTCTGTATTTTTTAAAACCCTAAAAACATTTTAATTTTTTAAACATTAAAATGATAAAGTAAACCAAGAAACATTATCTTAAAGCTATTTTAAGGCCTACATACAGTACAGGAAAGGAAAATAATGAAAGCCCTCAGCAATTGGAGGCCTTCTGCTATATAAATATAAGATGGAAAAGATAGTATACTTTAAAAAGAAAGAAAGAAAGAACATGAAAGAGTTTGATTTTACTGAAATCTTTCTCTGTCTCCTGCTATAAATCTGTACCATTGCTAAACTTCCTGGCCACTTGTTGTCTAGTATTTTCCCCTGTGTTACTCTCTGGACTCAGCTATTAGCACTATTTAAAAACCTGTGTGATCTTGGTGCCTTTCAATAAAGAGTCAGTTCAATGATCTAGTCTAAAACTTCCTTATTTGACCTTCTGCCTTGGTGAGATGTTTCATCGTGGGGCTGTAATACTACAGAGTTGGCTGTTGACCACATGAGAAGGAACTGCTCATGAACTGTTGTTGGCTTTTCTTTTTTTCTTGTTCTTTTTCTTTTTTTCCTATGTGATATTAGATAGATTTTGAAAAGCCCAAGTGATATATTTTTACATTTATTCCTAATCTACAGTTTCCTGTTTTATTCATCCTATGCTAAGACCTTTAGGGCAGTCCATTACTAGCCAGTTAGGTTTCAGGTCATCCACATATTTGATAATATGCCATCTACTTATTTAGCCAAGTTGTTCATGAAAATGTTAACCAACAATTGGTTAAGGATGGGGCTCTGGGATAAGTGGAGCTTCCTTAGGAGAACAATGACACATTAATCAATGCCCTTTGGAAATGGTCATTCCATCATTTATGGACCACTCCAAGCTTTCCATCAACTGGTTCATCTTTTTCTATCTTGCAGCCATGGACATAATTCAGGTGTGACATTTGTTTATTTTTTTTAACGTTTATTCATTTTGGAGAGACAGAGAGAGACAGCATGAATAGGGGAGGAGCAGAGAGAGAGGGAGACACAGAATCAGAATCAGGCTCCAGGCTCTGAGCTGTCAGCACAGAGTCTGGTGCAAGTCTCAAACCCAGAACCTCGAGATCATGACCTGAGCTGAAGTTTGGAGCTAAAATGATGGAGTCACTCAGGCACTCCAGATGTGCCATTTGAATAGCACTCTTGGGATATACCTGTACTCTTTAGTGGCATTACAGAGCAGAGATTAAGACCATGAATTCTGAAATGTGCCAACCTGTGCTTACATATATGTTCCCCAGTTTTAGCATTGTGTTCTGGGGCTAGTTACTGCTCTAAACCCCTGTTACCTCATTTATAAAATAAGGGGGATAATACTTAAGATCACATGAGAAAATGCGCATAAAGCATTTAACCTAGAAGCTAACTTGACTAAGTGCTAAAGAATATTAGCTCTTCTTAATAGAGTAGTTAACCTACCCAAAAAGAAAATAAGGTTAGGCTGGTACAGCTTAATCTTAATGAGCCCATACTGGGTCTTAGTGAATATCACTTCCCTTTGTAAGAATTTACAAGCTCTCTTTTTATACTGTTTGAAAACCCATCCGTTTTAATAATCCATTCTATAATTTTGCACAGGGATGAATGTCAGGCTCACTGATTTATAATTGCAGAATTTCCTGTTTTCTTCTGGTGAAAATTTGCTCTGCATTTGCTTCTATCCAGTGCTATGATACGCTCCCCTTCTCCCCCATTCCTCAGGAAGAGCAGTCGCTGGTCTGGGAGATTTACCCCCTCTGTTTTCTAACCCTCTCACAAAGTTCATCTTAGCCAGGGCACTTGATGTTCTCTATATTCCCACCCATCTTTGACATCAGTGCCTCTCAAACTAGTTTGTTCTCCCCTCTCCAGTCTGAAGATCATTGTCTCTGACGTAGAAGACAGGCAGAACAGGAACGGAGTGGCCCTGCTTTCTTTCTGTCATCTGTTATCACCATCTGTCTCTAGCAGAGGGCCTACCCCTTCCTGTTTGTTCTCTTGCTTGTTAGTATAACTTTCAAAATCCCCCTCTCTTTGCCTTATTATTTTATACAAACTTTGGTTATCTATTCCTCTTTTTGCTTTGTGTCTTTTCAAAATAGAAGCTAAGACATTTCCAGTCTCAAATGACATTTGAAGTCGTTTCTCCCTAACGTATATTTTAAGACTCAAAGTAAAAGCAAACAGTCATACACAATATGTGATTCTAGAGAAGTTTAAGGTACTGCCGCTTTAAAGTTACCTGTTAGCCCTGTCTCCGTTTTTTTTTTTTTTTTAATGTTTTACTTATTTCTGAGAGAGAAACAGAGCGAGCAGGGGAGGGTCAGAGAGAGAAGGAGACAGAATCCGAAGCAGCTCCAGGCTCTGAGCTGTCAGCACAGAGCCCGACGCAGGCCCGAACCCATGAACCGTGAGATCATGACCTGAGCCAAAATCGGACGCTTCACCGACTGAGCCACCCAGGCGCCCCAGCCCTGTCTCCATTTTAAGTGAATTCAGACTCAATTATGAGGCAAATGTGAGGCGAGTAGGTAATGTGGACTGAGAGGGTAGCTATGGAGATGGTAGAAAGTGGGGAGGTCCAGGAAATATTGAAAATACCACCAACAGTACTCACCGACAGATTGGAATATAGGTTGTGCTGTGAGGGAAAGAAGAATCAAGGATTCCAAAAGCTTTAAGTTTTCATGAGCATTTAGGTAGATGGTAGATCTGGTGAGAAGTGGAAGACTTTGGAGCAGCAAATCGGGAATGGGTGTTAATCATTCCGTTTGACTGCATTTAAGTTTTCTATTAGACATCTAAATTGAAATGTCAAGTAGAATATAGGAGTTTGGAGTTCCGAAGAGAGGTCCAGGCTAGAGATATAAATTTGAGTTGTCTGCTAAAGATGGTATTTAAAGCTCCAGGACCACTGAAATTACCCAGATGAGATCATAGAGGTGGGAAGAACGCCCAAGAGAGAGCCTGGGTCACCAAAACAGTTAGAGGTCTGGAGAAAGAAGTATAAAGGATTTGAAACAAAGCAGCCAGAGATGGAAGAACACCCAGTGAGGAATGTGTGTCAAGAAGGAGGGAATGGCGCATGGTGTCAAAGTGCTAAGAGCTCAAGTAAGATGATCTCAGAGAAGCGAACATTAGCTTTAACAAGATGAGGTCATTGGTGAAATGAGGTCCACTTTACTAGTGAAGTCAAGAGAAATACCCATTAAGATGATTTGAGGAGAAAATGGGAGGTGAGGTAGTAGAAGTGGTGAGTACAGACAATGCTCTGTTTTTCTACAAAGACAAAGAAAAATGGGTGTAGCTGGGACAGGATGTGGAATCAACGGAAATTTGTTTGCTTGTTTTTCTGTGCGTGGTGTTTGTTTGTTTTGGTAGGTCATCTTAAAGTATGCTTCAGTTGGATGGGAAGGATCCAGTAGAAATTAATGGAGTAGGGAAAGAAAAATTGGCAGCACAAATTCTTTTTTTGAAAAAAAAAAAGAAAAAGTAATTGGAGAGGTTAAGCTAAGATAGGAGCAGTGACTTTTTTATTGTAACTACAAGGGAGGCCAATATGTGTGTATAGATACAAATAGGTTGGTGGGCTATCTGGTTGAAAAATGAGGTAGGTAGTTCTTATTGGAATGGTATTTTTGTATAAAATGTGCAGTGAGGTTATTAGATTAGAACAAAGGGGGAAGAGGATGTTGGAGATTTGAAATCATCTGCTGACAATAGTGAAAAAGTAGATACATCACAAAATTGGGATAATATCTGTGTCAAGTGACTATCTGAGAGGCATGGAAATGGATTTGAAACGACTCTGGTCAGTAGTGCTGTGATTTTTCTCTTACACTGAAGTCTTGTGAACAAATGTGGAGAACATTTTTTTTTTCTGGTTACATACAAGAGTAAAGGATACAGGCAAGTAATTAATGACAGTTGTATGGACAATTATAATGCTGGACAAGAGAATATAGCCTGGCAACAAAAGAAGTGAAGGAATTGAGAGTAGTCTATATATTCTTTTTGCTTGCTTTGGGCTTATTTTGTTCTTTTTCTGATAAATTCTTGAGATAGGAATTTATACTGTTGGTGTGAGACCTTCCCTCTTCTCTAATGAAAGCATTTAGTGTAATAAATATCCCTCTCAGCACTGGTTTAACTGCATCCCACCTATTTTAATATAGTGTATTTTCATTTTCCTTTACTTCTACATATTTTAACATTTCTCTTGAGACTTTCTTTTGATACATTATTTAGAATTACATTGTTAAGTTTACAACTGTTTGGAGATTTTCCACTTGTGTTTCTGTTATTGGAGTCTAGTTTGATTTCGGTCAGAGAATGTATTTCATATGATTTTAATTATTTTAAATATATTAAGGTTTGTTTTATGGCCCAAGATCTGATCTTTTTGGCAAATAGATGCTTGAAAAATGCCTATTCTTCTCTTGTTGGGTAGAGTGTTCTGTGTATATCAACTTTTTATTAGTTAATTGTGTTGTTCAGACCTTCTATGTTTATCTACTAATAATCTATTGCTACCAGTTCTATTACTTGCTAAGAGGGGGTATTAAAGAGAAAACAATAATTGTGAATTAGTCTATTTCACTTTTCAGCTGTATCAATTGCTGCTTCATGTGTTTTTGAGGTTCTGCTATTTGGCACATACACATTAAGATTATAGTATCTTTCTGGTGGATCAATCCTCTTAACATTATGTAATGTGCCTCTTTGCCTCTAGTAAGACTCCTTGTTCCAAAGTCTACTTTATTTAATATTAACAGCCACTTCTGGTTTTTAAAATTTAATATTTGCATGGTGTACTTTCCCATCCTTTCACTCTTAGGCTATGTTGTTGAATTTTAAGTGAGTTCTTGTAGACAACATATAGTTGGCTTTTGTTTTCTGATATACTTTTAATTTCTGTATTTAACCCATTTACACTTAAAGGGAATTATTGGTATATTAGAACCTCAGTCTGTCTTTTATTAATTTCCTCTGGTTCCTGATCCTCTGTTTCTCTTTTCTTGCCTTCTTGCAGGATATATAAACATTTTTCAGCCTTCCATCTTGATTAATTTACAGTGTTTTTATCTAGTATATCTCTTTGCATAATTTTAATGGTTGTTGCTCTGGGTATTAAAAAATATGAGGGCACCTGGGTGGCTCAGACAGTTAAACATCCAACTTCAGCTCAGGTCATGATCTCATGGTTTGTGGGTTCGAGCCCCGTGTCAGGCTCTGTGCTGACAACTCGGAGCCCAGAGCCTGCTTCTCTCTCTCTCTCTCTCTCTCTCTCTTCCCCTCCCCTGCTCACACTCTGTCTCTCTCTCTCTCTCTCTCTCAAAAATAAATAAAAACATTAAAAATTTTGTTTTAAATGTATATGTCTGGGGCACCTGGGTAGCTCAGTTGGTTGAACATCTGGCTTTGGCTCATATAATGATCTCAGGGTTCATGGGTTCGAGCCCCATGTCAGGCTCTGTGCTGACACCTCAGAACCTGGAGCCTGCTTCAGATTCTGTATCTCCCCGTCCCCTCTCCCTGCCATTCCTCCACTCGCATTCTCTCACTGAAAACTAAATTTTTAAAAATTTAAAAAAATTTTAAAAATATGTATAGGACTTTTAACATTTTACTGGCATCAACATTTTATTACTTTGAATAAAATGTGGGATCCTTTCTTCCATTCAGTTCCCTTTACCTTCCCCACTTCCATGTCTGGAGTATAGGATAGGGTCACAATTTGTTTTAATCACAGAATATGATTTACAAAACTCATGAGGAGAAGGATAGTCTATTCCAGGCACCCATATTTCTGTTCTTACCATTGTCTTTTATTTTTGACCCCTGATGGTCAAAATGGATTCTTTTATCATTTTCTTTCTGTTTGAAGGAAATTCTTTGGCAATCTTGAAAAGTAAGTGTGCTACCAACAAATTCTTTTAGTTTTCCTGCATCTGGGAATGTTTTCATTGCCTCTTCATTCCTAAGGGGTAGTTGTGCCAGATATAAAATTTGATATTGACAACTATTTTTTTTTAGCACTTGAAAATGTGGTGGCACATCCTTCTGGCCACCATGGTTTCAGATAAGAAATCACTGACCTTCCCAGTGGTGGGTCCTGTAGTTCATGGGTTGGTTCTTTCTGTCTGCTTTCCAGATTTTTTAGATGTCTTTAGTTTTCAAAAGTATACTTTTTTTTTTTAAATGTTTTATTTTTTATTTATTTCTAGGAGAAAGAGAGAGACAGCGTGAGCAGGGGAGGGTCAGAGAGAGAGAGGGAGTCACAGACTGAAACAGGCTCCAGGCTCTGAGTTGGCAGTCAGCACAGAGCCCGACGCGGGGCTCGAACCCACGAACGGCGAGATCATGACCTAAGCGAAAGTCGGACGCTTAACCGACTAAGCCACCCAGGCACCCCGTCAAAAGTATACTTTTATGTCTTTGCATGGAGTCCTTTGAGTTTATCATATTTGGAGTTTGCTCACTTTCTAAATTATACAGTTTCAGGGCTTTCCATACTCTCCTACCCCTTTTTTCTTTTCTTTTTTTTTTTTTTTAAACCAAGTTTGGAAAGTTCTCAGCCACTATTTCTTCAGCCCACTCTCTTCTCTCTTCTTCATGTATTTTTGTTTGTTTGTTAATACCCCCATTTTCTCAGGGACTCTGTTCAGTTTTTTTTTCAGCCTATTTTTCCTCTATTGTTCAAACTCAGTAAATTTTGTTGATCTGTCCTCTAGTTCACTCATTCTCTCTCTGCCATTTCAAAACTACTATTAAGCCATCAAGCAAATATTTAATTCTACTATTATATTTTCAGTTCTATATTTTCTACATCATGCTTTTCAAAATTGCTGTTTCTCTTCTGTGATTTTCTTTTCTTTTAATTTTTTAAAGTTTATTTATTTTTGAAAGAGAGAGACACACAAACACAGCAGGAGCGGGGGAAGGGGAGAGAGCGGGAGACACAGAATCTGAAACAGGCTCCAGGCTCTGAGCTCTCAGCACAGAGCCTGATGTGGGGCTTGAACTCACAAACCATGAGACCACAACCTGAGCTGAAGTCGGACGCTTAACTGACTGGGTCACCCAGGTGCCCCTCTTCTGTGATTTCCTATTGTTTTATTTGCTTCAACAGAATTTGTAATGGCTTACTGAAGTATTTTTAATATGGATGCTTCAATATCCTGGGTTTTTAAAAAAATTTTTTTAATTTTTTATTTCTGAGAGAGAGAGAGAGAGAGCAGAGGAGGGTCAGAGAGAGAGGGAGATACAGAATCTGAAACAGGCTCCAGGCTCTGAGCTAGATGTCAGCACAGAGCCTGATGCAGGGCTCCAACCCACAAACCATGAGATCATGACCTGAGCCCAAGTCGGACGCTTAACCGACTGAGCCACCCAGGCGCCCCTAACATCCCTGTTTGATGGGGGCACCTGGCTGGTTCAGTCAGTAGCGCATGTGACTCTTGATCTCAGGGTTGTGAATTCAAGCCCCATGCTGTGCATAGGGCTTACTTTTTTAAAAAGCCCTTGTTTGGTCATTTTAGTGTTTGATGTATCTTGGTTATTGTACTTTTTCATTCAAGTTGTGGTTCTCTTGGTTCTTGGTATATAGCAGGTGATTTTTAAAAATCATATCCTGGACATCTTGGTTATTATTTTAAAAGACTCTGAGTCCCATTTAAAGCTTATATTTTGGCAGTAAGTCACCCTATGGTGGTTCTAGTGACAAGTTAATTTTCAGAGCTCTTGTACTGTTTTCATCTGCTTGGTTCATCACATATGCTAGTAGGGCTTCCAAAGGTCCATGACGGTGCTCCTGAAGGGACAGGAAAAGTTTCCCGGGCAGGCTGCCTGGTGCCTCTCCATAAAGGAAGGACATTCCTGACTCACAGGGAAAAAGCTCCATAGGCTAGGCAACCCATCGTGGAAGGAGTCCCCTTCCCTGTGCTACCCAGCCACCTGGTTTTTTAGGTAAATGACATGAACCTCCCCAAGGAGATGTCTTTACTCAAGGGATCGGCTTGTGTTATTCCAGCTAGAAACTTGGAATCATAGACAATTCTTCTGTGAAGGAGAAGTGAATTTATGAAGAATTATAAAGCTTGAGTTTCAGTGTCCTTCATTTGCAAGAGCCTTGTCTAAGATCTGGATACCTAAATGTTTTGCATATCATGTATTTTTGTAAATTTGCAATAGTAGTATACTTTATGATTAATTAAAACTGTTTTTATCTCTGACTTATCCTTATCACAATGACAATCATGTGTCATTGCCATAGACACATTTGAGATCTGGCTACAAAGAAGTTGTGTGTGGAATTCATTTAGATTGGATTTAATGAGATAACATTAAGTATCCACACTCCTACATACAGTTAAGTTCTTACTAGGTATTCTCACGTGGGGGCACTTTAGGAAAGTTTCTTACCATTCCCCATGCTCCCTCACCTGGCTTTGTGACAGACACTAAGACTCATGATCTATGATTGTCCTGTATTATGAGCATGACCTATCTCATGGAGAGGTACTGTATAGAGAGGAGAAATAATATTTGAAGTTTGGGGGGCCAAAAGTCAGGCTGTGGAACATTCTTCCAATCATCAGACATATAATTAATGTTTATTTAGCTAACTATTAGAGCCATTTACTTAGCTAAATATTAGAACATTTGACACATAAAGGTGCCTCATTAAAACAGAAGTTCTCTCTTGCTACAAATAATCAATAATGAAACATATTAAATTATAAATAATCCATACTTTGGATAATTGCATAAAATAGAATTTACCAGAGTTTGTTATATAGACTACAAGGTTGAAGCTACACTACAAATAGTAGGTATATTTATATGTGACATCACATGTTTCATATACGCCAATTCTAGATTATAGAAAGACAGAAGTTGGTCAACCAGGCTACAACAAAGACTGAATTAGTTTCCTTTTCTTTATCTACAAAATAATCTTATAAAATCATTGTCATATAAAAGGCGATACAAAGAGTTTACTGCCAAAATGTTTCTAGCAGTTGATTGATTAAAAATAGTATGTCTTTTTAATGTCTTTGGATTCAGTGATGTTTATAGTATTTGGCAGCTTCTTAAATTTGTAATTTGTTGTGGCTTCTTTTCTCATTCTAAAGAAATACTCACTTTCGCATCTAATTTGGTGTGAGTAATTTTGTATTTCTCATCTTAAAAATCATCTCACACAACTTTGATCTGATTTGACTTTCTTCCCACTTTCAAATCCACATCTGGTCTACTTGGAAATCCTGTTATTGCCACCTTTCCATGGGAATGAAAACTTCTCTCAATCTCCATGGCCACCACCATTGTAACCACTCTTCCCTCCCATCTGGACAATGGCAGTAGCTTTTTGTTCTTGGGCAGAAGCCTCTTAATTTCATGTAACCAGATCTACCAATTTTTCCATATGTTTTCAAGATTTGACTGCCTTGCTCCCTCTGCATTCCAAAGCTTAAAAAAAAAAGACTCTTAATTTTAATTCCGATATTTTTGTCTTGTAAATTTTTTACACTTCTATCTTTAGGCATTGTTGGGATACTTTTATGTTCCTTCAGATAACTAACCAGGAATGTTAACATCACTTAACAGAGCAAAAAATTTTTTTCTATGGAATCAAAATGTCAGCTTTATCATTTACTCTCTTCATTTTAGATTTCACTTTAATATAGTTAACTATTGTCTGTTATTATGCTAGCATCTAGTGTTTTGATTACAGGATACTTTTAGTATCTGATAAAGTGAATCCACCCTTGATGTCATTAAAAAAATTTTTTTAACATTTATTTATTTTTGAGAGACAGAGAGAAAGACAGAGTGCAAAAGCGGAGGAGGGGTAGAAAGAGAGGCAGAAGCAGAATCTGAAGCAGGCTCCAGGCTCTGAGCTGTCAGCACAGAGCCCAACGTGGGGCTCAAACTCACAGACTGTGAGATCATGACCTGAGTTGAAGTCAGACGCTTAACCGACTGAGCCACCCATGCGCACCTCATTTGCTTCATTTAGATCAATTTCCTGTCTTCCTGGATTTATTTTGGATAACTCATGTTTTAATAGTGCTTATGAATGGATTATTTCCTATGTTCATTTCTAATTGCATAATATTGGTAGAAAGAAACGTTATTCATTTTTTATGTGGCCAGCCATGTTAACAATTCTCTTCTTAGTACTGAGGGATATTTATCAGAATATCTTGTATTTTCTAAGTACATAATCATTCATGCCAAGTGGAAACCAAGATAGTGTTATCTTTTCATTCCTCATAGTAACCTTTCTTTTATTTTCTAGCCTTATCCATCTTCAAAATGTGTTGAAGAATAGTGATAATAGCAGAAATCCCTGCCTTGTTACTGCTTTTAATTTAAAAAAAAAATACCCGTTGTATATAATGTAGTTGTTGGGTTTAGGTAGAGATTTTTTTTTAAAAAGCCTTGTTTAGGTGTTGCTGTGGATGGAATTCTGTCACTCCCAAGTTCATACCTTGAAGCCCTTGCTTGCTATGTGTTGTAGACACAGCCTTTAAGGAGGTGATTAAGGTTAAATGTGGTGATGGGAGTGGGGACCTGGTCTCCTTGTGAGAATAAGAAGAGGTACCAAAGCTTGCACTCTCCCAGCCGTATGCGGACACAGCAAGAAGCTAACTCTCTGCAAGCCAGAAAGAGATGTCACCAGAACCCAACCATGCTGGTGCCCTGATCTCAGACTTCCATTCCCCAAAAGTGTAGGAAAATACACTTCTGTTGCTTAAGCCACTCAGTCTATGGTATTTTGTTTTGTCAGCCCAAGCTAATACCGATAGTGTCGTTTCTGGTCTCCCGAGTGAAAATTTACTGGTGTAGATGCAACCTCATAAAGCCATAAATCATGACAAATGCAGTCATCCTGCTGTCCTCTAGCCTAGCAGTTCTCAACTGCAGTAATTCTGGCCTTCAGGGGACATTTAGGAATGTCCGGAGATGTTTCTGGATGTTACAACTGTGGGGGAGAGGGTTGCGTGCTATTGGATAAGACCAGCGATGCCAGGGTTTCTACAGTTGATGGACAGCTCCCCACGACAATGACACATCTGGTCCAAAATGTCAGTAGTACCAAGGTTGAGAAAATCTGGCAGCCAAGTCCCTGAAATCTCCTGTCTCCTACAGGGAGGAAAAGGAGGTGGCTACCCCAACCATGGGTGTAGACTGCCCCATCCCTGGACCACTGCCCCATGCCTGGGCCAGGCCAGGAGGACTGAAGGGCTGGTCCTCAGGGCATAGGTATTCCATGGAGCGGGACTGCTCACTTGGATGGCCCTTTGGTAGCAGCGGGTAGAGTTGTCCTTACTACCCTCTCTTCTCATTGCCAAGGCCTGTCACATGGCTTTCTGAGGTTCCTGTTTTACATCGTTTTTCTTAGGAATGGCTAATGCATTTTATCAAATGACTGTGTGAAAAGCATTCACAGAATCACATAGTTTTTCTCCTGTAATGTTTGGTGTGTTGCACTATCTTGATGGATACCTTCCTTTCAAAAGGCAGCAAGTATAAACTTCTTTCTTGTTACTTTCATCTGGTTGTTGCTTTTTTTTTTTAAGTTTATTTATTTTGAGAGAGAGAGAGAGAGAGAGAGAGAGAGATAAAGCATGAGTGGGGGAGGGGTACAGAAAGAGTGGTAGAAAGAGAATCCCAAGCAGCATCTTCGTGGTCAGCACAGAGCCCAGTGCAGGGCTCGAACCCATGAGCTGTGAGATCATGACCCGAGCAGAAGTCACATGCTTAATGGAGTGCGTCATCCAGGTACCCCATCTGATTTTTTATTAAAGCTATTCTAATTTTATTCAGAAAGTGTTCATGTTTTCCAACAGACTAGAATGGATGGACTAAGCATAATTATATATTTATTGGTAATTAGAAAGAATTCATGTCTGAAACCATCTGTGCCTAGTGCCTCTTAAATTATCAATCTTTGGGGTGTCTGGGTGGCTTAGTCGATTCAGCATCTGACTTCAGCTCAGGTTAGGATCTCACGGCTTGTGAATGCAAGCCCAGTGTCAGGCTCTGTGCTGGCAGCTCAGAGCCTGGAACCTGCTTCAGATTCTGTCTCTCTCTCTCAAAAATAAACAAACACTTAAATTTTTTTAAAATTATCAGTCTTTAACCTTTGTGATTTGTTCTATAGTTCTATTCTTGAACCAGTTTAGGTCATTTCTGTTTTGTTTTGTTTTGTTTTCAAGAGTTTACTTTTCAGTAATCTCCACACCCAATGTGGGCCTCGAACTCACAACCCTGAGATCAACAGTTACCTGCCCCACTGACTGAGTCACCAGGTGCCTGGTCACTTCTGGTTTTTGTTTGTTTTTAATGTTTATGTATGTTTTTTGAGAGAGAGAGAAAGAGAGAGAGAGAGCAGGCAGGAGAGGGGCACAGAGAGAGAATTCCAAATGACATGGAACAGGCCTCCATCTCAGGCACCTGTGAGGTCATGACCTGAGCCCAAATCAAGAGTTGGACACTTAACTGACTGAGCCACCCAGGCGCCCCGATTTCTGTTTTTTAATCACTTCTTGACTGGTCTTGCCTCTTCTACTTATATTCCAGCGGTCAGGGTAATCTTTTTGAAACTGAAGTTAAATCATATTACTATTCTGCTTCAAACTCTACTCAATAAATAAAGTAAAATTTGAACTCTTTACTGTGCCCCTTGTGAGCCAGCTTATCCATTATAATTCTTTCTTGCGGCACTCTTTCCTTTCCATTTCGTTTCGGACACACTTAGGAACTATGCATCCCTCAAGCATAGGGACCTCTTTCCTTAGGATCCTTTTTATGGGCTTTCCCCTTTGCCCAGAAAGTTCTTCATCACCTCCATATTTCACACCATTTGTTCCTTTTCTTCAGAATTCAGTTTTTATTTTTTATTTTTTTAATGTTTATTTATTTTTGAGACAGAAAGAGACAGAGACAAGCTGGGGAGGGCCAGAGAGAGAAGGAGACACAGAATCTGAAGCAGGCTCCACGCTCTGAGCTAGCTGCCAACACAGAGCCCGATGCAGGGCTCAAACCCACGAACCGCGAGATCATGACCTGAGCCAAAGTCGGACACCTAACCAACGGAGCCACCCAGGCGCCCCAGAATTCAGTTTCTAAACCTACCTCAGAGGCATTCCCTGGTCACTCTCTCCAGATATATTTCCACTGACTCCAGCACCCACCCCGTTACCTGCAGTAGGCAGCGATTTTGTTTTCTGGGTGGTCACAAAGCTGACTGAGTTGTCAGCAGAGGCTCAAATACACGCTTCACCTAAGGGAAAACTCACAATGATACTGGGTTCATCACTAGGAGAATTATCTCTCCTCTCCCCTCCTTACTTTGGAAAAAGTTCATGGTTTGGGAACCCAAAGGTTATAACAGAATTGCAAATTGATTTTCTAAAGAAAAATTCTTAATCCCTTTGAGATTGCATGTAAATGCTAGGAATAGTTTAGAATTGTTAGCTATAGAGAAATTAATATGTATAGAAGGAGACGTGTTAAGAAAAGGGGGAAGGGAGAAATTATGTTTTGATCAAGGTATCAACCACTTTAAAAAAAAAGAAGTGAATCTCTCCAAATGACTTGCTGAGAAATACTATTTGGCAAGATATTTCTCAATCTGGCTTATTTTGCCTGTAGTAATTCTATTAAGCCCAGTATTTTAACATTTTTGAACATATTCCCAAAGATCTTTAATGATAGATACATCTTTTTTAAAAAAATCAATAACGTAAACACGTAACAGAAATGGGCCACTGAAGGCATGCTAAAAATTGGATGAAAAAAATTAACACTATGAACAATGAAGAAATAAATCTCTTTGACTTTACTAACAAAGTGTGACAATTCCTTTGAAAAAGACTTCTTTTACCATTTTTAACACAACAGTATTATCAAATGCAGTGAATGTGCATGTCTCTCCATTTAAACTTTTTGAAAATAGGGGCACCTGGGTGGCTTAGTCGGTTAAGCGTCCGACTTCGCTTAGGTCATGATCTCGCGGTTCGTGGGTTCGAGCCCCGCGTCGGGCTCTGTGCTGACTGCCAGCTCAGAGCCTGGAGCCTGTTTCAGTCTGTGACTCCCTCTCTCTCTGACCCTCCCCTGCTCACACTTTCTCCCCCTCTCTCTCCTAGAAATAAATAAAACATTAAAAAAAATTTTTTTTTTTAACTTTTTGAAAATAGAACCCACTTGAATATCAAAATTTTAAAGATAAATGTTGAGGTTCCTCGGTGGCTCAGTAGGTTGAATGTCCAACTTTGGCTCAGGTCATGATCTCCCAGTTTGTGAGTTCAAGCCCCGTGTCAGGCTCTGTGCTGACAGCTCAGAGCCTGGAGCCTGCTTCAGATTCTGTGTCTCCCTCTCTCTCTATCCCTACCCCACTTGTGCTCTCTCTCTCTCTCTCAAAAATAAATAAACATTAAAAAAAATAAAGACAAACATCAAGATCCAAATTAACTAAGTGAATATGATACAGACCCATTCAAGAGTCCTATTTATGGACATGCTTTCTTAGTATAAATAGCACTTGCTGGCATCTAGTTGCTAGATGTTAACGTGTTAAGGTTGTATGGGTGTGAATGGTTGAGACTTTGAATCTAGAGTCCTTTTTCTTTTTTTAAGTTTTTTAAATGTTTATTTTTGAGAGGGAGAGGCAGAACGTGAGTGGAGGAGGGACAGAGAGAGAGGGAGACACAGAATCCGAAGCAGGCTCCAGGCTCTGACCTGTCAGCACAGAGCCCGACACAGGGCTTGAACCTACGAACCATGAGATCTTGACCTGAGCTGAAGTTGGATACTTAACCGACAGAGCCATGAAGGTGCCCCTAGAGTCTTTTTACTGTCACCTCAGATCAGGCAATACTTCTGCTTTTAAAATGATGAAATTAGGTTCTCTGCAAACTTGAGAAGAGGAAGGACCAGCCTGCAGCAGATGCTCTCCTGCTAACTCAGAATCATTCATGAGAGTCGTCAAATTGTTCTTCCAAAAATACCAAGTAAGATGAGAAGAAAGCAAATGTTTTTGCTACCAAGGCATAGACATTTGGTCAGAGCAATAGAATAGCCTCAAGTGCCAAAAAATAATAAAGAAAATGTGGAATGAGTAACTTCCTGAGTTATGGAAATAATTTGCCCGTGCCTTGCTACAGGACGCGAATTGACGCGAGTCCTAAGTACCCACAGATGGAAGGCGTCCTGACAATGAGTTTAGGGCCGAATTGTGATTGCAGGCCTTATTGTAATCACGGTGTCGCCAGGAATTTTGTCTGTTTCTGAACAATTATGTCCATATACGAAGTGTGTATACATGTGTGCTTAATTCTCTAGTGGTGGTGATTAGTTTGCTTGAAGCCAATACAAATTCTCTTATAGCAAATGTTACATATTTAAAAGATACTTAAAAGAATAGGGCCTCCAGTGGAAACCATGTGTCTCTTTCTAGTCTGTTCATACTTAACTGGCCTATCGGTGAGGGGATAAAACCCACATTTTAAGCTCAAGTAACATTATGTATAAAATAGACGTATGTGCACAATCTGCTTCTGTCACATGCATTAACCCTTATTTTCTGTGGCTCAGAGCGGAAATTAGTACCATTAAAGAAGATGTTATAGAAACCTCACAGAATAGAGATGTCATTTTTCTTTATATGCAACGTAATCAGTTTGAAAAGTATTGTTGAACTGGTTTAAATAGAATTGGAGAAGCAAGGAAGAAAAAAGGTCGGGGGGGGGGGGATGGGGAGTTGAGAAATGTCCGTAGCCTAATGTAATGTGACGGAAAGGTGGGGACTTCAGTCTGGCAGACATGGGTTTGAATCATAGTCCCTGAATTATCCATCCTCCTCCTATCCCCTCCTATCCATCCTCACCCAAAATGTTGCCCGCAGGGAAAGGGGACCTCATGCAGAAACTTTAGGGAAAGCCTCCAGCAGTTCGTGAGTTCGAGCCCCGCATTGGGCTCTGTGCTGACAGCTTAGAGCCTAGAACCTGCTTTACATTCTGTGTCTCCCTCTCTCTGCCCCTCCTCTACTTTCTCTCTCTCTCAAAAAAAAAAAAAAATGAATAAACATTAAGCAAAATTTTAAAAAAGAATAAGTAAATACATAGCATTAGTGATTTATCAGAGATAGGAGGGCTCACCAGGGATAGCTTCCAGGCTGGGGAGAGAGTAGAAAGCCTGCCTTTCTGGATGAGAGCCAAAAGGAAGTGGGGTGTGTTTTCTTTTACTCTACATAAGGGCGATGGTAATTGCACGTATATTTCATGGAAAGAACAAAGATGATGAGCATCAAAGTCCTGTATGATCACCGCAGATTTGAATTAACATCCCAAATTTAGGGCAGACACCACCATTGCACAAAGCTGACTTTTGTAGGAATAAATACAAGATGTTCCCAATGAGCACATTATTGATATGCTCCCTTTGTGAAATGTCTATTTTAAAGGGGGGTTTATAGTGTTCTTAGGTTTCCATCATAAAATGTATCACTCCAGTGAGGGCTTGAGGACAGAATTTTATCTCCAGGTCAGTAAAATTACTTCCACTTAATAAATTTCCTTATTTGGCTTAAGCTTGCAGGGCTCCATGCCGCCCCTTGGCAGTATGGAAAATGGGGATAAATTAACGTTCCCAGGTCTCTAGGATACCAGTGTTTATACTGTCTTGATTAGAGTTTACTGTGTGTTGGCAGATTAGACAGCTCTGAGTATGATATGAGGGGACCCCAAAGAGTGTCTAACCTCAAAATATTTCATTATTAGCACTCAAGAGTGACATCAGAACTGTAAAAAAAAAAAAAAAAAGTTATTCCTTTGGGATAAAGCACAAAATCTACCAGAGTATCCTGTTAAAATGGAACACCTTGGAAGAAGTAATGACACACTAATTAGCTCATTATCACTAATTGTCAACCCAAGAGGGATCCATTTTCAGGCCACTAACCCTTCACTGGTCAGCAGAGGGGAAGGATTGGGTGGTGAAAGAAGTATGGAGCCCAGGGCTTGCAGTGGAAGTGGGTCTGGGTAGGGCTGAAATGAGGACCCTACAAAGTGAAGGGAGATGAGTGTGGGCGGAAGAATGGAAAGGAAAAATTCACTGAGAAACAAGAGTATACACATTGTACATGCACTTTGTTCATAAAGTTAGCCAGACTCACTAGACAGACTAGAAACTTCAGAAATGCAAAGAAGCTAGTTTCTTAATAGATCCTCACGGGCAACGAGAGCCTCTGACAAATGTTGCAGCATGCTAGGTGTTCTTAGAGAAGAAACGGATTTGTTCTGAACATTTACTATGCACTCGCTCATTACGTAGTTACCTCCTGTAAGCCTATGGCTGCTCTGTGAAAGAGGTGGTAATCCCCTCCTTTTACACGTGAAACATTTAAGGTCAAATACCCCATATGACATGTGCAAAGTGGAAAGTTTGGAGCTTAATAATACTTGGTGTGAAGTCCTCTGCTGGAGATTTACATGCATCTCTTATTTAAACATCTAAGCAGCCCATGAAATAGACATTGGTAGTAGTTGTTGTTTTTTAAAATTTTATGGAGAAGTAATCAGATGCTCATCCTAGTTATTTAATTTGCTCATGTTAAGTGAGGGTGCTGGGATTCACGCGACACAGAGTTAAAGGTCTGAGCCCTTATCTGGTGGACTTCAGTTAAGCCTTCAGGATGAGAAGTCCTTGTCTTCCATCTTGAAGATGAAGCAGTGCTTCCCATCTTGCAACACATACTGCATTCCATGCAAACTATTATACAAGGTAACCCATAGAAAGAATGAAAATGTGGGGCGCCTGGGTGGCTCAGTCACTTAAGCATCCAACTCTTGGTTTCAGCTCAGATTGTGATCTCACAGTTGTGAGATCAAGCCCTGTGTTGGGCTCCATGCTGAGAGTGCAGAACCTGCTTGGGATTCTCTCTCTCTGCCTCTCTCTCTCTGCCCTTCCTCTGCTCACGCTCTCTGCCTCCACCTCAAAATAAATAAACGTTAAAAAAAATGCGAATGTAACAAGCTCCCTCCCTTAGATTGCCAGTTTGCCTTTTTCCTTCTTTTTGTCCTCCTCCTTCTTATTTATTTAGTTAGTTAGTTTTCTATTTTTTAAATTGTTATTATATTGTTTTTTCATTTTGGTTTTATTTATTTTTATTTTATTATTTTTTATAGTTTATTGTCAAGTTGGTTTCCATATAACACCCAATGCCCATCCCAAAAAGTGCCCTCCCCCATGCCCATCACCCCCCTTCCCCTCACCCCCATCAGCCCTCAGTTTGTTCTCAGCATTCAAGAGTCTCTCATGGTTTGCCTCCCTCCCTCTCCCCAACTACTTTTCCCCTTCTTCTCCCCCATGGTCCTCCGTTAAGTTCCTACTAATCCTCCTATATGTGCAAATATATGATATCTGTCCTTCTCTGCCTGACTTATTTCACTCAGCATAACCCCCTCAAGGTCCATCCATGTTGCTACACATGGCCAGATTTCATTCTTTCTCATTGCCATGTAGTATTCCATCGTATAGATAAACCACATCTTCCTGATCCATTCGTCCGTGGATGGACACTTAGGCTCTTTCCATGATTTGGCTATTGTGGAGAGTGCTGCTATGAACATTGGGGTACATGTGCCCCTATGCCTCAGCATTTCTGTATCCCTTGGGTAAATTCCCAGCAGTGCTATTGCTGGGTCCTAGGGGAGTTCTATTGGTAGTTTCCTGAGGAACCTCCACACTGTTTTCCAGATTGGCTGCACCAGTTTACATTCCCACCAACAGTGCAGGAGGGTGCCCGTTTCTCCACATCCTCGCCAGCATCTAGAGTCTCCTGATCTGTTCGTTTTAGCCACTCTGACCGGTGAGGTAGTTTCTCACTGTGGATTTGATTTGTCTTTCCCTGATGACGAGGGACGCTGAGCATCGTTTCACGTGTCTGTTGGCCATCTGGATGTCCTCTTCGGAGAAGTGTCTGTTCATGTCTTCTGTCCATTTCTTCACTGGATTATTTTTTTTCTGGTGTGGAGTTTGATGAGTTCCTTATAGATTTTGGATACTAGCCCTTTATCTTTTTTGTCCTCCTCCTTCTAAGGACCTAAACATCCTTACAGGTATAGGACATTTCCAATTAGAGGTGAGTAGCAAGAGATGAAAGGGAGAATACCAAATCAGGCAGATTAAGTCTCTTAAGCTCCCTTTCAGGTGAGTGTTCAGTTAGTATTCATTTAAGTTCAAACCCCCATAGGTCTCTTCCCTTTCTCTCTTCCTATTTCCAAAGATGAAGTCTGTGTTCAAGACAGAAGTAACTATGTCCTTGAGATTCTGTGGTGATAAGGGTCATGAGGAGCTTAGGCGGGTATTATGCCCACCTTCTCTTTTGTTTTGGTTGGTTTCCGTGATGACATTTGTCCCACTTGACAGTGACCAGATGGGCACCTCCCTTTAAAGCCTGAGAGCTGTTCTTCTTGGCTCTGGCTCCATTTGCCTTCACCCAGTCTGGTTCCTGTCAGTGGTGGTGTACGGCAACTGGTTCTATCATGGGGCCCATCTGATGGCCGTCAGACACCTGCTGGGCACATCTCATCACAGCCTCCAGGCCCGAGGGATCTTTAAGGCTGCCATCCTATATTCCCTTATCCCTGCTGGAGGCTTTCCCTAAAGTTTCTGCATGAGGTCCCCTTTCCCTGCAGGCAACAATTTGGGTGAGGATGGATAGGAGTGATAGGCACCAGTGAGCTGGCCCTTGGATACACTATTTACGTGACCTTCTTAAGGCGAATGGATATTTGGGAATCCCTGCCAAGCCAACACTGGCTCCAGTGCAGACTTGGGGATGGTTTCCAGATTGACTATGCCATCTGCCATTTCTAACGGGTTGGGGGAGGAAGGGAAAGACTTCACACCAGAGGCTATGTCTCTTTAAAAAGCCATGAAACACACCCATAGGATTTGAAAACTTAGGCCTATACAGACTCCTGCACACAAATGCTTGTAGCGGCTTTATTAACAATTGCCCAACTGTCAGCAACCAAGAGGTCCTTCAGTAGGTGAATGGCTCACAAACTGTGGTACACTCATACCACAAAATATTCTTCTGTGATTAGGAAAGAGCTATCAAGCCACAAAAAGCCAGGAGGAATCTTAAGTACAGATTGCTAAGTGAAAGAAGTCAGTCTGAACAGGCTACATAGTATAACAGTCCAACTATGTGACATTCTGGAAAAGGCAAGAATACGGAAACAGCAAAAAGATTAGCAGTTTCCAGAGGTTCAAGGAGACAGAGGGATGAAAGTCGCAGATAGGATCCTAAGGGCAATGAAACTATACTGTATGGTGTGTGAATGCTGGATACAAGTCTTTAAATGTTTGCCATAACCTATAGAAAGTATGATGCAAAGAGTGAACCCTAATGGACACAATGGACTTCAGCTAATATGCACCAGTACTCATTTTGGCTCACTGGTACCCATTACCCATCAATTATAATAGATGTGCCATAACAACAGAACAACATATGTGCCAAAACAACAGAAGATGTTAATAACAAGGGAAATGGTAGGGGAGGGTGAGGAGGTATGAGAAACGTGTTTTTACTCTGCTTTTCATAAACCCAAAGCTGCTTTAAATATAAATTAACTTTTATCTTAAAAAGGCATGCAGGGGCACTTGGGTGGCTCAGTCGGTTGAGCGTCTGACTTTGGCTCAGGTCATGGTCTCACGGTTTGTGAATTCGACCCCCGCGTCGGGCTCTGTGCTGACAGCTCAGAGCCCGGAGCCTGCTTCAGATTCTGTGTCTCCCTCTCTCTCTTTGCCCCTCCCCTGCTCACGCTCTGTCTCTCTCTGTCTCAAAAATAAATAAACATTTAAAAAGTGTTAAAAATAAAAGGCACGGAACCAACCTCCGTCAGGGTCCCCTCAAGTGTATATTTTTTAATCCGTACCATCCGTTTCCCGGGGATGGAAGGCTTAAAGGCAAGAAAGGACTATGTCTAATCCCCTGCCTTTTCCAGCCCATCTCCAGAAACCTGAAGGCCTCACTCTTACTTACCCCTCCTGGCTTTCAGAAATTCACCCTGCACTGTATCCTCCTCCCTCCTGGGGAAATACCTGCCCCCCTCTCGACTCCTCCTCGAGATGAAGGTACAAGGTAACAGTGACAGGGGCGTCCTCTCAGTAAGGAAGCTGTACAGGGAAGTGTGGTGCAGATCTTACTTCTAATTACACACACAGAGGCATGTCTTTGTAACATAGGGCAGAGCAAGTATGTACCTATGAACACAGTCACAGACCTCGGTGTTTGACACTTGGGAAATAGAAAATACGTACAGAAAGTATATAAGGGCGCCTGGGTGGCTCAGTCGGTTAAGCACCTGACTTTGGCTCAGGTCACGATCTCACAGCTCATGGGTTCGAGCCCCGCGTCAGGCTCTGTGCTGACAGCTCAGAGCCTGGAGCCTGCTTTGGATTCTGTCTCCCTCTCTCTCTTTACCCAAACCTTGCTCACACTCTGTCTCTCTCTGTCTCTCAAAAATGAATAAAGATTAAAAAATTTTTTTAAAAAGAAAGTGTATAAAGCATAGATGTACAGTTTGATGAATAATTATAAAGCAAACAACTATGTAGCCACTAGCTGGACAAATAAATGGAATATTTCCGACCTCCCATCAGAGTCCCCACCCCTACCTCATGTGGCTCTCTCCGATCATGAGTACCCTCCTGTCCCAGGAGGAAACTGGTATTCTGATTTTTTTAATAATCAATTCCTTGTTTTTTAATAATCATGACTTTAAAATTTTTTTTAAATGTTTATTTTTGAGAAAGAGAGAGACAGAGCATGAGTTGGGGAGGGTCAGAGAGAGAGAGAGGGAGACACAATCTGAAGCAGGCTCCAGGCTCTGAGCTGTCAGCACAGAGCCCGACGCGGGGGTCGAACCCACAAACCATGAGATCATGACCTGAGCCGAAGTCGGACCCTTACCCACTGAGCCACCCAGGTGCCCCAATAATAATCATGAAATTTTAAAGCTGCGAATGACTTATCAATAATCTTGTCCCACGCATATTCCAGATTTGGGCTTTAAGGCCAAGAGAAGTAATGTATTTCCAGAAGACATACAGACTGATGGTAGAGGACCAGAGACCAATTCTTTTGACCTCCAGGGCTGATTGGTGCTGGTGATTCATACTTTAGGAGCACAGTGGAGGATGGGAGGGGCAGTATGTGTTAGGACACCTAATAGTAAAGTTAATAGCTATACTTCACTGGGGCTCACTACGCGCCTTACAACAACGCTATGTCAGCTATGCTAGATCCTGTCATCATCATTATTTTTGTTGTTGATCGAAAATTGATAAGGGAATTGAGACTCGGAAATATTAAGTTGTGAAAAGTCAGATAATTAGTATGAGGAAAATCTGGATTCTTTTATTTTAAAATTTTTAATGTTTTATTTATTTCTAGGAGAGAGAGAGAGAGACAGCATGAGCAGGGGAGGGTCAGAGAGAGAGGGAGTGACAGACTCTGAAACGGGCTCCAGGCTCTGAGCTGGCTGTCAGCACAGAGCCCTACGCCGGGCTCGAACCCACGAACCGTGAAATCATGACCTAAGCGAAAGTCGGACGTTTAACCGACTAAGCCACCCAAACGCCCCAGGAAAATCTGGATTCTAATTTAGCCCTCTCCATCCAGAACTCGGGCTCTTGTGCACTTGATACTTATTTACAACCATTATTATTTTTTATTAGAAAATAAATACATTCTTACAGTTAAAACAAATCTAAGCATTGGGGTGTCTGGGTGGCTCAGTTGGTTAAGCATCCGACTTTGGCTTAGGTCATGACCTCAAAGTTTGTGGGTTCGAGCCCCACGTTGGGCTCTGTGCTGACAGCTCAGAGCCTGGAGCCTGCTTCAGATTCTGTGTCTCCCTCTCTCTCTGCCCCTTCCTGCTTGTGCTCTCTCTCTCTCTCAAAAATAAACAAACATTAAAAAATGTTCTTAAAAATATAAGTGTTAAATGAGTCAGGAATATGCTTGTCTACAATAGCAGGAAAGCCCCACGAATAGTATAGAGAGAAGTTTATCTGTCTCTGCTTGGAAGACTGGGGGGGGGGGGGGGAGGAATGAGGCCATTCATCACAGCCCAGTGGTAACATGAGGGGCCCAGGCATTTTTCATTTTCCCACTCTGCCATGTTTAGCACACAGGACTTTGTCCTCAGGATTGTTATGTCAAGGTGGCAGAAGCCTACTGTATCTCCAAATATTGCCTTCAACCTTCCTGGTGGGGAGAAAAAGAAAGGAGAAGCGGAAAAGGACTTTATTTAAAAAAAAAAAAAAAGAGACAGCTTTCCAGGAAACCCTTACCTTCTGTCTCACTGTCCAGAGTTGTGTCCCAGGGGACCCCGAAGAGCACGGGAGCCTGGGGAGGTATTTTTAGAAAAGCGCACTGCCACCCTGCACAGAATTGGAACCCTGCGATGAAGCGTGCAGGGGAAATGGATTTGGGGAAGTCAACTAACATCATCTGTCACACAGGTCACAGAAGGTTTCCAGGTGAAACATAAAGGTCTTTCTACTACTACTGGCTATCCTCTCCCTCCCACACAGTAACTCCAGTTGATTATTTTTAAGTATCTAAATTTTCTTGGTTTTTGTTTTTTTAAATTTATTAATGTTCATTTTATTTTATTTTATTTTATTTTACTTTTTTGAGAGAGAGAGAACAAGAAAGCAAGTAAGCCAGGGAGGGGCAGAGAGAGAGGAGGAGAGAGAAATCCCAAGCAGGCTCAGCGTCGAGCCTAATGTGGAGCTCGAACTCATGAACCGTGAGATCACCAACTAAGCTGAAACTGAGTTGGACGCTTAAGCAACTGAGCCATCCAGGCGCCCCTGTAGTTGATTTTTGGGTCAGAGTTAGAGGACAATGTGGGCATGGATGGAAGGAAAGAAGGAACAACCTGAGTGATGCAAAAAAAAGACATATGTGGCGGGGGGAGAGAGAGGGTGAATCTGAGCAAGTACATTGAGGGGCATAAGGTGTGAATTGCGAACAGGCCTTGCGGGTTAGGCAGAAGAGCTGAGCTGCTATATAAAAAGACTAAGCAAGCCGCTGTAGGCTTTGAACACAAGAGTGAAATGTTTTTATAACAAGAAAATACATATTAGTTGTCACACTGAGATTCTTCATCTCTTTCCAAGTTGAGTCAATATAGTTATCAACACTTCGCTGCCTACCACCTCCAGAGCAACATGCCGGAGAATATGAATAGATTACTGGAGCATGAGTCACCATTAATTAACAGTATTACTCTTGTTAGTGATTTATAAAAGACAAAGGAACAATTACTGTTTAACTATAAATCTGTGTAGAGATGAGGGTCCCTGGTTTTCTAAGTTGGTTCTGGCTCTGGTGTCTTCCAAAAAGCCATCTGTGTGTGATTTAAGCTTTAAAATGATCGGCTAATTCCTGGGGCACTTGGGTGGCTCAGTACTTTGGGGTCCGACTTCAGCTCAGGTCATGATCTCACGGTTTGTGGGTTCGGGCTCCGCGTCGGGCTCTGTGCTGACAGCTCAGAGCCTGGAGCCTGCTTCAGATTCTGTGTCTCCCTCTCTCTCTACCCCTCCCCCACTTTGCTCTGTCTCTCTCTGCCTCTCAAAATTAAATAAATGTTTTAAAAAATTAAAATAAAATAAAATGATTGGCTAATTCCATTCAGGTGCATTGTAAAATTCATTGGAAAAGACTTCCTTTCTGATCCCTCAAATGCTCCAGAGAGTCTCTGTTTTATATTTTTAATTGTTTCAATTGTAAATGTCAGAAGTGCTGAAAATGGAAATTTTTTCAGATGCCACAACAGAGACTTCGTGGTACCTTAATGAAATAGGTTGAGACGTTGTTTAGTGCTGTTGAGCATTTTCATTACCCACAGTCCGAAAATTATTCACAAAGTTGAGAACTCATTCTTCCTCATTCGGAAGCACTCTGAGCTTTTAAAGGGATCTCCTGTTGCGATATTTAAGGAAAGTAACTTTTCTGTGATTTTGCCTGCCTGTGATTTCTCCTGTAACAACATGGTTTTGATGTACTGTATTTTGGGACCACCTCAACATATGAAATGTCTTAATTTGAAGACAGATTTTTTTTTTCCCTTTAGTTTTTCATTTGTTTGTGTTTGTATTTTGCCATGGACTGTCAGGATGAAAATTTATTTGTGGAAACACGTTCTCTCCTGGCTTTCTTGTTATGCTTCCATAATAATTTTGAGTGTGAAACTTAATTTTCATTTACACATTTCACTTATTTTTACCAATTAACTTTGGTAATGTTTACTGTAAAAAGATTCTTTTCTCAAATGTATTTGTCTACCTCACTGATTTCTGTTGCTAAATTTTGATGGCCGGTGATCATAGTGAGTACAATAAGGTCAATTTGTATCCCACCAACATGTAGTTACAAGGCCAATGGCTACACTTGATTTTAACCTTGAAGTATGTACCTATAATTGTAAATGGTATTTCATTGGAAATGAAATCTACTTAAACACACAACATATTTTTTTTGCTACTGTAATATTACTTTCGTAATAGCCATTTATATGTTAGGGGCACCTGGGTGGCTCAGTTGGTTAAGCTTCCGGCTCTTGGTTTCAGCTCAGGTCATGATATCACGACTTCGCAGGTTTGAAGTCTGGGCTCTGCGCTAGTAGCATGGAGCCTACTAGGCATTTTCCCCCTCCCTCTCTCTCTTTCTCCCTCTCTGTGTCTCTCCCCCAATTGCTCTGTCTCTGTCTCTCTCAAAATAAATAAATAAAACTTTAAAAAAATCATAGTTATTTATATTTTAAAATATGCATAAGGGTATATCTGATAAGATCTTGGTAAAAAAAAAAAAATACAATCTTCCTTAATAAAAATAAAACTTAAAGGAAACAACCCCTGCGGTGCCCGGGTGGCTCAGTCAGTTGAGTGTCCGACTTCAGCTCAGGTCATGATATCATGAACTCATGAGCTCCGGCCCCACATCGGGCTCTGTGCTGACAGCTCAGAGCCTAGAGCCTGCTTCAGACTCTGTGTGTCTCCCCCTGTCTCTCTCTGCCCCTTCCTTGCTCATGTTCATTCTCTCTCTCTCTCAAAAATAAACAAACATTAAAGATTTTTTTTTAAAAAGGTACCCCCTCCCCAAAAAAAGTAAAACATAAAAGCTAGAATTTCCAGAGTTGGAACTCAGTGGTAAATCTTCTTTGGAACAAAGAACTGAACTACATTCATGGCGCTGCTCTGTCCTCCAGATTTGTCTCGTCATTGAAGTGTATCATTAATTAATGCTGGACCACCAAAAATCTAGTCTCAGACAGGAGCAGCAACTCCTTAACAGTCTGGCCTGAAGTTGACCTGCGGTCCTTCCTTTAATATCAGGAAACAGAGGGGCACCTGGGTGGCTCAGTCAGTTAAGTGTCAGACTTCGGCTCAGGTCATGATCTCTCGGCTTGTGGGTTTAAGCCCCGCATCAGGCTCTGTGCTGACAGCTCAGAGCCTGGAGCCTACTTCAGATTCTGTATCTCCTCTCTTTCTCCGCCCCTTCCCTCCTCACACTCTGTCACTCTCTCTTTCAGAAATAAATAAACACTAAAAACATAAAAAGTAAATAAAAAATAAAAAGTAAAAAAGGATTGACTGATCAGAGCAGAATTAAATCTGGAAACAAATGAGATGAAATTTCTTCATGTTCCTTCTGACCATTCTGGAAGCACGGGAACATCACTTGGCCGCCTCTTGAGGTGGGAGTGCAGAGACAGGCAGGGCGAGGCAGAGCCTACAAGCTGCTTTCCCTGCCTGTAGATCTGCTTCTCACTTCATTCCTCGGGGGCTTGAGGCCCCTGTCTGAGCAAGATGCATGGCTAACTTTCTCAAGCCTGGTTGGAATCAGACAATGTATATCCTTCCCTGTAGTATATTTTTAGGTTTACCCCCACCTCCATTTTCTCTCCCCTTCGAAGCCTGAGAGATACTTATTGGTGGACTGAAATAAAATCCTAAAATTTACAAATTGAAACAATTGGTTGAAAACATCTTTAAAATTTTTTTTAAACATTTATTTATTTTTGAAAGAGAGAGACAGAGCACTAGTGGGGAAAGGGTAGAAAGAGAGAGACACAGAATTGGAAGCAGGCTCCAGGCTCTGAGCTGTCAGCACAGAGCCCAATGCAGAGCTCGAACCCATGGACCCCAAGATCATGACCTGAGCCGAAGTTGGACACTTAGCCCACTGAACGACCCAGGCTCCCTGAAAACATCTTTGATCAAACCCTGGCTATTCTGACTTAGAACTAACCATTCTCCTAGACTCCACTAAAACCCCAAAACACAAAAGTTAGAAAAAGGACATATAGAATAGTTCATGAAGGTAAGGCTGAATACAAAATAAGAATGCATCAGGAAAAACATTTTACTTAAATATACAGAATATGAACAATTATGTTGAAAACTGTAGTATGATAATGATTACCTGAAGCAAACAGTTAATTGCATAAAGTATAAAGACAAAGAAAAATGATGTTTTATCCATATCTAATACAGAGAATATTCTCATTCCAGTTGACTGACCCCAGATTTTATTAAAGAAATATCCTCAAAGGACAAAAGAATAACACAAGAGTCCAGATTTAGTTGACATGATTTTTTTTTGGTTCAATACCCAATGTCCTTCATTATGCTCCCTAGTGACTTGATGGACATTAATGATTAATTAATTAAACTAACACATATTGAAATTCTACTTTTGCCATAGGTATTTGACCCCTGATTTTTAGGGGCTTTTCAACCACTGGGAGAGACAGATAATAAAAGATCCTATTAGAGAGGGGTGGGGCCATGACAGTGTAAACACGCACGCACATGGGGAGTCCTCTCAAATCAGCCTGGGGATTGGTAAAGGCCAACGGTGGTTAAGAGGTTCAAACCTAAGAGCCAGAATGTCCGGGTTTAATTCCCTACCCTATAATGTAATTGTTTTTTTTTTTCTATTTTTATTTTTATTTTTTTATTTTTATTTTTATAATGTAATTGTTGTATGACCTTGTACACGTTCCGTCTTCTCTCAAAATGTCAGTTTCTTTTTTTTTTTTTTTTTAAGCTTATTTATTTATTTTTAGACAGAAAGAGAGCAGGGAAGGGGCAGAGAGAAAGGAAGAGAGAGAGAATCCCAAACAGGTTCCATGTTGTCAGCACAGAGCCCAACGTCGGGCTCAATCTCAAGGACCATGAGATCATGACCTGAGCTGAAACCAAGAGTCGGATGCTTAACTGATTGAGCCCCCAGGCGCCCCTCAAAACATCAGTTTCTTAATCTGCAAAATGAAGAAAACAGAGGCACCTTTCTTAATGAGGTTTAAGTGAGATGATAGATTAAAGCATTTGGCAGAGTGCCACTAGATTGTAAACGCTCTATTTCTGCGGGCTGTTACTACTGACAGAAGAGGGGGTGCTTGACAGGGATTTTGTGGGGTGAGTAGGAGTCAGAGAACAGGGAAGTGGAAGAAAGACTTTGAAGGAAAAGCAATGACCTGGGTTAGACGCAGAAACAGAGTAACATCCCTGGATAAAAGCGTGCGGTTTCTCCCTACTCTACTTTAATCCACTTTGATGACACCCAGCACATCCTTGCATTTGGCACGGAAAGAACACAGAGAGTTTGCTACAAACGTTGGTAATCCACCTCAGGAATCCCTTGAGAAAGACCTTCCTTCCAACAACTCCTCCGTCCTTGATTTACCCAGTTTTTGCATTCGGTTTGGTTCCAGTTTGTTCTCTGCTCGTAGCCTGGCTCCCAGGTTTGGGTTGTTATTGCAGACCTCACCATGCACCCCCTGAGACATAGCGCTGGGAATTGGCCCACTGGCTCTGTGAACTGCAGCCACAGTTGAGATACACCTAATCGCTAAACCCCAGCCACCCTCCCGGGCACTCCCTAGCTTAGCCTGAAAGGTACCCTATCCCCAGACAGGGAGGGAGACGGGCCAGTTTTCTGGAGAGAGAGGCTTGGACCAAATGGTAATAAGTGTTGTGTGTTCAGTTTCAGAATCTGAATATTACCCTAAAACCTATGAAGAACCGCCGAAGGAGTTTACACAGGGAAAAGACATCATCAGATTTCTATTTTAAGCTCATGCTAGTAGCAGTTTCTAGATCAGATAAAAGTAAAACCAATGGGAATGCCTGCTCAGCTAATCCCAGGGAGACGGGACTGTTCTCAAACGGTGGCAGCGGGGAAGAAGGAAAACCAGCGAGTGTGAAAGAGGAAATGGACAAAAGAGACAGAATGTCTTGGACGCGGTGCCTCACTGGCTAGAGGAGGTGAGTAATAGGAGTCTGAGGTGACTACCAGATTTCTAGCGCAGGCAGCTAGTACGGTGGTGAGGCCGTTCCTCCGGAAAGGGAATACGGGACAAGAAATTAAATTTTAGGATCAAAATAGTGAGGTCAAATGTTGGGTATTTTGAGCTGAAGGTGTTTGTGGGACTCTAGGTAGAGGTGCCCATCAGTAGGGAAGTCTGGGCTTCTTGTACCTTCAGGTTTTCAAATGAGCATGTGGAAAGGGAGGAAGATGATGATTCTTGTTTTCAGATTAGGTATATATCTTCTATCAGAAACGAGAAATTCTTCTGTTCTAACAATCAGTGTCTGGTGATTTGGGATGCATGAGAGGTTCCTAGGATGCCTGAATATCATTGGATTAACTGAATGAGGGGCGCCTGGATGGCTCCATTGGTTAAGCTTCCCACTTCAGCTCAGGTCATGATCTCACAGTCTGTGGGTTTGAGCCCCACATGGGGCTCTGTACTGACAGCTCAGAGCCTGGAGCCTGCTTCAGATTCTGTGTCCCCCTCTCTCTCTGCCTCTACCCAGCTCTGTTTTGTCTCTCTCTGTCTCAAAAATAAATAAACATTAAAAAAAAAAAAAGATTAACTGAATGAATCTGACCAAAAGTTTCAGCAATCACATACTTTACCTTTTGCTATCTTAATAGGCATATCTTAAAAAAAATGTTTTAATGTTTATTTTTGAGGGAGAGAGAGAGGGAGACACAGAATCTGAAGCAGGCTCCAGGCTCTGAGCTGTCAGCACAGAGCCTGACGCAGGGCTCAAACCCACACACCATGAGATCATGACCTAAGCCGAAGTCGGATGCTCAACCAGCTGAGCCACCCAGGCACCCCAGTAGGCATACATTCTAAAGCATTTTTGAAAGGTCTGCATTCATCATTAATTCAGGCTGGCCTACTCACTTATTTGGGGAAAAAAATGATCTGTGTTTAGCCAAACTGTACAACTCTCCGTGCCATGGAGGGGCAGCAGAGTGAATTGTAGGTCCTAACCCTAACCCTCCTCTGCTCATGCAGACTCTCAAAATAAATAAACTAAAAAAATAAAAATAGAAAGCATTGCAGGGGCACCTGGGTGGCTTAGTCACTTAAGCCTCTGTCTTTGGCTCACGTCATGATCTCATTGATAGTGAGTTCGAGCCTCATTTCCGGCTCTGTGCTGACAACTCAGAGCCTGGAACCTGCTTTGGATTCTGTGTCTCCCTCTGTCTCTGTCCCTCCCCCCACTCATGCTCTGTCTCCCTCTCAAAAATAAACATTAAAAACCAATTTTTAAAAATTGCAAATTTAAACACTACATTAATTTTTTAAAAAATCATCTTTAACTAATAATAAAAGATGGATAGATATATATGTGTGTATATATATGTATATACACACAGTTTTAAATCTCACATTAACAACGTATACATGTTGAGAGATACAATCAATAAGAGAAACAAAGCTACAAGTGTGGTTAGAGTGAACATAACATATGTTAAGAATATCTAAGCAATACTTGGGATTTACATAGCACAAAGAGTCCAAAATATTTTGTAAGTCTAAATTATTTTTCTAAATGGTTGAAAAATTTCAATGATATTTCAGAACGCTACCCACAGCCTTTAGGAAGTAGTTTTTCACACCTTACAGAAAAAAACATGGACCACGCAAACACACCTTGCCATGGTGAAACACAATTACATTAATTAGACCCATAAAATCCTGTTGATATGGAGAAAATTTGCTTTAGTGAATAGCTGTTTTGTCAAAATTTTACCATGTTAAAATTTTTACGTAAGATTCAGAGTTAATAAAATTCAAATTCTAGTGTGTCAATTGCAATATTCCTATTGAGTTTTACTAATAGAAAGTGGGATGTAGCATTTTAAACATCTGTGAAAATTATACAAATTCAAAAACTAAATTGCACTGAAATATGTATGTATCAGTGCACCTGGGTGGCTCAGTCGGTTAAGCGTCTGACGTCGGCTCAGGTCATGATCTCACAGTCTGTGGGTTTGAGCCCTGCATCAGGCTCTGTGCTGACAGTTCAGAGCTTGGAGCCTGCTGCTGATTCTGTGGCTCCCTCTCTCTGTTCCTCTGTGCTCATGCTCTGTGTCTCTGTCTCTCAAAAATAAATAAAAGTTAAAAAAATTTTTTTTACATCTCACTTAGAATTCACAAAATTCCAAACCCATGAAGGAATAGAACTACAGCAGAAACAGAAATTAGAAATCAAGAACCTTGTGGGGGCATCTGGATGGCTCAGTTAAGCGTCCAACTCTTGATTTAGGGGCAGGTCATGTTCTCAGGGTTTGTGAGTTCAAGCCCAGAGTCAGGCTCTGCGCTGACAGAACCTGGCTGGGATTCTCACTCCCTCTCTTTCTGCCCCTCCGCCACTTGCTCTCTATCTCTCTCTCAAAATAAATAAAAATAAATAAAAGAAGAAAAGAAAACAAGAAGCTTTTTATATAGTCTGTGGAAGAAATTTATGAAACAAAAAAATCCACTTGTGGGGAGTTAGAAGGTTAAAAAGATTTCAAACTATGAACCATTAAGGAACAACATTTCAGAGGAGCAAAGGATTGCATTTCGTGGCTTAAAAAATATTATAGTTCTAACTTTTTGTATTTTAATTTCTATAACCTTCCCAGTTTTTGGCACCCACTATTGCTGATGTAGTTGTCAAAGTGATGCTTAATGTAGTCTCCCTTTTTTCATACAAATACAAGTATATGAAGTGCTGTTTCATTTTTTTTAAGGAAACACAAAGTTTTCCTATATTTTTCTATGTCTTAAAATTTCAGATTTGAATCTAGTAAAGAGAAACAAAAATCAAACAGTGGCATACTAATTACGTTAGCAAGCACAAAAACATGTTAACAACTAAATTCAAATTCATTTTCGTCTCCTTTAAGCCCAAGACAGCCTATGATATTTATTGTACGTTGGCTGTCTGTGGATTAGCTGAAGGTTGGGGCTCAGAGTCAGGAAAACTACCCTTCCTTCTTCTGGTCACAAATTCATCACTATCCAGTAACCACAGGGAAAAAGGATTCAGAGACTAAGATGAACTGAAAAGTACAGAAAATATTAAAAACACACTCATCAATAATCATTGAAAATAATGATTACATAAATAAAAATGAAGGAGGTTTGAGGGCGCCTGGGTGGCTCAGTGGGTTAAGCTAACGACTTCGGCTCAGTTTATGATCTCGTGGTTCGTGGGTTCGAGCCCCATTTTGGGCTTTGTGCTTATGGCTCAGAGCCTGGAGCCTGCTCCAGATTCTGTTCTGTCTCCATCTCTCTGCCCCTCCCCTGCTCGCTCTCTCTCTCTTGCTCTCTCAAATAAAAAAATAAAAATAAAACATTAAAAGGAATTTTTTAAATGAAGGAGGTTTTAATTGACCAGAAGATTTTATATGGGAATCTCTTTTGTCCAAGGCCCCTGTACCCTCTCTGTCTTCTCTGTCCTCTGTCACAGTGTGACTGTTTGTTTTCTTTTACCTAATTCACATTTTCATTGAGGGTGTAGCCTTGAGGTCTTGGCTTTGTGAAGGGGTTTCAGATTATAATTCTCATCTCATGAGGTCCAAGGCTTTGTCTCCAGTCTCCAAGTGACCATTAAATCTAATTCTAGCTTGCTAAGGAACAGTAGATTTCTCTTTTCAACACTGGTTTTACTTTTTTTGATTGGGGCTTTTGTTCCTTCCTAAGTCTAAGAATTTCCTCTACTTTCTTGCCAGCTCAGGAATGCATTTAATAAGCTGTTTTAAAATACTTCATCCAGAGTTCTTAGGCATTCACTGAAGGACGTTTATTCAGTGTACCGACCCCACTATATGATCAGAAATGGAAAGAAGAATTGTTATAAATCTAGACAATGTAAAAGTATAATGTAATTTGAAAAATTGGAGTTGGGAAGAAAAGCAGGATGAAGGAGGGAGAAAATAGGGTAAATTTTGCATCTTTCATTGTAGAGTATCAATAGATGCTATTTAAATTTGAACTACCAGAGGAATTAGAACCAGAAATTGTTAGCAGTGTTTATCTCTGAGACCTTAATGGGGAGGGGGAGTTAGGAGAGGAAGTCATACTGTTTGCAAAGATAGAAATAAAATGGTCTTGATTCACAGTCAACATGACTCTCTACATAGACTATGTGATGAAATCGACAAATATGCTGCCAGGACTAAGTGATACTTTTATGATGGATCAGGATGTAAGATCAATACAAACTATCAATTACATTTCTCTACACCAGCAATGAACAAAAGGACTTTAGAAACAATAGCATTTACAATAACATCACACATTATGATATACTTAGGGATAAATCTGACAAGGATGTATAAAACCTGTATATAAAAAATGAAAAAACATTCCTGAGAGAAATTAATGAATACCTAAATAATAGGAAAGATATGTCTTTCCCATGGGTGAGAAGACCCTCTGCTATTAAGTTGTCAATTTGCACTGGATTGATCTATAGATTCAATGCAATGCCAACATGAATCCCAGCAAGCCTTTTTGTAGAAATTGACAGGTTGATTCTAAAATTCTTATGGAAATGCCTAGGACCTAGAATATCCAAACTAACTTTGAAAAGGAGCAGAAGTGGAGGGTTAATACTACAAGATTTCAAAGTTTATTATAAAGTTACAGTAATCAAGATAATGTGGTATGGGGGTAAAGACAGACAAACATACCAATGGAACAGAACAGAGCCCCAAGATAGATCCACACATGTTTGTGCCACTGACTTCAATAAAAGTAGAGAGGCGGTTCAGTGGAGAAGGGTAGGCTCTTTAACAAATGGTATAGGAACAGTTGGATATTGTGAACCTTAACCCTTACCCCACATCCTGCACAAAAAATTAATTCAAAATGCCTCAAAGACCTAACCCTAGGAGCTAGAATAATAAAGTATTATATTAATAGGAGAAAAATCAAATGACTTTGGGTTAGGCAAAGAATTCTTAGATGAAACAAAGGCACAGAATATAAGATGCAATCTTGATAGATGAGACTTCGTCAAAATTAAACTCTTTTGCTCTTTTTTTTTTTTT